>NC_133364.1:16368709-16400021 GCF_049309525.1 Garra rufa | reverse complement strand
AGAGAATATACTGAATATTCAATATACTCTCTCTCTCTCTCTCTGTAAATATAAAAAATTAAATTATAATATATAAAAATTTAAATAAAAAATATTAAAATATAGTTTTATATTACTAGATAATTGTTTTAACTTTTGAATGGTAATGTGGTCAGATTTGATCATGTAAATGAAATTAAAGACACCCCAGAAAGACACTAAACATTTTTAAGTGGAAAAGCGGTAACCGTATCCTCTGAAAGGTCAGAGTTCTCTAAGAATAGGTCAAGGTCCTGTTTGGAAGAATCTCTGGAATGCCCTGAATGTGAGGCTCTGAAGCTCAAGCGCGCTTTAGTTTCGGCTTGGCAGTGTTGTGCTAATTGTTGATGGTGTCAGTTGTAACTTTACCTCATGTAGTCCTGTCCATTTTGTCCTCAAGTAACACCCACCTCTGTGTCAAACCATTGTGGCTTTGTATTTGTGAGATCACAGATGGTGGTGGCCCAGTGCTTCCAGAGTCAACCTTAAATCTGCGTTGTGTGTTTTTATGCATATGCGTGTTTATGAAGAGCGTTTGGTGGTCTACAATTGTTTGCAGACTACGTCTATGCGCGTGTGTGTTCTTGATCATAAAGGTCATCTTGTGGTTCGGTGGTTGCTTCCAGACTGTGTGTTTTGCCTCTTTGAATGCGTGTATGGGCTCTTCATTACTTCCAGCCGTAAACTTTCCCAGCCGAGTCTCTGAGCCCATCCTGGCTGAAGATCTTTCCCAACATCACATCATGCTCACCCTCATTCAGCACGATTCACCCTCCTCCTCCTCCTTCTCCTCCCTCTGGATCTGGATGGATTGATGCTTGGATGAGGGAACGCCAGCAACGGATCTGCATTTTTAACTTCCGACCCTGACGTTTCTTTCATCTGTCGATCAGCGCTGCGCGGTTGCGGTGTGCGTGTCTGTTTAATGAGTGGTAACTGCAGGTTTTGAAGTTTTTGCCAGTTTTTGGTGGGTTTTTCTCTGTTGTGTTGTGTGCCAGTAGCGGACCGACTCTAGCTGCGGGACAGATTACTGAAACAGCCCTCCGCTTCCTTCTGGAAAATATTTTTAGGAACGTTCGGGTTCTGGCACGTCACGCCTCCCGAGTTTCGAACTAAATTCTGAATGTTTTGGGCAACTTACGGCTAAAAGCTCTGATTACGGACAGCCTTTGTTCCTCACAGAGGCTTTTTTTTCTGGCTCGCTGGCTCCTAAACGCCTCGACGCTGAGTTTATGGAAAACCCCCTTTTTGGACTTGGTGCAGTTTGTTGATAAAAGATTTTGTGTGTGTTTTGTCTGCATGCATGGATCAGATCATGCAGATTGGCTGGAGAAAAAAGAACGGCTTGCCTTTTGGCCATGAACCTGTACGTGCATGTATGTGGGTGTGTGATTGAGGAGGAAAGCGACAGAAAGAGATCAGAATTCAGAAACACGACTACACACATCTGCTTCTCATTGCTCAGTCCGCGAAGGAGCCAAAAATTATGGTGACTGGCAACTTACATGCACTGAATGAGAACATACATTGGGGCAGCAGTGAAATGAAGCATGACGTTTCAAGCCCACCTCCCTGCCCACACCCAAATCCCTTTGACCCCTGACACCGAGCCTCTGAAATCATCAAACGGCCCAGAGCAACCTTGGCATATGTGAAAGACATCAGAATGAATGGACACGCAGTCATTCGGATGCTACAATTTTGGAAGACAGAGATTATATTCAGGAAAGCAAAGTATATGTGAATGAACTGTATCTATAGAATACATGGATGTTCTAGTACTAATTTTCAAAGAGAAAGTTCACCCAAAAATTAAAATTCTGTTGTCATTTACATCATTTATGATGATTTGAAGAATGTTGGTAACCAAAAAGTTGTGTTAGCCATTGACTTCCATAGTATTTAACCCCAAACTATGGAAGTTAATGACTAGCAGCATCTGTTTGGTTAGCAAAATTATTTTATTTACTTATGTTAAACAGAAGAAACTGGTTACTGGTTTGGAATAACTTGGGGATGAGTAATTATGACAGAATTTTAATATTTGTTTGTTTGGATAAACTATCCCTTAAACTGCTAAAAAATTATACACTACCAGTCAAAAGTTTGTGAACTGTAAGATTTTTAATGTTTTTTTTTTTTTAAGAAGTCTCTTCTGCTCACCAAGCCTGCAATTATTTGTTCCAAAGTCCAGCAAAAACTAAAATTTTGTATTTGCAATATTTAACATAACTGTTTTATATTTGAAAATATTTTAAAATGTAATTTATTCCTGTAATTTTAAAGCTTAATTTTTAGCATCATTACTCCAGTTGCATGATCCTTCAGAAATCATTCTAATATTCTGAAATAGAAATCTTTTGTAACATTATAAATGTCTTTACTTTCTATAATTTATCCCCCGCCAAAAAAAACTATACCGACTCCAAGCTTTTAAATGGTATAGTGAATAATGTTGCAAAAGCTTTTTATTTCAGATAAATGCTGATCTTTGGATCTTTCTATTTATCGAAGAATCTTGAAAAAAAAAAAAACGACTCGCCTGTTTTAAACATTGATAATAATAATAAAAATTAAAATTAAAAATCAGTGTATTAGAAGGATTTCTGAAACATCATGCGACACTGAAGATTGGAGTAATGATGCTGAAAATGTAGCTTTGATGACAGGAATAAATTACATTTGAAAATATTCAGATAGAAAGCAGTTATTTTAAATAGCAGAAATATTTTAAAATGTTACTTGTTTTACTTTGGATCAAGTAAATGCAGGCTTGGTGAGCAGAAGAGACAATAAAACAATAAAAATCTTGTTGTAGTGTATTTTATAAATAGTTTATTGTGGAGATACGACACTGCTTAGTCCAGCAGTGACACTAATTCATTCAAGTCCACCAAAAAAGGCTAATCGTCCACGTAAGACAAATGCATGAGAAGACAGGATAATGCAGAGATTCTCAGCAGAGAATGGATTCAGCACTGCAGCTGGAATTGCTTTAAAGTCCAGCACTGAACAAAGTAAGGATCTGTCTCAACATGTTTAAGAGAAGTCACACTGAAAGCCTGTCAAGCCAGTCATCAGCTGAAAGAATCAAAAGGCTAAGCTCTGGTCCAAAGTTCACTTCAGTTTCAAAATTCAGTTTAGTTTCCAAGATCATATAATGATTTCTGGATGGCACTCACACGTTTGAAATGTTTAGAAGATTAGGCAACACACAGTATTCAGTACACTAGTATTTGATTCAGATCATTGTCACAGATTTAGAGGTGCTGCTGTATGTCATCTTATTATATTAACGCAATGATCACTCTGAGAGAAGAGAGACAGGTGTGAGGCCGCATGCATAAAGGGAATGAGCGTGAGCGTCTAAGTATGTTTAAGACTCTTCAGGGACTCTTCATCTGTGACGTTACCACTAATGAAACATGTCTGTCGTTTACCCTCATCGTGTTGTTCGTCTGGAAACCACATTCTCTCTGGGTTAAGTCAGGCCGTTCTGCTCCCCTTGTAGATTACTGTAATTTTCGTAACAGCCGCACACTAATGTTTTCCTCACAGATGGCTTGACCACAGAGAGTCGGCTACCAAATTGAGTCCGATAATTCTTCTTTTAGTATCGACTCGCTTCCAGGGCCTTTGACATCCCCAATTCTAGCTCATATCGGTTACACTGTGAGCTTTATTAGACTCATTTTGGCGTAGCCCATGTGTGAAGACTCCTGTTGTTCTTTTCTGTTTACAACACCCACTGTTGGAAAAAATAGGCCATGCCCAATCAAAGTTCCTCGTGCGTGTGATTCAGCCCACATATACAAACGTTCACAGATATCAAAAGTAACACAGACAAGCCGTCATCATTCCTCCACTATTGCTCACTCATTGACAACAAACCCAGCAAATGACAGTGTTCAGTCTATTGTCGATATTTAGCGGTTTAGAGCAGTCAACTGTGGTCCAAATTATGCCTTTTTAATTCTCTCATAGGTTTCATTGCAAATTTAGCGTTTGAATAATTGAATCGGATTGCAGTATAGGCTAAGCCGAGCCATAATTGACTTTTTTGTGTTGACTTCTCCCTCCATTTCATTGTAATAATGCCCTTTGTTCTTTCTGTCTTTCTTTCTTGTAGTGTTTCTGCAGCAGCACTCAAGAGGATCAGAGGAAACAAAAGAGGAGGAGGAGGGCAGAGAGAGGGGGAAAGTCAAAAGTAAGTGGCGAATAAGGAGATGTAGGACTGTGTTTGCCAGTGAGGACTGGGGATGAGCTAGTTCATCTACATTTTGCTTTAAATTTGACTGTTTTGTGCCTTAAAAGAGATAAATACTAAGATGCAAGGTTTCAGAGAGGGTTTTGGCACGCTGACAGCGCGATGCGCTTTAGCGTGCTGTTAGACTGTCAGCGGTGTAAACTCTCACAGTGAAGTTTAAAGCATCGCCCTTTAAAGCATCACTGCTGCGTCCATCCAGAAAGCACTTTAACACATTCACCACCTTCAGCAAAAGTCACCTAGTGTGAAGAATGGAGGCCTGTGACTCTTTTGTGTAATGAAGTATTATAGTATTTTTATTTAAAAAAAAATTTGCATACACATCCAGACAGTTGAGTTTGGCTTTTGCATCTCATCTTGTGCCTTTTGAATAGTTTTTAAGGTGCTTTTTTTAAGCAAGGATGCATTAAATTGATCAGTATTTAAAGTATACTTTACTAAAGTTACTTTAAAAATTAATTCATTAATACCCAATTTGCTTTAAAAAAAAAACATTAAAAAAAAAAAAAAAAAAAAAAAATATATATATATATATATATATATATATGTATATGTATATGTGACCCTGGACCACAAAACCAGTCATAAGGTAAAATTTTACAAAACTGAGATGTATAGATCACATGAAAGCTATCTACATCTATTTGAAAATCTGGAATCTGAGGGTGCAAAAAAATCAAAATACTGAGAAAATCACCTTTTAAAGTTGTCCAAATTAAGTTCTTAACAATGCATATTACTAATCAAAAATTAGATTTTGATATGTTTACAGTAGGAATTTTACAAAAATTCTTCATGGAACATGATCTTTACTTAATTTCCTAATGATTTTTGGCATAAAAGAAAAATCAATAATTTTGACCCATACAATGTATTTTTGGCTATTGCTACAAATATACCCCAGCGATTTAAGACTGGTTTTGTGGTCCAGGGTCACATATCATCCATTTATCTGGTATTATTGATAACTTCTCATCTCATCATGTGTTTTCTTTTTTTGAAACTATGTGTCTGATCTAGGGCTGCACGATTAATCGTTTTTAAACCGAAATCGCGATTTGAAAGGGTGCGATTTTCAAATCGCAAGAGCTGCGATTATTTCGATTTATTATCAAATGTGGTAACAAGCATATAAGTCGTTTTTGACAGGTCACTTCAAGTGCATATTACGTCTTCATGCTTATATTACGTTTGATGCAGAGTTTAACCAATAGGGGGCATTTTAACACTGCATGTAGAGACATGCACGGGACGGATTTTTCAGTCCCGCCTCCGCAGAAATATGTTGATCTCGGTCCGTTCCTACCTCGACATTCATGTTTTGTCCCGCTCCTGCCCGCATAAAAGTAACCTATATAGTTTTTTTTTTTCAGTACATCAATTGAATTTACATGAAACAGTTTTGTAACATCTGGTAAGTTTCACAAAACCCCAGCATAAACGTCCCCGATAAAATATTTGTTATATAGGCTAAGCATCAACATTCACAAACCACTGTTATTCTTAACAGAATTAAGAGCAAGCATGAGCTACTGTGTGTATCCAGAGCAGAATGCAAGCAGACAAAGCTAAAGTTGACATCTCAGTTCATTTGCGATCTCATAAAGCTCTAACACAAACGATGAATCTTTCACAATGTCTACACTTCGTGTGTTTTAATTCGCGAGCACGCAATATTCAGCACTGTGCAAGAATGTTTGAGCAGTGAGTGGATTCTAACTTAAACACCTGACTGCCTATCCTTGTGCTTACTGATAATAGCTGTAAGTTGTATAGTAGTTGTTCTTGCTGCTTTTGTGCAATAGATGAATAACAATATTTTGCTTTTTAGATATTTCTATTTTGCGGGGATCCCGCGAATCATTTTATTTTCCCGCGTCCCGAACAGCCGCACTCGTCCATCAAGTTTTGTCCCGCGCCGCAGTCGGTTGCGTCGGGTCCCGCTATACTCCCGTAGGAGTGCAGGTCTCTACTGCATGTACTGAGCAAATAACGTTAACGTCATTTGGAAAAGATGAGCGGGAGCAGCGGCTCAACTTCCCAACAAAGTGTCTCTTAATGTAGGTTATCATCAGTGTTTTACTGATGTAAAATTGTTTACAGTGTGTTTGGATTCCTAAAAGTTTAAGATTTTAATAATATTTTATTATATAATTTTAATTGTTAATTTAATTTTATTTAAGATACTGTAGTTATTTTCTTAATTTGTCATGATAACTGACAACTTTATTTTAAAAAAGGCAACAATGTTTAAGAGGTTTTAAATAAACAGTAGAACAGTGTAGCATACTTTGTGATTATGCTTGGTCTTTCTTTGGTTCTGTTAAAACCACCATATCAAACCTGTAGCTCTTTTATGAAATAGTAGTAAATCGCATTTTAAATCGCAAATCGCAATTTTGATCAGAAAAATCGCAATTAGATTTTTTCTCCAAATCGTGCAGCCCTAGTCTGATCTCATAATGGTTTAATTATATAAGGCTGGTCAAGTAATTATTCGGAAAATTACCAACTAGTTGATTAAAAAAAAATGTAGATTTCCACATTCCTCTTGAGGTGTAGTGGAAAGAAGGGAGTAATTTAATAGGATAAATTGCTTTTCCTTTCTCTCCCTAACAATCTGAGAATCAGACTACAGTAAGTAGTGGAGAAGGCGCCTGAGAGCGGTAATTTCTCACGAGATTGTCTTGAGCGGTTCTCTGGCCACTCCCTGATCTCCTGCTGTCTGCTATTGGCCGCCTCGGTCTCCGTTGTCCTTCAATAAAGGATTGGATCCATGCTTTTTATACAAAGAAGGTCAATGAAACATGAAACCAGACCCTCCAACCACAGAAGAAAAAAAAACGCAGGCACTTTCAATACTCCAAACACACTCTGTCTTTCCACCCTTACCTTATTGCATTTATATTGAAGCCTGAGGCAGTCTGCTTTTTTTCATGAGGTGGCGGGGAAATTCTGATTGCGAGGCAGATTACGAGCTGCTCTTGATTTTGCTATGAGATCCCGACACCTAGTTTTTCTTTTTGCCGGTTATTAAGCAGCAACGGTGGACACTGAGCTCCTATTACAGAAATAAAGTATTAGCTCCACACACATAAAAAGAGAGCGAGACCTTGGTAAATGTTGCTCTGCTATCGCAAACCATTTTTCATAAAGCCTCAATGCGGATTTTGCCTCCGTCGCTGACAATGATTAATAGCTCCTGTCAGTCACGTCGCTATGATAATAAGTGTGTATATGCGTTTGTTTCTCAATAGGTGATTACACCCAGGACGTGTGCGATATTGTGTGTGAATTCTGTCTGTTGCGCTACTGGAAAGTTATAGTAATGCATGTTCACCAGCTCAACTTTCACCTTTACAGAGAGACAAACTCATCGCTTCAGGCCATTTCCTGAGGCGTAAAATCGTTTTGTACTGTCAGTGGTATTGATGTGACTGGAATGAATCAAAAGTAGCTGAATCAAAAGTTAGATACTGTTGAGGTCAGGTTTTTTTTTTGTTTTTTTTAAGTTTCTTATGCCAAGCAAGGCTGCTTAATATTTTGTAGAAACAAATTTTTATATTTCCTGTTTCCATCACTGAATAAAAAGAAAAAGGTAATTACGACTTTTTTAGCTTGGAATTCTGACTTTCTGTCTTAGAATTGCGTCATACAATCTCGGAATTCTGAATTTTTTCTTAGAATTGCGAGATATAAATTTGGATTTTATACTTTTAAATTTGGGAAACTTGGATATAAACTTGGAATTTTGACTTTTTTTATTATTATCAGAATTCAATTAAACAAACTTGGAATTCTTACTTTTTTCTTAGAAATTGCGTGATACAAACTCAGAATTCTGACTTTTTTTTTTCAGAAATGCGAGATATAAACTTGGAATTCTGACTTTTTTATTATCAGAAAGAATTCCTTTATACAAACTCGGAATTCTGACTTTTTTCCCCCTCAGAACTGCGTGATACAAACTCGGAATTCTGATTTTTGTTCCTCAGAATTGTGACTTTTTTTCTCAGAATTGCATGATACAAACTCAGAATTCTGACTTTTTTCTCAGAATTGCATGATACAAACTCAGAATTCTTACTTTTTTTCCTCAGAATTCCATTATACAAACTCGGAATTCTGACTTTTTTTCTCAGAATTCCATTGTACAAACTTGGAATTCTGACTTTTTTCTCAGAATTCCATTATACAAACTCAGAATTCCGACTTTTTTTCTCAGAATTGCATGATACAAACTCAGAATTCTTACTTTTTTCCCTCAGAATTCCATTATACAAACTCGGAATTCTGACTTTTTTCTCAGAATTCCATTATACAAACTCGGAATTCTGACTTTTTTTCTCAGAATTCCATTATACAAACTCAGAATTCTGACTTTTTTCTCAGAATGGCATGATACAAACTCGGAATTCTGACTTTTTCCCCCCTCAGAACTGTGTGATACAAACTCGGAATTCAGATTTTTTTTTCTCAGAATTGTGACTTTTTTTTCTCAGAATTGCATCATCAGATTTCAAACTCAGATTTTTCCCCCCCCTAAGAATTGTGTGATACAAACTTGGAATTCTTTTTTTTTTTTTTTTTCTCAGAATTGCGAGATATAAATTTGGATTTCTGACTTTTTCTTGGAATTTCTTGGAAAATCAGAATTCCATTAAACAAACAATTCTTTTTTTTCTCAGAATTGTGGGATACAACTTGGTATTCTGACTTTTTTTTATCAGAATTGCAAGATATAAACCTGTAATTCTCACTTTTTTCTCAGAATTATGGAATACAAACTTGCAATTCAACTTTTTTTTTCTCAAAATTGCGAGATATAGTTGGGGAAAAAAAAAAAAAAAAAACAGTCCAAATTGCAAGTTTATATCTCACAATTCTGTCTTTATATCTCGCATTTCTGAACTTATAACTGACTATTCTAACATATTCTGATTTCTCAGAAATGCAGTGGCCGAAACAGGCTTCCATATGAAGCCTTAGTAGGATGTTTCTGTAAATGCAACATTATCCTAGTCCAATTTCACCTTCTAATACAGACAAACAAAAATATTCAGTGGGCCAAAAAGCCTCGAGCAGTTAATGCAGAAATTCGCTCTGCTCATGTTTTATGAATCAGGCTCAGTGTTTGTAAATCTAATTGTAAATGTAGTATTTATGGACTAGCCGATTTGCATAGAATTATTATTCAGATGGCCAGAAAAAAAATTTGTTTGTGAGCCAGATCACATAACCCATGTAGCCCAAACTGTCCTACTGCAGGCTAAGAAGCTTCAATCTGCCCTGTCTTGATGAATGTTTAACAGCTAACAGTGCGTTTTGAATATCAATCCTCTTGCTTGTGAAACGTGTGAAAGAGAACAAGTGATTATTTCAAACATGTCTCCATTTGCCTCAAGATTTGGATGAGGTCTGTTTGTGAAGTGCCTCTGGAGGTTAAAGATTTGTGTGGATTTTAGTGTGCGCTCGTGTTTCTGTGCCTGTGTAAATGCTGAGAAATGACGTGGGTCTTTGCGATTACTTCTTGTCAGCCACCGGGCCTCACATCGTTTTACGGAGAGGTCAAACCACCGTCACCTCCTGTCGAACATGCTTATTTGCTGTAGGTCTTGTCGTTATTAGTTTTAATGGTTTATTCAAATAGCTGTGTTGAACGAAAGGTCTTTAAGGGCCCCTCTTGGAGTTTAAATGTCAGGGAACCCTGTTTGAGCAGAAGTCTGCTTTTTGAAGAGATTTCGGAGCCCAGGGGGCAAGTAATAACAAATTTACATTAAGTTAACTTGAGTGCTTGGGAGACTACCGATGATTCACACCCCAGATTCACACAAAAAACACACACAGGATGTGATGGAGACGCAGTCACTGGCGTGTTGAGCTTGGAGCAGTGCCATACACTCCTGTGCTTTGCATGTGTATGAGCAGGATTCACAATTAACTCTCGAGTTGTCCAAAATGTCCTTTTGGTGAAAGAAATACAACTAGTTGGCTTATATTAAATTATATAATTATTAATTTACTTATCTACTTTATATACCGTTTTTTGTTCATGTAATTATTTATTTACTTTATTTATTTACACTTATTTACATACTCAAACATATTTAACATATTTATTTTATCTGTCTGTACTTTATTTAATTAATTTACTTATTTAATTTATATACTTTGTTTTTTATTCATGGAATTTTCAATTATTTATATATGTATATTTATTTACTTTATTTTTATTCATTTATTTACATATTCACATTTACGTATTATTATTAGGTATTGTTTATTTATGCTTATTTACATATTTACTACAGACATATATTTATTAATTTTTATTAGTTTATTTACATGTTTACGTCTTTATATACTTTATTTACTTATTTATTTGCTTATGTACTTTAGAATTGTTATTTATATTTGTTATTAATTATTTTTGTTTAATTTACATTTCATGTTTATTTATACTTGTTTATTTAATGACATTTATTTTATCTATTATTTATTCTATACTTATAATTATTAATTTACTTATTTACTTTTATATATTAACTTATTTACTTTATATACTTTGTTTTTATTTACATATTTATGTATTGAATAATTTTATTTATTTATTTGTATTTTTATTTACTTTATTTTGTATTCATTTATTGACATTTATTTTTACATCTTTACTTAATTGTTTATTTAATTAATTTTACTTTTGCTTATTTACTGTTTGTTTTGTTCATTTATTTACATATTTACCTATTTACTTTCATGTGTTTTTATTTATACCTATTTAATTAAATTACGTATTTAGTCTATATGTGTATACTTATTTATTTATAATTATTAATTTGCTTATTTACTTTATAAACTTTTTTTAATTAACTTATTTATTGAATTATATATATATATATATATATATATATGCTCTATTTATTTTTATACTTTATATTATTATATTATACTTATCCACTTTATACTTATATATTTATTTATTTACATGTTAAATTATATATATATATTTTCATTTGTATGTATATATATATGTTCATTTATGTTTATTTACTATTTACATTTCATATATATATATTTGCTTTGTTTACTTCTACTTACAAACAACGCACAGTACAGTTTTATGACTGTTAAGCAATATTTGTTGACTCAAAATCTGCCCATTTGCCTTTGGCAGATGTGGCAAAACATTGACTTTGGACCGTATGTGTGAGTATGCATTTCTGCCAGCGCTCCCTATTTTTTAAGGGCTCAGTTGCATTGTTGGAAGTCATAGTTTAGCCTCATAGTGACTCTGACAAAGTGAAACTACAGTCTTATACATCAAGAGCCAGAGAATTACGACCCTAGTGTAATAATAAGCAATGGAGTCAGATATATAGCCCCTTCCTTAAATTATCGAACCTCTGCTGTGGAAGAATTATGGGCGGTCTCACCTGTCCTCCCCCTCCAGTTCATAATCTGTGAGAGAGGAAAGCCAGAGCCGAGGGGACAGAGAGAAAACTAGCATTTTTCAGGAAATAGACCCAAAGCCTGGTCATAGATCCAAACCAAGATGGTATCAGGAAAGACACATATTTCTCTCTCCTGTGTCCGTAAACATAGTCAACAGATTTATTCTCTACTTAGACACCTTCCAAGACAGCATCCTAACTTAAAAAGTTTCCTGTTAGCGTGTTGCTTAGCTAACAGCACAAATATTAGGTACTACTTAAAATTTGTAATTACTTTGAACAGTTTTTATTAGTATCTGTCTGTTTGAATGAAGTCTTTATAATCGGTATTACTCTTGCTTCGTCCGCCATCTTGAATTTGTTTCCACTGAGATTGTTGGAGTGAATTCTGGCTCTACATATGATGCTGCCTTGACATTTGGCTAAAACGAGGTATCTCAAGAGGCATCTTAATTAACATCTTTATCTATTGGAACAGCTTTCAAGTCGATGTCTTAAAATGGTGCCTCAGTAGGCAGTTCTTATAGGTTTTGGAACTGAGGGAGAGTTTCTGGTTTGATGGATATATTTCCTCTCTCTGCAGTCAAGTCAAGTCATCTTTATTTATATAGCGCTTTTAACAATACCGATTGTGTCAAAGCAACTGCACAGTATTTAAACAGCACAATAGTGTGTAAGTAACGCATTATTGTAAATAATCAATTTTCAGTTAAAGGCAGTTCATCAATGAATTCAGTGATATCATCATCCAGTTCAGTTCAAATAGTATATGATATCGCTGGAAAGTGCAGTAATAGTTGTGATCTATCCCAGAAGTCTGCACTGCTGTAATCTATTCCATGATCCATGATCTAGCAGAGATGGCCTTGACACGGCATGCTTTACCGATTCTGGATGGTACGCAAGGGGGAGGGGGGAAGTTGTTTTCCTTGAGCTTCTGACAGACAGGAATACGCTTTAGTTTCTGATCGGAGTTCAGCCTCCGTGAAGTTTTTCAGACCTGTATTTGGCTCTCGAGTCGATCCTGCATCATAGTTCGATTTAAAGCTTTCAGGGCACCAAACGGAGGGAGAGCATCAAAATCTCGTCATGCCTGGCAGGGGTAATTTGACCCAGAGGAGCTGACAGAAAGATTGGAAGGAGAGCGAGCGGGAGTGAGGTGAATAAGTGAAGGGGGATGAACGGGTAAATGAATTAGAGCTGGTTTCTGTCTGAGCATTTGCTCAGTAAAACATATTCACAGTGGCAGGCCAAAGACAGCCTCAGTCATCTTTGATCCTGGTGGATTTACCACAACAAATATACCAGTTTTCATCCTTTCATTTCAAATTTAGAAATCGTTTTTAAACACTGGCATGTATTTAGCAAGCATAATCCAAAAACCTTAGTATTAAAGGGTCGTTCCAAACTCGTAAGACCTCCGTTCATCTTCGGAACACAAATTACGTTATTTTTGATGAAATCCGAGATCTTTCTGACCCTGCATAGACAGTAATGCAACTGACACACAATATTCATATTATATGTTAGATCTCCTCATTCTGAAGAACTTCGCCTGTAGAACCACTGCTGTCAATCAAATGGTTCGGTAAATATTTGACATTATGTAAAAAGCCACTTTTTCGTACTTGTCCTAAAGGGTTCATCCGATTTTGGTTATCAAAAGCTTTTTAATAGACTCAATGGTTCTCGAATAAAGTGTTTTTGACAAAGAACTCACCAAAGTAGACATCAACCATGTCCTGAGGTTACCGGCACAATTTCAGTACAGTGCCACCTAGTAGTCAGGAGATATGAAAAAATGTCAAAATGGATCCAAAACTGTTTCTCTGCAATTCTTTGGCGTATTTACACCAAATTATATGTGTCATTGCTCAAAGCTCTTAAAACGCTTGAAACTCAGTAATTGCTGCTTGCAGCTTTATCTTATTTTTGTCACATGGACTACTTTAACGATGTCTTTACTACCTTTCTGGGTCTTGAATGAATTAGTTGTGTTCCTGTCTATGCAGAATCAGAAAGCTTTTGGATTTCATCAAATATATCTTAAATTGTGTTCCGAAGATGAACGAAGGTCTTACGGGTTTTGAAGAATGGTGAAGGTGAACTATATCTTTAAACTTTGATATTTAACTAAACAGACATGAGTTACATAAGCAATATCACACAAGTAGACATGAGATATGGCTGTATATCGGCACGGCTGTGATTGATTCGGCTGTAGGTAATCACGGCGTGCCGATATACAGCCAATATACCACGTCTATGAGTGTGTTATTGCGTTTATACAACTGTTCAATGGCACGAGTGTGTAAATACATAACAGTAAGTAACAACGAAGTGTCTTTAAAAGCCCTCTTTTGTGCAGAACTTCTTCCTTCTGCCACGGATTCAAATCTCTGTTTGACAGTTTAACAGCTAAGCTCCAAGCCACTGTTACTAATTCGAAAACGTCACTTTAGAACTAGTAACGAAGGAATGTTGAGTTGCTTCATTGAAAGCTCATTGTATTACTGTATTAAAACCTCAGTGTATTATGTATAGTAGAGTATTATGAGAGAGAGCTGTACTGGTGTGATTAAAGTACCTGCATCTGATTTAGCATTCATTCTTCAGATCAGTCTCATATTCACAATAAACATAAGTTTGAATATCTGCAAAGGAAAGCATTATCTTTGTCGTGACGTTAATATCCTTTCATCTGTTAAGGGTGATTTTGCTGCTCGCTGTATTTGTTTGCTGCGTCAAGCTGTTGAATCTAAAAATAACTTCCGTTTATTACTTTTCAATGTAAAAGTCTTTACTGTTGACCCATAAAAAATGCCTCTTGTCGCTATCTAATGGCAGATCTATGCAACTAAAAAATATATAAATATATAAATAACATCTGGCCGAGGTGAGGCGCTCTCAGGCGGTTTCATGAGCTCACGTCTGAAAAAGGTTAACACAAATTTTATTTGACTATTATTTGCCCTATTTGTACATTCTCGCCTGAAAACCTCTTAAAATTACATTCTGTGACACAAAAACATAAATATTTACACAATTATACTGGACTTGGGCATTCACTATGACACTTGCTGTAAGAAGTACCACTAGCAGAGTGATACGATTGCAAACTGTGAAGTGGCTTTTGGAGTTCTGATATCACTCTAATATCACACTCTTATTAGCCAGTCAGATTTGAGGAGCTGAAAGAACTGAAGCATAAACTTCAAATATATGGCTTGCCGATGCCATATTTAGGGCAATTTTTTTAAACTACAACAATAAAGGCACAGAGAAACAATGTTCTGATTTCCAGAACGATTTCTTTCAAGCTTCTTTCCAACGATAAAAACATTGACAGCCAGTCAGAATCTGCTTGTCTTCAGATTCTGAAAAGCGGCCTATTACATAATTACAACGTGTAAAAAAAATCACTTAGTACACATTAAAAGGCACTTAGCAACACCCTTGAATCATGGGAGTGAGTTTTGCACCAGCACGCACCATTTGTTTTATTTCAGAAATGTTGCTGTTGTGAGAAATCCTTACAAGCCACATGACTTTTCTAAGTAAACAGCCTCTTGTCCGTCTACAACTGGGTCGATGAAAGAGAGCACTGAGGTCAGAGGTTGTGAGAGCGAGCTTCTGAAAGGAAATCGGCAGGCCTCCGTTGGCCATTTTGACACAGACGTTGGCCTCCAAATGAGGTTTTAATTGACTTGTAAAATTCTTCCCTGCTTCCCTGCTTTTGACTGGAGGTCACATCAGGCCTTGGCAATATGACAAGTGCTTTTCTGCTTGCTTCCCCCCCACCTATCTTCTTTTTTTCCTCTGTCTTTGACAGACACAGACAGGTATGACACGTAACGATTCTGTTGACCTTTCACTATGTCACTTGGTATTTTGATAATAATACGGTTGTGTTCCCTCACTGTGACAGTGTCTTTCTGGAAGCTCCTGAGAAACAATTAGCTGTCAGATGCGGTGAGACTGGCCGTGTCCCAAGCCGCCCGCTGAGGAGTTTCAGCTCTGACAGAGTATCGATCCTCCTTCCTCGGCCATCCTCTTCCTCCCGCTATCTCAGACGTGCATCTTCCCTCCTCCGTTCTTTCTAGTGGATGCAAGTTTAAAACTGCAGAAGGGAGGACAAATCTCTCTGGTGCACTCTCTTATTCTCTCACTTTCTCTGGAATGATATATTGTTTCTTTAGAAGTGATTTTCTTAGCCTGGGAAGGAGAGTGCGATTCGGGCACTTTGTCAGATATATTAAAAGAAAAAGTTATGAGAGCAGAACCAGAGGAAGACGGATCCTTTCGCTTACTCGACAGAAGTACAGTTATTCCGCAAGTCATCATTTCCGGGGCTTTGACAGATGTCTGAGTGCTCGCCTACAAGCTGTCATTAAAGCAAAAGGGGATACTGCAAATACAAAGTAGTTTTGAAATTCATATACATTTTTCACTTCAACTTTTCACTTAGACTGCTATGTATGGACTATATATTATATTATATTATATTATATTATATTATATTATATTAAATTATATTTCACGGATAATAAAATGTGTTTACAACTTATGCATAGTTTTTATTTAGTAAATAATATAACGTATGTACATTTTTGCCAATTTTTTGTTTTGATTTGGTTTGTTTTTTGTTTATTTGTTTTGTTTTGTTTGTTTTTTGTGTTTTGTGTTTTTGTTTGGTTTTTGTTTTGTTCTGTGTTTTGTTTTGGTTTGGTTTGATTTTTTTGCGTTGTTTTGTTTGTTTGAATTGGTTTTGTTTTGTTTCCTTTGTTTTGTTTTTTGTTTGGTTTGTTTCTGTTTTGTTTCTTTTTGTTTGTTTTGCCTGTTTGGTATGGCTTGGTTTTTTGTTTGGTTTCAGTTTTGTTTTTTGTTTTGTTTGGTTTTTGGTGGTTTGGTTTTGTGTTTTTGTTTTGGCTTTGTGTTTTGTTTTGCGTTTGTTTTTGGTTTGTTTGGTTTAGCTTGTTTTTTTTGTTTTCATGTTTTTTGTTTTTGTGTTGTTTTGTATTTAGTTTTATTTTGTTTTTTGTTTGCTTTTTGGTTTGTTTTGTGTTTTGTTTTGCTTGGCCCTTGTTTTTGGATTGGATTGGATTTTTGTTTGGTTTCTTTTTTCCTTTTGTTTGTGTTTTTCTTTGCTTTGTTTTTTTTCATTTTGTTTTATGTTTTTTTTTTTTGTGTGTGTTTGCTTTGGTTATTCGTTTTGTTTTATGTTTTGGTTTGTTTATTTTTACTCTGTATTTGCTCTTTGCACATAAATATAGAGGATTCATGTAGTAAAGAGCTGTTGAGGTTGCTTTTTTATATTTCAGTGGTTTTATCTTTTGTGTGTGTGTGTGTGTGTGTGTGTGTGTGTGTGTGTGTGTGTGTGATGCATTACTCATACTTTCCCCACTTTTTTTGCCCTTATCAAGCTTTCAAATCCCCATTAACACTGGCACAGGAGTTTTTACAAATCCCAAATTGTGAAATCTTTCTCTGAAATAGCAGAAGGAGGAGAAAGAGTGAGCCTGTGTAACCTCCCTCACTTCCTCTGACTGTCTATTAAAAAATGATGTTGCTCTCCAAGTGCTGCAGGGTGCATGTGTTAAACCGTCCACCTGCTTTCTAAGGTTCCCTTAAATCAAAGCATCTTTTTTTTTATTCATTGATGCTCCGTGTGTTGCCCCGATCACATGTCTAGTGCATTCTTGTTACGCTTTTAATTAAATTAAATCCATACTCAATTTCATTACATTTTTTTTCTCAAATTTAATAATGGAAACCCACAGGTCAAAGCCAGACGGAGACTCCGCATGCATACATTTTCATTGCTGTTGAGATCACAGCTTAGATTTCTCCAATCGAAACTTCTGGGCTGTGTGTGTGCGCGTGTTTGGAGGCAGACCAATGTGCACACATACTGATTATAGTAATTGTACACTAATGGAGATCGCTGCCACCACCAGTCTGAACTTCACTGCAGTCATCAACCTTTAATCTCTGGTGCAATGAGTCACGGGTCTCTGTACCTGTCTTACACACTCTCTCTCTCTTTTTTGCTAAGTTGTTTCTGCATTATTCCCCATAAACTGAATTAGTTTCTCAACAGCCTATTAAGAAATTATCAGAGCATTGCAGCCAGAACAGAATCCCACGCAGCCGGTACAGAGCTCCAGGCAGCTTGAAAATGCCCTGCTTTCTTATATCTGCTGTACGGATCAGCAGCAGGGTGTTTAGATCATAAACTAGGCAATTGTGACTCTCAAACTAGCTCTTTCTCTTTATCTCTCTTGCTTATCTGGGTCAAAATTACTCAAACATTTGAAATTTGAACCAGACTTTTTTTGTCCTGTCTGTTTACATGTTCCGTTCACATCAGAAAGTCGCAATTACCAGCTTCCTGTTAGAATGGAACTTTAAATTCGAAAGAATTCCATCATGGAAACTCAGATGGAATCATAAATTGATGTTTATATGCCATTAAGCAAATATAGCAGCACTCGGGGGCTAAACATTCACTTTATAAAGCATAATAAAACATCAAAAAGTAAAAGTTAATACATTTATATCCTATTTAGAAATTAAACTTTAAATGAATCTTCCCTTTTGATAATTGTACACCTGCAGAGCAAGTGCTAGCAGTGCAATTTTGTTTATTTACACATCTGCCATGTGAATGAATGTTACGTTGTTGATATCAAATAGGAATATTGCATATCCAGTTTCAATGGAACGCAGCATTATCCCTTCCATTCGTTTGGGGAGTTTGAAAAGAATGTGCATTGTAATACAGATTAGCGATTTTCCCCTTGCCTCATCACATGAGCTAGCATTAGCGATTAGCCTCCTCACACCAGCTTAAGCCGCACAATGGCTCGAGCGAAAATAACCACTTTCCTTTTACAGTTGCAGCTAAATGCAGCAGATATTATTACTGATTTAATATGGCGTGTGGTTTCTGGCCAGCTCTTTGGAGATGTGTGTGGTTATGTTATTGAAGAGAAAAGCTGGTATGGGGAATTTTACTTGGTTTTGCTGTCTAAATCACGTTGACTCATTCACACTTGGGAAGCCAAAGCTGATTTTCCTCCTTTCTGCTTAGAAGCGTGTGAAAGGGAAATGCTGGAGAAACCAGGTCATACCAGCCTAAGGTGGTCAAGCTAGTCAAATAGTGAAAGCTGTGTTTTGGAATATGGTTGCATTTGGGTTGCATTTCATGAACGCTTTGTACAGGCACATGTTAGAATTATGAAGTCTGAATTCACAAAGAGAAAAGTTAGAAATGCTTTTGCACAGGATGTTTTGATCACAAAACAGCTTTCAGTAGGCAAATCTTGTGAAAAAGCTTTCAAAATCAAATCCTAAATCACAATAGTTACGGTTTGTGTCTTCTGCCAAGCTATTTGCCAAGTTATTTTGACAAATAGTATTCTGTTTTATATTATATTATATTATATAAAAACAGGTAATTTAAGGTGATCAAGCTTGTTAAAAAGTGAAAGCTATTATATTATATTATATGTGACCCTGGACCACAAAACCAGTCATAAGGTTAAATTTGACAAAACTGAGATTTATACATCATATGAAAGCTCAATAAATAAGCTTTCTATTGATGTATGGTTTGTTAGGATCGGACAATATTTGGCTGAGATACATCTATTTGAAATCAGAAATCTGAGGATGCAAAAAAATCAAAAAGACTGAGAAAATCACCTTTAAAGTTGTCCAAATTAGGTTCTTAACAATGCATATTACAAATCAAAAATTACATTTTGATATGTTTACAGTAGGAATTTTACAAAGAATCTTCATGGAACATGAACTTTACTTAATTTCTCAATGATTTTTGGAATAAAAGAAAAATCAAAAATTTTGACCCATGCAATGTATTTTTGGCTATTGCTACAAACAAACCCCAGCGACTTAAGACTGGTTTTGTGGTCCAGGGTCACATATTATATTATATTAATAATAAAAAACAGGCCATTTAGGGTGGTCAAGCTTGTCAAACAGTGAAAGCATGTTATATTAAATTATACCATATAATAATATAATATATAATAAACACCTTACACTGTTTGACAAAGCAAACACAAAAAACAAACAAAACAAAAGAAAACAAAACAGAAAAAAAAAAAACAAACAAAAAAAAACAAGTCAAACCAAACCCACTACAAAACAAAAAACCAAACCAAACAAAAAACAACGCAAAACCGAACTAAATAAAAACACAAAATAATGCAAAAACGAAAAAAAAAAAAATCAAACAAAATCAAACCAAACTAAAACAAAAACAAACCAAATCAAAACAACAAAAAACACACAAAACAGTAACTGCCAAAAATGTACATAAATTATATTATTTATTAAATTTAAAAAACTATGCCAAAGTTGTAAACATTTTATTTTATTTTGTTTTTTTTTATTGTATTTTATTTTATTTTGTTAATAAAAACTGGTAATTTTAGGTGGTCAAGCTTGTCAAACAATAAAAGCTGTTTTATATTATATAACCCACAACAAAACGAAAAACCAAACCAAACAAAAAGCAAACACAAAAAAACAAACAAAACAAAACAGTACACCAAACAAAAAACAAAAAAACAAAAAACAAAATCAAAACAAACTAAAATAAAACCAAACCAAATAAAAAATTAATAAAAATCAAGACAAAACTAAAATTGCCAAAACTGTACATAAATTATATTATTCATAAAAAAAAAAACTACGCCAAAGTTGTAAACATGCATTATATAATCCATAAAAAATGATAGAATATAATTTATTCAAATTTTCTCTGTTTTGTCATTCTCTATTTCTCTGTGCAATCTTTCTGCATGTTTGTGACACATTATAGATTACAGTTTGATGTTTTTAATTATGTTTATGTTTTTCCTTATAAACTACCACACAACTCTCTCAACATCTCTCTCTCTCTCTCTCTCTCTCTCTCTCTCTCTCTCTCTCTCTCCCTCTCCCTCTCCCTCTCCCTCTCTCCCTCTCCCTCTCCTAACAGACATGATTATATTTACCCACACATATACATATTCAAATACGCACACAAAACAAAATGCAACTCTGCATTCCTGTTCCAAACATGTCAGTTTCTCTGATTGTGTAATCCATCCTACAGGATGAACCGGTTTTTCACCAAACTATTCATGCTCATAAGTCATAAATTAAGAAATTGCATCTCACACAACCGTCTGCTTATCTTGCTCAAGTATAAAATGAGAGTGCGTTAAAAGCGTATTGTTTAATTCCTAGACTCCCTGGCCACTCAACCCCACAATGTTATTAAAAAAGAAGAAGAGAAAAAAAGAAGTTCTGGCACTTCCGGGAAACACTCAATCGTTTTTCCAGCTGATAACTTCAAAATCTCCCCATCTAAAATGGTTGTGCTTTTCCAAACATTCACAAAAAACACCCACGGAACGGTCACTGTGTACACAACCACTTTTCTATAAATGACTTTCTCTTGAATAAGCCACATCATGCATCGACCTGCACCTACCACAAAAACTCCTGCTGGTGGTTTTATGAGTATGAACAAATAAAATGCCCTTTGATACTGTTTTAATTTCAGGTTTTGTTGTTCCTCTTACAGTTCAGATGAACACTGGAGGGCTAAAAACTGAGACACAGAAAAGATACAGACACATAGTCTGGAAGACTTAATGCAAGATGGACAGATAGACCGAGAACAAGGGCACATTGGCAGATTGAAAAGAGCAATGTGCTCTCTGGATGATGAAACGTATGTGTCATCCTGAAAGAGTGTGTGTGGAGGCATCTTTTGAAACAGTGGCATGGGTCTTCAGGAGTTTCTGGGAACGAATCGAGTGTGTGTGTGTGTGTGCGCGTGTGTGTGTCTGGTTTCGCCTGCACTAAATGGGTCCTGAATCCATGCATTTGTAGAATTTTTTCACCTCTTTCGTGTTCATTTTAATGCCTTAAGAAGTTCACTTCCAGAACAATGTGTACAGATAATTTACTCACCCCCTTGTCATCTAAGATGGTCATGTCTTTCTTTCTTCAGTTGTAAAGAGATTGTTTTTTTGAGGCATTTCAGGATTTTTCTTAATATAGTGGACTTCTATGGTGCCCACGAGTTTGAACTTCCAAAATGCAGTTTAAATGCAGGTTCAAAAGGCTCTAAACAATCCCAGCCGAGGAAGAAGGGTCTTATCTAGCAAAGCGATCGGTTATTTTCTAAAAAAAATTGACAATTTATATAGTTTTTTCAACCTCAAACGCTCATCTTGTCTAGCTCTGCGTGAGCTCTGTGTATTTTGGTTCAAGACAGTTAGGGTATGTTGAAAAACTCTCATCTCATTTTCTCCTCCAACATCAAATTCATCCTACATCGCTGCAGAAGTACCAACCCAGTGTTTACCAAGTGAACGCGCTAAGAAGATCAAACGCCCTTTACAAAAAAATGTAAAACAGCAATGTACACTCTTAAAAATAAAGGTGCTTTAAAAGGTTCTTCAAGCGATGCCATAGAAGAACCATTTTTAGTTCCACAAAGATCCATTCAGTCAAAGGTTCTTTAAAGAACCATCTCTTTCTTACCTTTTATAATCTGAAGAACCTTCTTTCGCCACAAAGAAGCTTTTGTGAAACAGAAAGATGTTTAAGGTTCTTTATGGAACCATTTAGACAAAAAAGGTTGTTCTATGGCATCGTGTAGCACCTTTATTTTTAAGAGCGCAGGGCGATTTTGTAGTTGGAGAAGAAAATGAGATGGGAGTTTTTCAACATACCCTAAACTATCATGAACCGGAATACACAGAGTTCACACAGAGCTAGACAAGACAAGTGTTTGAGGTTAAAAAGTATATAAATTGTACATATTTTTAAAAACTAATCGATCGTTTTGCTAGATAAGACCCTTCTTCCTTGGCTGTGATCGTTTAGAACAGGGTTCCCCAAATCTTACCCTGGAGGTCCAATGCACTGCAGAGTTTAGCTCCAACCCTGATTACACTCACCTACCTGTTATTCTCTAATGATCCTGAAGACTATGTTGACCTGGTTTAGAACCTTTTAAAATGGCGTTTAAACTGCATTTTGTAAGTTCAAACTCGTGGGCACCATAGAAGTCCACTATATGGAGAACATTGCTGAATTTTTTTCCTCAAAAAACATAATTTCTTTATGACTGAAGAAAGAAAGACATGAACATCTTGGATGACAAAGGGGTGAGTAAATTATCTATTTTTGTTTTGGAAGTGAACTTTAAAGGGGTAGTTCACGCAAAAATTTACTCACCCTCAAGTTGTTCCAAAACAGCATGAGTTTCTTTTTTCTGTTGAGCATATTTTGAAGACTGTTGGTAACCAAATGGTAGGCATTGACTTCACAGTATGGAGGTTTTTGAGGAAAACATTCCAGGATTTTTCTCCATATGGTGGACTTAAATGGTGCCCAATGGGTTGAAGGTCCAAACTGTAGTTTCACAAACCCAGGCGAGGAATAAGGGTCTTATCTAGCAAAACGATCAGCCATTTTCAAAAAACAACAACAACAAAAATAATGTTGGACAATTTTGAAGTCGGAGGAGAAAATTTGAGTTTTTCGCCGTACCCTACCTTTTTGAACAAAAGTACACATAAGAATAACTAACACAGAGGTCGAGCTAGTGCTAGACAAGCATTTGTTGTTGAAAAGCATATACATTTTTAATTTTATTTAAGAAAATGACCAATTGTTTCGCCAGATAAGACCTTTATTCCTCGACTGGGATTGTGTAGATGGGCACCATTTAAATCCACTATATGGAGAAAAGTCCTGGAATGTTTTCCCCAGAAACCTTAATTTCTTTGCGACTGAAGAAAGTAAGACATGAACATCTTGGATAGGGTTGGGAATCGAAAATCGATTCCGATTCTGGAATCGGATACTTAAGATAAAGAATCGGATACTTGTTATAATATTAAAATTTCGATTCCTCGTTTCGATTCCTGGTTGCATTTTTTCCATCTAGTGATCTGCCAGGACCTTCCGCGCGTGCAATCTGCCAGGACTTTACGTGGTAATGTAAACATCAGTCGAAAAGATGGATCACGGTAAGCGTTTAAAAGTGTGTCTACGCTTTGTAAAAACCGAAGACAAATCTACCGCTGCACGCAAACTTCATCTTAGAGATCTGCAAGGGACGGATTTTAGTCCTGCGCCCGCCCACTCCAGAAGGAATATATGTTATTTCGTCCCGCAAAAGCCCACATAAAAGTCACTTATACCCCCGCGGGAAGACAGGTATCTACTTTATCTCTTGGCTGCATGAAACAAACCCTCCCGGTAATGTAAAGGCAAAGATGACCAGAGTAATAGTAACGAACTCGCGCGTGCCTAATGTATTCATTCTTGTATATCGGAGTCGTACATTAGGCACGCATAAGTCCGCTGTTGATTCACAAACTATTCATGCTTTCGGTGCTCTGATCCATAGTATTTTTGCGTGAAATTTCAAAATATTTGCATAGTTTTCAAAATGAATGTCCTGTGAGTTTTTTATAATGAATGCTTACCCATAGAGGTGGATTTTGTAAGGGTCAGTGGTGTTTAAGCACATATGAGCACCAGCATAAACAGATTTACAATGTATTTACTGTATTTTTCATTTATATGTTTATTTTATAATGAATACAAACAGTAGATATTCAGTCACTTAAGAAAGAGTACTCTGAAGTTGTGAAGAATGTCTGAATTAAATAATTTAGGTGCTTTAAATCTGTATGTGTGTATTCATGTTAAAAAGTTAGAGCAGAGGATTTTCTTTTAAATTCAAAAGTATAGCTTTAATTTAAAGTTTGCTTGATTTTTTTTTAATAACATGCAGGAGAAAATAAAAAGGCAAAACTAATGTTTAGGTTAATAAAAAAGGTTAAAAAATAAACACCTTTAGAGGAAATGTCAGGCATAGGGGGGCCTTGCAAAACTGACCCGAGAAGAAGGGGGCCCTGATATAAAAAAGGTTGAGAACCCCTGTAATAAAATAATATGTTGCAAGCTAGCACTGAAAATAAACATGTTTAATATATTAATGTTTGACTTTTGTGTTTTTTTTTTTTTTTTTTTTACTAAATCGGAATCGAAACTGGGAATCGAAAAGAATCGGAATCGATAAGTGGAATCGGAATCGAAATCGAAATCGATAAAATTCAAACGATACCCACCCCTAATCTTGGATGACAATAGGGGTGAGTAAATGATCAGGTAATTTGTATTCTGGATGTAAACTAATCCTTTAATACAATGTGATAGCATTAACTAGCATTTTCAGGAAAAAGAAAATCCTCTCTGGGTCTAAAATTACCAGAACAGAACATGAGGGTTAAAGGTCCCATATTGTCAAAATCGAAATTTCCTGGCTTTTTTCATGATAACTGAGGTCTAGGGGCTATGTAACTACCATATGAATTTCAAAACAGTCAATCCACAGTAAACTGCACACAGCCTGCTTAAAGTAGCTGTTCATTTTCACGAGCCGCTGTGACTTCCGTAATGATGTGACGTCCGATCTACTCAGTCACCGCCTTCAGTCACCACCCCAAGCACCAATCACGTCCCACCCTCCTTTTGTCAAACCCCCAGACAACATCGCGTCCATAACATTGCTAAGCAACAACAACACGAAAACAAGTCGAGAAAACCCTGTTCAGTCGATAGATGTCGAAACTACATCATTGCACAGGCTTCAGAACAACGTGAATATAAGAGACCAGTGGCACGACAACTTCAGCCTCTTTCACACAGCGATTCCGGTACACGGATGATGTGTCCCGTGATTTGTTCCGGAGTTGTTTGATTTGGTTCATTCACAGTTGTTTTCTGGAATCTGTGCGCAACACAACCCATAAAGACATGTGACGTTTGGATGTGAGATGTAATGCGACGCGTACGTTTCACTAAACTGAAACTAACCTGAACAAAGTGTGCTTCAGCGCTGATAGTGCGGAGCTGGCTCTGCCTGATCGCCGCTTCATTCCACTTTGCACGTATTTTTTTGTCGTGAAGAATCGCAGGGTAACGTTCATCACTACAACACTGCCTTTATGGTTCTGGCTTTTGTTCACACAGCGCTTGTTCCCGTAATTTTCCAGAATCAGTGCGCATTGTGAAAGGGGCTTTACTAAAGCAACAGTTATGTAGCTTACTGTTTGAAAAAGAAAAAACATTAATGATCATTCTGAAATATCCTGTTGAGTATCAGCAGGCTAGGCTCTCTATACGGCTCTGGGCTCGGCTAAAGCATACATGACCGTGTCTCAGTATGAAAGCAAAAGATGTCAATAGAAAGCTCCCTGATAGAAAAAGTGTGTTTCTGCAGTAAATATGAGGATTGCATAAGAAACTGAGTGCTAACAGAAAAGTTCTGGTCTGACTACTGTCTACTAGATAAAATATTGCCTGCACTGCAACACACACACACACACACACACACACACACACACACACACACACACACACACACACACACACACACACACACACACACACACACACACACACACACACACACACACACACACATTCTATCTTTCAAAACAGCCGCTGGCATCTAAATGCTGTAATTGGTATTGCATTCATAATGTAGCACGTTCACCTTTTAGAGGACCATAAATCAGCAAACATCTTCCTAATACCGCTCAACATCAATCACGCGCTGTTTGTTTTATACATGGGCAAACACTCTCTCAGTGAATGCTCGTTGCTGGTTTTTAAAGGGCTTTGGAAAGGCTCTTCCATAATGCCGTGGTGGATGTGCTCGTGGGTGGTTTTTGCCGGTCCAATTATGAAGCACTTCAAAATCAGAATCAGCGCTGAGTATGTAGAGCTGACTGATTAAGGTGTGTGAAGGGTCAGCTTTTGCCTGCGTGGAGGGGAACGAATGTCCCCACAAGAATAGCGTAACAACAACATTGTGTGGTCCTGTGAGGTAAACCGCTTCATAAACATAGTGAATATTTTAATTAAAATGTAAAAAGGCAACAAGGTTGTAGTTTGAGTTAGATGTAGGGGATAGAAAGTATCATTAGCATGGTATAAAAACAATAGAAATCGATGGAAAAATGCCATTGTGATGTATGTACATTTATGTTTTAGCTCTCTTGTGAGGGCAATTTTTTTTTTCTCCAGCGCTTTTTCGAGCCAAAATAATAGTATTTTCCTCTATCTATTTATACTGATCTAGTTGGGCCAAAAGATTGTAAATGTTTTAACAGCATATTGTGTATATAAAGTTTTTTTTTGGTTTAGTGGTAGTTGTTCATGAGTCCCTTGTTTGTCCTGAACAGTTAAACTGCCTGCTGTTCTTTAGAAAATTCCTTCAGGTCACACAGATTCTTTGGTTTTTCAGCGTTTTGTGTATTTGAACCTTTTCCAAAAATGACTATATGATTTTGAGATACATCTTTTCACACTGAGGACAACTGAGGGACTCATATGCAACTATTACAGAAGGTTCAAATGCTCACTGATGCTCCAGAAGGAAAAAAAACATGCATTAAGTGTCAGGGGTGAAAAGTTTTGAACAGAATGAAGAATTTGCCTAAATATCATACTTTTTCATTTACTACTGCCCTTCAGAAGCTACAGAAGATACTTGCGTGTCCCAGAAGACAAAATAAGTTAAATTTACCCTGATCTTCAAATTCAAATAGTTTTCTTCCCCCCGGCTCTTAATGCATTGTGTTTCTAAAATAAATTAAATTATCTATAAATCTACAAAATATATATTTTATAGATACATGTCATATGTTTTTACATATTTAAACAAGTAAATTATCATTTATAATGTTAAAAAATGAAGAGTGTGTGTATGTATATAAGTGAAAAACGATGGCTATACGCTGCAGAACATTATTGATTTGTTTATCATTTTTCAACCCTATCTAACTGATGCTCCCAAGACTATCACAAGTCATTCTTGCAATTCCAACAAATCCTCATTTATATTAGCCAGCTACATGCATTAACTTGTTGACATATTTAAATCAGCATAATTCACAACAGCACATTCAATGCATCATAGAAATCCAGATGTTCGTGCTTGCAAGTCATAAAAACACACACACAGAATCATTGTGCATAAGATGGACAGGAACTAGTCCATCAGCTGTCTCCAAACCTTTCTCACGTTGGCCTCCGGCCATTAGACCATCCGTATTATTGAGCCTTGTTGTTTAGGATCTTAGTTTTGACATATTTACAATGGATTCCCCATTGTTAAATGACACTCACTCATCTTAAAGTAATTTATTGCAGTCAATAGAAAGCAAAGACATCTTCCTGAACTGTAAATGCTCAGGGTGTTCAGTCAGACTGAAGTAGCTCAGCAGGAACAAGGTTTAGCGGAACGACAATGCGTGCCAGAAAGTGAGAACTGACCACAATACTTCTTATTAGTGGTATTTCCTGTATAAAGCCCCTTTGGCATTAAGTGGGTCATACAGTGGGTTAGCCATAGAGGGTTTATGCAGTATTAATGCCTGCAGCTGTGCTTATTGGAATTTATTCATTATGGAAATTATGTTGGCTTTTTAAGCCCTCTGTAATGAGTGTAGTGGCATGAGGGTTTTGTTCTACTGTCCAAGTACAAGAGCTGCGAATATGATGGCTAAAGTCCGTTCGTGAGGGCTAGGCTGAATAATTTGCCCTTTGAAAATGTTATCTAATCCCCCATAATCCACAAGAGTCCACCTGATCATCTGAAGCGGTGCAGTTCAGGCTAAAGTAGGCCACAGTCTAGCGGGGGTCAGACTTTGATTACATTTTGGGGCCCACAAGGATATGAAAACCTGACAACCACCTACATCTTCAATAAAATGAATAAAAATACTAGATAAGGATTAGTTCACTCCAGAATTAAAATTTCCTGATCATTTACTCACCCCTATGTCATGTCAAGATGTTCATGTCTTTCTTTCTTCAGTCAAAAAGAGAAAGAAAGAAAGGTTTTTGAGGTAAACATTCCAGGATTTTTCTCCATATAGTGGATCAACAGGTTGAATGTCCAAATTGCAGTTTCAATGCAGCTTTAAAGGGCTCTACACGATTCCAGACAAGGAATAAGGGTCTTATCTAGCAAAACGATTGGTCATTATCTAAAAAAATAAGAATTTATATACCACAAATGCTTGTCTTACACTAGCTCTGCGTCCACGACTTCACGCATTATGTAATCACGTTGGAAAGGTCAAACGTGCAAAGAAAGTCAAACGCCCTTTACAAAAAGTTAAAACTATTTTGAAGAAGGAGATTTTTTAAATGAAGTACACAGACAAAGAACTAATCGCGTGTATCCTTTCCAATGTGATTATGTAATGCATAAAGTCATAGATGCGCATTGTAGAGCTAGTGCAATTTGAGCATTTGTGGTTAAGACCTTTATTCCTCAACTGGGATCGTGTAGAGCCCTTTGAAGCTGCGCTGAAACCTTAATTTAGACCTTTAACCCATTGATCCCCATTGAAGTCCACTATATGGAGAAAAATCCTAGAATGTTTTCCTCAAAAACCTTAATTTCTTTTCGACTGAAGAAAGAAAGACATGAACATCTTGGATGACATAGAGGTGAGTAAATTCTCAAGAGAAAAAGATTATTAGAGTAGTCTTTCTTCTTCAAAATGTCATGTTTAATTCAATGTGTTGCTTGTCGTTTCTTTGTAGTTATTTGTGGAGTTTACTAGCAACTTCTGAGTGAAAATTGTTTGCACACCAATAGTTTTTCAGTATCCATCATACTTAACATTTCATACTAATTTCAAAGTTAAGAATTCATTAGTTTGAATATACATTGAACCAAAATCTCATAACATTTTTGACAAAACATCCCTTGTTTTGGTCATGTCCGCACATTTTCGGTAGTGAAAGTAATGCTTTGGTAGCGACCACATGACATTACAGAAGTTCAACTCCCATACTAAAACACTACTAAAGCGTACAAAAAATTTGCATAACTGTACTCAATTTTAGCTGATTTTCCACTAATAAAGGTTTATGTGTTCCCTTTTGTCACTACCGCAACAATAATGACATGTTTTGGTTGTGACTGTTACGATACTGACAATTTTATGGGATAACACCCAAAAAAACAAAGATGTCACCTCGAAATGCCACCAAATATTTGAGTAGTGACTGTTTTGGAAGTGACAGTTTTAGATACTTTTGAACCTAGCTCAGTGATTCTAATGAGCACATGGTTAGCTAGCACAGTTCTGAACACATATAAAAACTAAATGTTATGGAATAACTCACAAGAAAGTGTGCTTAATTTAAGAAAAAAGGTGTTTAGTAGTGAAATTCTTTAAAGTTAAACACAGATTTTTCAGATTTTTGAACACATTTACCTCAAAATGATGAGGCCCTACATGATCTACACTCTTAAAAATAAAGGTGCTTCACGATGCCATAGAAGAACCTTTTTTATCTAAAGGGTTCCTTAAAGAACCTTTAACATCTCAAGAGACTTTTTCACAAAAGGTTCTTTGTGGCGAAAGATCAGATTATAAAAAGGTAAGAAAGAGATGGTTCTTTGACTGAATGGTTCTTTGTGGAACCAAAAATGGTATGGCATCGCTGTGAAGAACCTTTTAAAGCACCTTTATTTTTAAGAGTGTACTCGCCATGTAGCTTAAAATAAGTCAGACAGCAAGGTTTTGTGAGTGACACTGTTGGAACTACTACTTTTTTAATCAACTGAGTAAAGATCAACCGATGTCGATAATCTCAAAATGCTTACTTGACCTCCCCAATATGTCATTCCATCAGTAGTCAGCAATTTTACAAATAAATTCAGCTTTGGGCAAATTGAATTGACCCCTGTGTGATCTTTCTGTCAGATTTCTATTGTATTATTTGCTCCCCAAACCCCTCTTTAGCAGTAATAATCACTTTCTCTCTCTCTTTCTCTCTATCGCTTTCCCCATCTCTCTGAAGACTGCTGAATCTGTCAGGCCTGGTAAAGTTATCGACTTTTACCCACAATCCTGTGCAAAAGCGAGACTTTTCTGTTGGAGTCGCACCTAATAAGGTGTGTGCGCGTCTGAGTTGGCCTGCGGCATTAGAGTCTTGGCTAATTAAACCCCAGTGTAATTTATTAATACAATGTGTTCTGGATGGAGCTGCCGGTTGTGTGTTTAAGTGAGAGCAATTAGGAAACCTATCAAGTGGAAAAGATACGTTATCTCTGCAGTAAACTCCATAGCTGGAGGGAAAACGGGGAGAGAGAGGGATGGAGAAGGAGGGAAAGATAACGGACGAAGCTTTTCCTTGCTTCACCGCTTCCGAGAAAACTCTTCGCCCCCTGAACTAGTCAACAAACTCTTCCTGCACTCTTTTACCTCCTTTACTGCACGATTAAACCACATAATTCTGTTATCAATGTTTTGTTTGACTGAATGCTTGATTTTATGCACCTGCAACTGTTTTTGTCCAGTGGAAGTCAATGGGGACCAAAACAACATTGATTTTAAGTTTATATAATATTCAATATTTATTCAAGGTTGGTTGTTTCAAAGTGGTTCTCACAACTTGAAGCTTTAACTTAACTTTGTAAGTTGACTTAACTAGAGTA
>NC_133364.1:16215053-16368209 GCF_049309525.1 Garra rufa | reverse complement strand
TACTAATTTTCAAAAAAACACAAAATACATGTTTGTTTTTATTTATGTATTTGTTTTTATTTATATATTTATGTATTTATTTATTTACAGTCAAAAGTTGTTTCTAATTAATTAAAAAAATTATTTACAAAAATGTTTCTAATAATTAAAAAAAAACATTAATTTCAATTACTGAAATGTACCTTATTTCTACACCGAAAAAAATAAAACACAAATTTGTTTATTTATTTTGTAGTAAAGTTGTTTCCAATTAATTTCCCCAAAATTAATTTTCAAAAAAAAAAACACATTAATTTCAATTACTGAAATTTACCATATTTCTATACTGAAAATAGATACACACACACACACACACACACATATGTATGTGTGTATATATATATATGTATATATATATATATATATATATATATACATATATATATATATATATATATATATATATATATATATGTATATATGTATATATATGTATATATATATATATATATATATATATATATATATATATATATATATATATATATATATGTGTGTGTATATATATATATATATATATATATGTGTGTGTGTGTGTGTATATATGTATATATATATATATATATATATTGTTCAATAAAAATAAAAAAAATAGCTCAATAAAATATTTTTTAAGTTGGCCTAACTAGATTATTTGCCCCCACAACTTAAAAACACATGAACAATATCACTTCTCAGCATTTATCATGAGACATTTCTAAAAAATCTCTTTTTTTGTGTTTACCACAGTCATGCATTGTCCTTTTTTTATTCCAAACTACTCCAAACTTTCTTGATTTCATGTTTAATTCAATGTGTTGCAATTAGTGACTAGGAATTTGTGAGTTAAAACCATTTCGAAGCAAACTTCTTCTGGTTTGGAATGACATTATGCTGATTAAAAAATTTGTGAATGAACTCTCCCTTTAATTAGAAATGGAGTCCACATACTTCTGTCTATGTATCATTTGTTTATTTACCCATCTGTTCATTCATTTTGCTTCTCTTCCTCCATGTAAATGCTTGTTTTCGCTCTTCTAGCTTGTAAGCGAAGCCAAGTTTGCTGACCGATAGTCTGGAATGTGGTTCGCTGTGTTATTTTGCACTCCCATCAGGGGCACGAACCCACCAGCGGACACACACAAAGACGGCCTTGTCGTGGCGGTGCCGACTCGTACTTGGCTTCCTCTGTCTCTAATTGTCTCCCGCTCTTCCTTTCCAGCAGTCTCCCTCGCAGTCTTTTGTTAACATGCTAGCACACGCGCACAATCTCTCACAGCTAGCGCTAAGTGGTAACCATCTATCCTAGCATTATTTCAAGGGCACTCTGAAGCGAACAGTTCTTTAGTATTCAATTTTGTTATATTATCACGGACCTGCCAGATAAAAGTGCTTAAAATGCTGAGTATAGCAGCGCCACATTCACGTCGAGGTTTGATTTGGGTGAAGTCGAGGCACATGGAGGTGCGAAGATGATCCCTTAACTTTGTGTGTGCGTGTGCATATTCGAGGTAATGGCTCGGGGGATCCTCTCTGTATTCTTAGCTTGTTGAAGGCGCTGAAGTGGAGAGAATTATAGATTCGGCACAATGAGCAGTCAAATTTAATCAACATGCCTGCTGTTCTCCGTGAGCCACTGGGAGAGATGACACAGCTCCACGCCACTGCCTGTGCGCATACGTGCATGCCATGAGTTTGTTTCTGTGTGGGAGACTGCAAAGGAACCAAACTTGTCAACATTTGTTAGTGTTGGAGTTATTCAGGTGTGAATGAGGCAGTGTGAAATTGGAAATGTGGACGAGTCTCGCCCTAGACCAAAGGATTGATGCTATTACCTCCTTATTTAATTCTTAGTGCATTTGTTGACCAATAGCTATCTAGACATTTTTAGGAAATAGGTTTGGGATCAGTAAGATTTTTAATGTTTATTTTTAAAGATGCCTTTTCTGCTTTTCAAGGCTATGTATATTTGATGAAAAATACAGAAAAAACAGTAGTATTGAAAAGTATTATTGCAATTTAAAATGAGAGGTTGACCGATACCGGATTTTACCGATACCGATAACTAGGTTGGACCACACTGGCCGAGACCGATTAATCGACCGATAGTTTTAAAATGGCTTCTAAATGGAAAATAAATAGTGCTCTACTATTTAAATAATAAGTAGCCTACTGAACCATATTTTGTAAATAAATTAAAATATTAATTATATATTAATCATCACAATTAGTTCAAATTTAATTTTATTTTTCAAGCAATTAAAGATTTTAACAAATTAACACACTCTAACTAGGAACAATACTTCTATTCTACAGCTTTTATCAATCTTAATGTTACAAATGGACTCATGCTGTAAAGTGTTACCATTACATCCAAAGACGGTCATCATTAAATAACTACACAAATGTCACAGTGTTGAAATTACAGACATATGGATATTGTGTACTTTCACAATTTAACTGCTTCTGTTGTAGAACATTTGTGAAGCAAAATATGTTAGTCACACATTGGACAAAAGTGTAGCACAGCATCGAGTAGAAGAACTCGCAGATATCTGGTATCACACACTGGACGAGTCGCGTTCAATTCAAGTGACGGTCTACAAGAGTTTATTTGATCACCAACTGGGCAAATGTATACTCCTTTCTCCTCTAATGCTCTCGTGCTGTATAACAAAAGACTATAGGGACTTTGCTGTATAATGAGGACCTTCTCAGACGCTCTAGCAACAGGCCTAACTCGGAAAATATATCAGCAAGGGTTTTTGCTGGTAACCGATAGTTTGTCCAATCAATTATTGGTGCCGATTAATCGGCAAAACCGATATATCGGTCGACCTCTGTTTAAAATTTCTGTTTTCTATTTTAATTTACTTGAAAACAGAATTTATCCTGTGATGCAAAGATGAATTTTCAGCATCATTAATACAGTCTTTAGTGTAGCATGATCCTTCTGAGATCATTGTAATATTCTGATTCATTATCAGTGCTGGAAACCTGTGATACTTTTTTTTAGGGTACTTTGATAAATAAAACATTAAAAAAAATAGCATTTATTTTTTTGTGATCACTAGTGTTAGTCTGATCGCTAGTGTTTTTATAGTGGTTTTTTTTGCGATCATTAATGCTAGTCTGACCACTAGTGTTTTTTTGTGGTCACTAGTGTTAGTCGGATCACTATTTTAATTATTTTTTTTGTCTGATCACCAGTAGGATTTTTGTGTGATCACTAGTGTTAATCTTATCACTAGTGTTTTTTTGTCATCATTACTTTTTGATCACTAGTTTTTTTGCAATCCTTAGTGCTAGTCAGGTCACTAGAGTGTTTTTTTTGTGGTAACTAGTGTTAGTCGGATCACTAGTGTTTTAGGTAAACTTTAGTGTTTTTCTGATTGCTTGTGTTTTTGTGATCACAAGTGTTAATCTTATCAATAATGCTTTTTTTGTGATCACTACTGTTAGTCTGATCACTAGTGTTCTTTATTTTTTTTGTGGTCACTAGTGTTAGTCTGATCACTAGTGTTCTTGTTTTTTGTGTGATCACTAGGTTTTTGTGTGAGTTTTTTGTGGCCTTTAGTGTTATTCTGATCACTAGTGTTTTTCATGGTCACTAGTGTTAGTCTGATCACTATAGGGTTTTTTGTGGGAATCTTTTCTAACAATTTATAATACAGTTCAAAGTTTGGGGTAAGGAACTTTTTTTCTTTCTTTCTTTGAAAGAAATTAATACTTAAATTGATAAAAAGTGATAGTAAAGACTTATATTGTTAGAAAGATTTCTATTTTAAATAAATGCTGTTCTTTTCAACTTTATATTCGTCAAAGAATCTTGAAAAAAACGTTCCAAAAATATTTGGCAGCACAACTGTTTCCAACATTAATAATAAATCAGCATATGATTGCTAATGATAAATAATGAAAGATAATGTGACACTGAAGACTGTAATGGCTGATGAAAATTCAGCTTTGCATTACAGAAATAAATTTTATTTTAAAGTATGTTCAAACAGAAAACTTAAGCATAAAATACTTAGCATAAAAAAAACATTAAAAATCTTACTGATCCCAAACTTTTGAATGGGAGATTAGGACACAGGCTTGTTCAATAACTTTTTAAATTCTTATTTGGGTTTATGAATATGCTTTAATTTTAAGGTTAACTGTTTTTTTCCAATGCATTGTTAGATACCAGTGTTTCCTGTGTTAGATAAGCAAAGATTTGATTTTAAAAACAGTATAATAGCTGTTAAACTATTTCTTGTTGTGATGTTAAATCTGTATTTAACCTCTCAAAGTAACCTTTCAGACCTCTTAATGATCTTAAATTAAAAAGAGGTGCTGAAGTCTGATTTTGTGTTGGCTGCGCTTTAAAATTAAATTATTATAATCTTAATTCAAGTGCTGACGGATTTTGAAAGTCAGACAGTAATCAGTGCTGAGTACTACTGTAAGGTTAACCCTGCTTTAAATGTTAAAAACATTCATTAGAAATTTAGAAAAGTAATCCAATGTAATCAGTTACATTACTTTAAAGAGGGTAACTTCTATAACAAAATTATCCCAAAAAAAAGAGGGTAACTTCTAATCTGTAATTTATTACATTTACAAAGTAACTTTTTCAACACTGTGTGGCTGTATATAGGCTGTGAAATGTAACAGCCAACATATTTTTTTGTGGACCCCCTAACACCCTTGCTGTTCCTGGTGTCCTAAGTTGCTTGAAATCATGTCAAATGGTTCATCTTAAGTCAGATATGTGACTTGGAGCACCATTCCAGTGGTTGTATTCAAGTAGTCTTTGGGACATTTCCAAATTGTCTAGAATGCAGCATGAATGCCTAAATATCCCTGTCGTTTTTGCAGATTAATGGGGATGGGCTGATATACCAAGACGTTAATGAACTCTGTCCTTAACAAGAGTCGTTTAGATTACATTAGCATAACACAGACTCTCTATCCTCATGGCTCCGTTGATTCTGCGATCTTCCACCATGCACAGCACGCTCGCGCACATGCACGCTCCGCTTTGATCCCTGCCCGTGTAACAGCAGCTGATGTGTTGCTGACAAATTGCATCAAAATTGTTTTTGAGGACATTTATGGAACTAAACTGCATTTGGGCATTCTGCACTCGAACCTGGCTTATGAAAGCCCGGGCTTCGTGTTTCACTCACTTTCATCTCCCATTCACTCTCTCTCTCCACGCCTGACAGCTGTAGAATGGAGTGATTATCTGCAGCACCAGTGATTGAGCGCAAAAAAGCAGCGCGAGAGGGAAAGACAGCAAGAGGCAGAGATTGTGATAGAGATGTTTCAGGGACGCTAATGAGGAAGAGGGTAAATTCGACTGCTTCATAAAGGCAGAAATAAAGACGGTCTGTCTAGAGGAGAGGGCAAGATGCTCTTTCTCTGTTTGTTTGTCCCCCTTCGTCCTCCTGGCGACCATCAGAGCCCTGAACTAGTTCATATCCAGCCAGAGTAATTACCTTAACCTTTGCACTCGTCTCTCACTTGATTGGGACCAGCTGGGAAGTGAACACAGTCTCCTTCGCTCTCTCTTCATCCCTCACACACACACATTCGCATGTTAGACAAGGGCATTCTTGCTATTAACCTCAATCTGTAAGTGCCTCAGTGCAGCTTTGCTCAGTCGTAAACACTTTAATTGTCCGTCCTGCATCTCTGTCCCAATTCCCCTTCGTTTTTCAGTCAAACGCCAAACACTTAATAGTAGTGTTAATTCTGTCATAACTAACTGACTAATGAAGAATGTTGACAGTCAACCCAAAATTTATTCAGACACCTTCAACATTTCTCACATTATCAGTTTATTCGCTATAGTTTAGAATATGGTAATAAAATATGACAAGATCCCAAAGGTAAACTGTGTCAGAACAAGTTCACACAAGTCAAACTAAAATGTATTCAGAAACCTTCAGAATTTCTCACATTATATACATGCATGCATACATACAGTCAACCCAAAATTTATTCAGACACCTTCAACATTTCTCACATTACCACAGTTTATTCACCATAGGTTAGACAATTGTTATAAAATATGACAAGAGCTCAGGAATTAAACTGTGTCAGAACAAATTCATCTTGATAATGTCAGATAAATATGTGACCCTGGACCACAAAACCAGTCTTAAGTCGCTGGGGTATATTTGTAGCAATAGCCAAAAATACATTGTATGGGTCAAAATTATTGATTTTTCTTTTATGCCAAAAATCATTAGGAAATTAAGTAAAGATCATGTTCCATGAAGATTTTTTGTAAAATTCCTACTATAAATATATTAAAATGTAATTTTTGATTAGTAATATGCATTGTTAAGAACTTAATTTGGACAACTTTAAAGGTGATTTTCTCAGTATTTAGATTTTTTTGCACCCTCAGATTCCAGATTTTCAAATAGATGTATCTCGGCCAAATATTGTCCTATCCTAACAAACCATACATCAATAGAAAGCTTATCTATTGAGCTTTCATATGACGTATACATCTCAGTTTTGTAAAATTTAACCTTATGACTGGTTTTGTGGTCCAGGGTCACATATGAGTTTTTTGAGATTACATTAACATCTTTATTGTATTATGAGATTTATGACTATAAATTGTTGTGTGTGTTTGTGTACACACACACATATACACACACATACGCATATATTTTTTATGGTTGAAACATCAAATGAAATGTCATTTTGTAGCGTGACCTGATTATCCTCAAAATGAAAGTGAATGGATATATTGGTTCTGAGCTCCAAGATGACAAAAATGCCATAAATGTTGTATTACAATAGTCTGTAAACTATATTTCATGTCTTCTGAAGTCATATGTTAGATATTTCTGAAGAAGGAATTAAAATGTAAGCTGTTCATTTAATTTTCATTGATACGTTGGCAAAATTCAGGTCATTGACAAAGTAATGGAGTGTGTTTTAAACTCTCATTTGAATATCTTGTTCACCACTGTTTGATACATTTGGTTAAGATGATACGTTGGGTCCTTTAAAACTATAATAATGACTCCAATCACATACACGTGCCAATGAAGGCCACGTAAGTCCACTTTGAATGTGCCGTTTGGGACAGAGCCAAAGTGAGAGGCAAATCTTCCAAGAGACTGGGATAGTTTAAATCTCCCCCTTTTACATATTCAAAGAGCCCTTTCAATACTGGCCCGATTTTACCTGTGCGTGTCCAGCCACTTGTGGTCCCTCTGATCCCAGCCTTAATTAGTCTGCCGGTCTCACCCGTCAATCATTCCGAGCCGTCCGTGGAGACATTCATTGAAAAGCAAAGGCAGAGGCGGCCATGGCAGGAGGGCAGAACCTGGCATCCCACTTTGCATTACCAAACAGCAAGTTTTAAAGGTGTGTGATTTCTATGCCAGCAGCATCAGCAAACGGAATTGCTGAAATAATGGCGGTTTTCAAGCAAGTTAGGTCTAAAACACCTGGAGAAATCTATCTGTTAGCATTGGTAAACATGCTCACTTTGAAGAGCCCTCCAAAAATTGGGCTAGTTCTACTAGATTACCTGCGCTCTGAGTTGACGAATTAGTCTGAATGAACAATATACTGTTGTTAACAGCTTACATTCTTGAATATAACTACTTTGTTACACCGTTGGCTGCCTCTACGTATAATACACATAAGCTGATACAGGAAGATGCTAGACCCAATTTAATGAGAATGAGAATTCAATATGAGGGAATATTGTAAATGATACATGAGTTAGCTGAACTTGACTGTGGAGAGAGTGAGGAAACACGCTGCTGGGGAGGGTCAAACTAAGTTTGTATGCGAGAGGGGAAGTCTGCGAGGCAGTTTGAGAGAAGATGTGGGGTTTACTATTAACTCGGCTGAGAAATTTCAGTGTAATGCCTCGCGGTAAGAGTAGTGCTGATTCAGCACTTGTCTGCTTGTGTACTGAGCTACCACTCATGTTGTTTCTTAACACAGAGAGAAGGAAAAACACACTAGTGCTGCTGATCTGGACTGCAGTACACACTCCCACTCACAACACGAGCATCAAACGCAGGCCTCCTTTCCCCCTTTCCTGTTCATACTTCTGCTGCGTTGTGAGTTCATTTACCAGCAGCTCAGGTTGAGATAGCCCTAAAGTAATTTGGAGGAAATGTGTTTGGTTTGGCTGCAGATCAGAAAAGCACTGAGAAATAAAGGAAATTCCATCTGAGCCATGCCCTTAGTTGTAAATCTGAGGAATACAGTGATATAGAAGCACACAAACAAACTTCCCACTCATTCTTGTTGAGACATTTTGAAGGGTGAGTGGTGGTCACATGACTAGGCCTCAGTGGAGCCACGTGTAGGCAGGATGTTCTGGCAATGTGTGCTTGTTTGTTTATGAGGGTAGATAAAACTAGATTTTCTGAAGATTGCGAGTGGTGTTTGGAGAGTACACCACCACAATGCCAGGGTGTTGCTGAGATGCTCTAAGTGTTTTTTTAGCAAGATCCTATGTGGTGGGGTGCTAATGACGTGGAATGAGCTACTGATGCTACCTGTTGCTATTTTCACCGCAACGCAACTCTGAATACGCTTGGAAAATAAAATACTGATATTATGACCACAGCTACTGAAAGAGCTTACAGGTGGCAGTGGATATAAGCACCATACCATTGGATTTTTTCCCACAAGGAGTGTAAACACCCCAGATGTCGAGTGAAATCCGCTCTGAGAAACTCCTTGTCAAAACAAGCGTAGGCATGTTTACATCCTGCCAGGATGGCATCTAGCATTTCTTGTCTTTGCCATTTGTAAGCTCTTTCAGTAGCTGTGGTCTACTAAAAGCCTTAAAGGCATCAGGGCTGAAGTGGAAAGAACAAAGACACAGGTGTTTAGGAAGTTTTATTCGTCCACAGGCATCTTCCCATTCTTTTCTACTCTCCCTATTACATTGCTTCTCTTGTTGCCCTTTGACTCAAAATTACAACCAAAAGCCGCACAATGTGGCATTGTATCAGTATTTTATTTTCTGAGTTGTGTATTTCGAGTTGTGTTGTGGTAAAAATAGCAACAGGTAGTGGCAGTACATCAACCATTTGATGCCATCGAAGTAATGCCACACCCCTCAGTCCAAAATATGTAAAAAATTATGCTTTCATTGGTTTTAAACTACACATTTCAGTAAGAGACATCACTTATGTTATATTAAGCCAATACTAAGTCTTAGTACCCAGGGTTCCCTTCAAGAACAGTGGTTTTTGAACTTAATACTCAGGGCTTGGCCTGAGAATGCGTTAGCAACAGAAAAGCTTGCCTTAGCATGCACCACCAGTGACTAATATTCATGTGTGTTAACATGCAAATCAAGTAGTGTGTCACAAGGCACACTGCATTCTTTTGTGATCACATGACTTGCTTAGACAGTGCTGTGTGGCACACTCAGCACAAATATCAAGTCTGTACTGAGAGACTGGTAGCATTGTTGCTGTTAATAATTTAGTCCTGTGTTTGGAGGGGAAGGGGGGGTTGCCAGTCTAAATATTCATAATGAAACTTGACGATTTGCCAGAACCTATCCTTCCTGTCAGTTTTCTAAAGCTGTACAGTCCAGACAAATCACCCATGTGCTCTGAATCAGCAGCAAAGACCGCCTCCTGTTAACAGTTAACACTAGACTCTCTCACACACAAGCATAATTTAACACACTCCCCCCACAGTAACCTCTAATCTCATTGCAAACCCTGCACGCCTGAGCTCTGACAGACACTAAGTAAAGAGAAAAATCCCGTCACTTCTGCCCTGCCTCATACCTCGTCTCTGGAGTCCCGTCATTAAAGCCAATAAGAGCTGTAATATCCGCTAAACTCTTAGCATGAATTCTTTATGAGCTCTGGGCGCAGGATCGTGGTGTCTGAGAGACTCCTGCCATTCGATTTGCAATGAAAGTATTTGCTTTGGCAATCTAAACATCACAGTCAGTTATGTGGAAGTCCACTCCAGAGGATTGTCGCCACGTTTAGGCAAATAAGATTGAGTTCCTGGGAGTGGAATTCTGGGGAGTGATGGAGTGGTCAGGAATATTGAGCGACTACGGTTAATATTTCATCTCCTCAACTACTTTGGCAACTACTTTGGAAGCTTGATGAAGATCTAAAATTAGCTCTAGAATGTTCATGCAAGATTAGATCTTCCTGTCTAACACAATAACTTTGCATGCCGTGCTGGTTATTATAGGGGTTGTTTACAGGAAGGAGGACAGGATTGTTTGGCCCACCTGCTGAGGTTGTACCCATAATTCATTGAGCCACCTTCTGTTATGCTGGAATCAGGCCGCCATGTGATTGCTTTGATGAGCGTTTGACTTCCGCCCCAGTGTTTTTAGGACCTGCTCAAGTGCTGTGGGGATGGAAGAAAAGGAGAATGAAAGGAGTGCAGGGGTGGAGGACGAGCTTCTTTAGAAATGCTTCGCTTGTATCTGAGTGTCAAATCACGCAGCCATCTGCAACCCCTTTGAGGGAAGGGTAGAGAGGCCTGATCGATTTTTCTTTTAACTTAGTCTTTGTTGGTAGCACTTTTGACGAGTGCTTACTTCGCTATAGTATAATGATGCATACCAAAGAAATCCTCCGGCTTCCAAAAAGGCGTAAGTTTTCAAGGGTGAATTTATTAGTGATGCCTGCTAAGGCAAGCATCTCTGTTGGGTCAATGACAAATAAGATAAGTTTAAAACCCATGCTCCAAGTTTTTAGCAATGTATTCTATGTATTCACGCTGGATTCATGCACACTTGAAAAACTTTTTTCCACAAATACAAAGTAAAACAGCTTCCTTCTAGATCTAGACAACTTTTGCACAGGCATGTAACTTGGTTGCTACTCTCTTATGTGATAAATATCTTGTTTTCTTTCTTTCTCTCTCAAGAGATGGCGTGGAGGCCCCTGGCAGTGTTGTCCCTGCTGCTGTGTTTTGGCTCATCTTGCTGTGATGATATTAAAGATCATTTCTTGTCTGATACCATCATCAACAATGTCATTCAGGACCCTCAAACTGGCCGAATTTACCTGGGTGCCATAAATAACATCTATCAGCTGAACTACGACCTGCAGAAGGAGAGCAGTGCTGTAACAGGCCCTAAGAATGACAACCCACACTGCACCCCACCAATCACTGCACAGTGCACTGATGCAAAGGAAATTAACAACATCAACAAACTCCTGCTTATTAACCCTGCCAACGGCACCTTGATTGTTTGTGGAAGCCTTTTTAGAGGCATCTGCTCTTTGGTAAACCTTAACAGTGTGGACAAACCAGTGTACTACAGTGATACCAAAGGCGAGAAGACGTATGTAGCCAGCACAGAAGAGTCGGTCGCTGTAGTGGGAGTAATTTCTTATTTTATAGATGCTAATACTAATGCTAACCTCAGCGTATTTCTAGTGGGGAAGGGCTATGGTAGCTCGGACAGTTCGAAACTCATCAGCACCCGATTGCTGCAGGAGCATGAAGAAATGGATGTCTTTGAGAACATGGTTGAAGCTTCCACTGTGCAAGCTAGTCCTTTCGTCCAGCGCTACCTCCACGACTTTCGCCATGCTTTCAAGCACAACGGCTATATCTATTTCCTGTTCTCACGCACTCCGGGTACCAGCGACAGCAGGAAGATCACATTTATAGCACGCCTGTGTGAGAATGACCATCATTATTACTCCTACACCGAACTTCAGCTCAACTGCTCCAACAGCGCTGAACAACAGGAGAACAAGTACAACAAGGTCCAAGCAGCGTATCTGGCCAAACCGGGACAGGTTTTGGCTGGGGCTATCACCCCTACGAATCCCAATGATAAGGTTCTATTTGCGGTGTTCAGCGCAGATGAGGATGGCGGAAAATCAGCCTTGTGCATGTACCCACTCAGCAGCATTAACGCCAGGCTTGAGGAGGTGATTGAGTCCTGCTACATTGGAGAAGTGGAGGATGAGAAACCAAAGACTGTCTATTCACCCTACATCTCCAAGACCGAGGCCATCTGCAAGACCAAAAGAGACGTAAGTTGTTGTGCTATTTCAATTTTTTTCCATGTTGTGTGGTGTTTTATGACCCCTCTGAGGCACCATTAATTCAGAGCTAGTGCTATTGCCGGTTTAGAGATGTTTTGACTGGCTAGCTGTCTAGGAACCAGTTTGCTTTACCAGCTAGAGAGCCACAACAGAGCCAGGTCTTACGTCACTGAAAATGTCTAATCGCCAATACATCCCAAACAAGCCTAAAATCAACAATGGCTTTGCGAACCTACATATCCAAACATGGCGAATCCAACATGTTCATGTTTCATGTTTCTGTTCATCTTGTTGGTCACGTTAACCCTGCTCCTAGACCCTAGCTCAGAGAATGTTTTGGTGCTACCGACAAACCACTTTTCCTGGTTCCGAGCTGGTGCTTTGGGTGTCGAAGGACAAAGAACTGATTTGAAACTAGGGTCTGGCTCCGGGCCAGCACTCGAATGCCTTTGTATAAAAAGGGGTATGAATGTGCTGTGTCTTTTTGTCCCAACAGAAGGACATGGTGAAGGGATATAAATGTGGCGCAGAGTTCCTGCCGTCTCCACTGGCCAGTAAACCTGAGTACGCTCTGGCTGTCAAACCTATCTTCACCCGAAATGACATGTTGACAGCTGTAGCTGTGGCGGTGGAGAATGAGCACACTGTGGCATTTTTGGGAACCAGTGGAGCAGATGTCTTAAAGGTAAGTCCCATTCCAGGGTCTGGTTTCTACCCTCTTTAAATTTCACTGAAGCTCTTGTGGTTTGACTGCTGTGGTGGTCTGGCTTAGTGGGTTACAAAAACCCAAAAAGGAATGATTTATGAGCTACAACCACTTAACCCTAAGACTTGCTTTAGAAACATTTATGTATATCTTTATGTATTGTATTTACTTGTAAGTTGCTTTGCATAAGAGCATTTGCCAAATGAATAAATTAACTTTGTGCTTGCAGGTGCATCTTGATCCCAACCAAACTTACCTTTATAGCAAGATTCAAGGGGAACGTACAGATGGTGAGGTGAACAAAAACCTGTTTTTTAATTCAACTTTGGACATCTTGTACATCACCACTGGCAAAAAGGTTTGTTTATGAACAGATCCACAACTCATATATCATTTTGAGTCAACAGAGATTATCCACCGGATAAAACCTAATTGTTTTTTCTTTTGCATAGATTACCAAAGTGCCAGTGCAGGCCTGTGAGCAGAAGCATGACTGTCACTCATGTGTCACCCAGCGGGACCCATATTGTGGCTGGTGTGTGTTGGAAGGCCGGTAAGTCTGTTAAGACTCATTTTATTACCAAATGTGCAACATCAGTTGGGCATTCTTGTTCAGTAAAGGACAGGAAAAGTAATAACACTGTCACATGACTACAGTTTGATATTTCAAATAAACCAAGACCCATGGCTCCTATGGGTCATGTGACTTCCATCCCTATTAAAGTATGTTATAGAACAGAAAACAGTTTAGAAACTGTTAAAAGTATGGTGTAAGTCTTAAAGTTGTTTGTTTCTTTCACAGAGAGCTATGTGGTAGATATCTGTGTGCAGTCCAGTTAAAGTGAATGCAGTATGGCTCATTACCCATGTTTGTCTGCTTTTCTCTTGCAGTTGTACCAGGAAAAAGGATTGTCGCAAAGGAGCAGGAGAGAATGCCTGGTTGTGGAGTCCAAAACAAACATGTGTAACTATTCAGTCCTTTGAGCCCCCCAACATCAGCTGCAAGAAAACAGAGCGTACAAAGGTACTAAAGCATAACACGTGCACAAACACACACACTGTGATATGGTTTGCAGGTATATCAAACCCAAACCTCTTAAGGATTGACTCCGGATTGATATTTACTGGCTGTAACAGATGTGAGTCTAATCCTTTTTTCATGAGCTGACATGATAAAGTTACTAAACAAGGCATCTGAAACTATCATTTCATACCACGTGAACACACAGAGCACTTTCCATGCATTTCTAATATGTCTCAGAAGAAACTCAAGTGGCCATGGTTGATTGAAGAGGCTTCCTGTATACTGTAATTAACTTCCTGGATCAGTGGTAATGAATAAAGGCTGTATACTTCTAACTTGTTTACTGTTTGCTGAAATCAATATTATTTAATATTGCATGTTTCAAGGAAAATACAGTTGTGCAAAACTTGGAAAGTCAGAATTTTAACATTTTGGACTGCTTAGCACTAAATATTCAATATTTAAAAACTACAAACTAGAAAACCAGTAAGTTCACTGTTCAAAATGTGTGAGAATTTATATTGTTCACAGTTTTTTTTCCCTAAACTCTTTTTTGGTTTAAACTTTCAGGTGATGATTGACATCCCCTCCCTTCCCAGTATCAGCAGTCCTGATAGTCTTACCTGTGAGTTTGATGACTACAGAAGTTCCGCAATTATGGAAGGCATGCAGGTCATCTGTTATCTCCCGACCTCTGAGAACATACCGCCCACACCTGAGACACAAGGTGAGAGCATCCCGTTTGCCTTTAACTTTAATAATCGCCTACTGTGAAGCTGTCCTCTCGCTGCCTCCTTTACTCATTGAACAAACAGATGGTGTTTGTCTCACAGTATGTCTGAAAATTATGTCAGGCATGAATAGTTTTTCATTTCTTTATGTTTGTAATTTGCTAGCCTTGTAGTTTTTAATTTGGAGACTGATCAGATGAAACAGTTACACTGAAGCTAAATCTATTAGATAGATTCTGAAGTTTAACTTATTCATTCTAGATATACAGAAGCTTTTATCAGGTCCTTCTTTCCTTGGGAATCAAACCCATGACCCTTGCTTTATCTAGCACATATTGAGTTCTAGAAATTCAGAATAGGTTGCATGAAATATTCCTGCCACAAAGTTGATATGAATTTCCCATAATTGTAGAGTTACAGGTGCTAGCACCTGTTAAGGCTTGAGTTCAGAATTGTACATATAAAATGCTCTTGCCTAAAAATGCATATGATTCATGATTCTAGAATTACAGAATTTTTTATCAGGTCAGACTTTCCTTGGGAATCGAACCCATGACCTTGTTGTATCTAGCACCTGTTGAGTTCTAGAAATTCATAATTGGTTTTATTAAATATTCCTTCCTAAAAGCTTATATGATTCCAATTTCACATAATTTTAGAGTTGCATAAGCTTTAATCTAGTCATCCTTTTCTTGGGAATCAAACCCCATTACCTTGAAGTTGCTAGCACCTTTTGAGCCATAGAAATTTTGAATTATTCTGCCTGTTATGAAAATGTCTTGCCTAAAGTTTTATATGAATCCAATTTTGCATGATTTTAGAGTTGACAAAAGCCGACAAAAGCCGATATGATTTCCATTTCCCATGATTCTAGAGTGACAGAAGCTTTTATTAAGTTATGCTTTTCTTGGGAATCAAACCCATGACCTTAGAGTATCTATTGAGTTCTAGAAATTCATAATTACTCGAATAAAATATTCCTGTCTAAAATCTGATATGATTACAAGTTCACATGATTTTAGAGTTATAGAAGCTTTTATCAAGTCATGTTTTTCTTGGGAATCGAAACCCATGACCTTGGCGTATCTAGCACCTACTGAGTTGTAGAAATTCAGAATTGGTCATATGAAATATTCCTGTCTAAAAGCTGATATGATTCCCATTTCCCATGATTCTAGAGTTACAGAAGCTTTTTTCAAGTCATATTTTTCTTGGTAATCGAACCCTTGACCTTGACGTATCTAGCACCTATTGAGTTGTAGAAATTCAGAATTGGTTGTATGAAATATTCCTTCTTAAAAGCTGGTACGATTCCAATTTTGCATGATTCTAGAGTTACAGAAGCTATTATCAAGTCATGCTTTTCTTGGGAATCGAACCCATGAGCTTGAAGTTGCTAGCACCTTTTGAGCCATAGAAGTTCAGAAGTAGCCATGTGAGTTGCTCTTGTCTAAAAACTGATATGATTCCTATTTCCCATGATTCTAGAATTACAGAAATTATACACGGTTGTGCTTTCCTTGGGAATCATACCTATAACCTTGGTGCATCTAGGAGCTATTCAGGGCTAGAAATTTTGAATTGTTCACATGAAATACTCCTGCCTAAAAGCTGATTTGATTCCCATTAGAGTGCGGATCGGGCCGCATTTTTCTGTCCGAGCCCGGCCCGCGTCCGACAGAGCAGTAACCGAGCCCGACCCGAACCCGACAGGCATTAAGATATTTATGTCCGAGCCCGATCCCAGCCCGACACACGGGGCAAAAAGCGCTGTTATAACACAGGCGCACTATCGCGCTGATGTAACCGAGCCCGACCCGAACCCGAGCATCCTTTCTAAATATCTGTCCGAACCCGGCCCGGCCCGTCGGGTTCCGTCGGGTACCGTCGGGCTCGGCTCGGGTATCCATCCTCTAATTCCCATTTCCCATGATTTGAATTGTTACAAAAGCTTATATCAGGTTGTGCTTTCCTTGATAATCAAACCCATAACCTTAACCATATCTAGCACCTCTTGAACTCAAGAAATTCAATATTGTCCAGATTAAAACTGGTATGATTCCCATTTGCTATGATTCCATAGTTACAAAAGCTTTTATAAGGTCGTGCTTTCTTTGGGAATCGAACCAATGACCTCTGTGTATCTAACTCCTTTTAAGCTTTAGAAATTCAAAACTGGCCATATTAAATACTCATGCCTATAATCTGATATGATTCCTATTTCCCATGATTCTAAAGTTACAAAACTTTGTATTAGTTTGTGCTTTCTTTGGGAGTCAAACTCATGGCTTTGGTGAATCTAGAACCCCTTGAGCTCTAGAAATTCAAAATTGATCACAATATATACATGATTCCCATGATTCTATAGTTAAAAAAGCTTTTTTTCAGATTGTGCTTTCTATTGGAAGCGAACCTATGCCCTTGGCTTATCTAGCGCCTCTGGAGCTTTAAAAATTCAAAACTGGCTGTATGAATTACTACTGCCTGAAAGCTTATATGATTCCCATTTCCCATATGCATTTGTGCAGATTTTGTGGCAGTGCCAGTAAAGATCACGGTAAATGACGGCATTGAAGTGGCATCCAGTACATTTGACTTCTACAACTGTGCAGCAGTGGTGAAGAGATCGGAGAATACACCGTGAGTATCAGCCAGTGTTTTAAAATGTGTACTCCCTGTAGCATTTCTTTAGATCAGTCTTTTAATTGGCCAGTTGTGTGTTCTGCAGATGCATTGCATGTGTGACCAGTAAGTGGGGCTGCCAATGGAATACTCAAGATCACACATGCAGTGATAGAGATGACACTGTCACGGGTAATCATATCATCCAACACATGGAGGTGAGTCATGTTAAGATGAATGCATGCATATATAAATTAATATGCCTGTTGGTGCTTTAATATATGGTGACCGATCATCTTGTTGTGACAAAAGATGACTAAAACTGCTTTTTTTAATGATTCTTGCAGAATGACAAGTGTCCTCAGTTTGAGATCCCAGAACCTCTGCTTATTCCTGTTGGAATTAAAACCGCCATTCAGTTTCAGGGAAAAAATTTGGATGAATATAGGGTAAAATACATGCATTACCTCTTATTGTATGTTGAGTGGCTATTAAGTTTATTATATTAGTGTATATGGGAATATGCTAGAGTATATCCTTAAGTTTCATTCATAATTTTTTGATCATCGGTTGGACATTATGGCATTATGCTTACTAAATACTGTACATGAATTAACATAAGGTATTGATTTAATTAAGTTTAAATTATTTTACACTCTATGAAAAGTCTGTAAAAATAGGGCCTGTTCTACTGTGTTATGGAATTTCCATTTTTTTGCTAGTTTGATGTCTCTTATATCATTTTATACGCTACTCCCAAAAAATACATAATTTATCACAGAACCATAACATTGACCAATCAAAATCAAATATTTCAGAGAGCAATAAAGATGCAATAAAGAGTCTCGGTGAGGCTATTTGTCAGCATGGTTTTTATAGTAAAATGCCTATTTTTAGAGTCTGCATAAACAGCACTACTCTTTCTTCATCTCTCTCAGGGCAAAACCTTTCAGATCGGCACTGAGCTCATGAAACAGGTGGGCGAGGTGACTGTGGAGGCTGATGGGTCAAAGTACAGTTTTGAGGGATATGAGGTCAGTACACTGCTTCTATTATGTCTCCCTCACTTTCTGCTTCTCTGTTCACACATTGATTTGTTTCTGGAGTTTGAGCACCAGCCAATATAACATTCACAGCTATTGAGCTGCACGTGTGTGTAGGGCTCAGTCCTATGTGGGCGTAACAAACACATAGCGATCGGGTTTACAAAGACATCATGTTGGCAGGGGAGAATTTGCACAAAGTTGTTCCAGATGCAGTGATGTGTTTGTCTGTATCTGTCTGTGTTTAATGATGCTTTCTGTTGTTTTTATGCCAGTTTGAATTTGACAAAGAGCCAGAGGTGAATGTGACGTTCTACGTAAAGGATAAAGCCACGGACAGGAAGATTGACAGCACCCTCAGAGGTATATTTAAATGAACTTTCATCATCATAACTTGGAGAAGCTGTAGTAAACATGTAAATCGTAAAGATGAGAAAAAGTTGTGTAAACACATCTGATAAACCTTAAAATAGAATAACATATGTTATATATCACTGGCATCTTGGAGATTGATCTTTTAAGACCTTGTTTTTATATCTAACTACAGATGTTTTAGACATGTTTAGCAGATGAGCACAAATTTACATTTTTGAAAATTATAACATAAAAACATAAAAGTATTAAAGGGTAGTTCACCCAAAAAGGTAATTAATTCTGTAATTAATAACTCGCCCTCATGTCATTTAAAACCTGTAAGACTCATCTTCGAAGCACAAATTAAATTATTTTTGATGAAATCCGAGAGCTTTCTGACCCTGCATAGACTGCAACACAACTGACACGTTCAAGGCCCAGAAAATATCTTAATTTGTGTTCCAAAGATGAACAAAGTTCTTGCAGGTTTGGAATGACATGAGGGTGAGTAATTAATAACAGAATTTTAATTTTTCTAAATATTCTATTAATCACATGTAGCTAGCAAATGTACATCATCCAGGTGCCTGTTGAAGTTGAAGTCATTTTGAAAGTGCTCATCTGCTAAACATGTCTGAACATGAACTAGCCCTTCAAGCTATATTCCAAAACAAAGTCATCTACATTACATTAAAGCCAATATCTTTTAAAATGCTTAACTGCCAGCCTACATATTCTGAGCAGTGTTTATCTGCCACAAAAACAATGAGGATCTCATTTGGACAGCTTATTGACAGCGTCAAAAATCTTTGCACTAAATGTGACTAATAAATCACCACATACAACAATAAACAGCCTAATTTGCATAACTCACAATTTCCGAAAAACAGTGTTTAATGGAATGTTCATTTCTCTACAAAACAAAAAGACTAGAGGAACTTTGTTTCGAAGCATATTTTGTTAAAGATGATGAATTCAGTGTCAGTTCTGTGAATTGTTGTTTTGTTTTCCTCCATTTTTCTACCTAGTGGTGCTCTACAACTGTTCGGTTAGACGTGAGGACTGCAGTCTGTGTAAAAACGCAGATCGGAAGTATAACTGCGTGTGGTGCGACACCACAAAATCCTGCATCTACAGAGACCTATGCATCAAGGAGTCGGAGCACTGTCCTCCTCCAAAGATCACTGACGTGAGGGCAATTTTTCATGTCTTTCTTCTCTCGATAGTGCCACTTGATCCAATTTTAAACTTTCCTAACACTAGTTACAGTCACACTTCAAGCTAAGCTCAAAATGCATTACGAATCTCGGTTCAAATGCAGTTCATAAATTTCTACTCTTCATCTTCTCTTTCATATTCTCTAGAAAGCACCATTTCTTTTCATCCTCCTCTTCATTTTTCATGCCTAAATGATATATAGATGGCTGCGCTGGTAGTTGCAAACTCAGTCTCTCACTCTAGTGTTTTGTTGAATCCATCTGAGACGCTAATGATCGCGCCGCCTGCGCCTGATGGTGTTTTATTATTTGTCATCTGGCGAATGATTTTCTCCCAAGCAGCTGGATCACTCAAGGGCACAATGGTTATGGGTGATCTTTGTAGCTCTCTAGTTTATAGTTTTGACTATTATAGGCCTGTTTTAACTGTGCTGTGCTGTTCTGCTTTCATTCCAGATTGTTCCTCGGTATGGGCCGATGAATGGACAAATCTCTGTCACTATAAAAGGCTCTAACTTGGGCATCAAGCCGGAGGACATTAAGAGAATCACCGTGGCTGGGGTGCCATGTACTCATCAGCCGGAGAAATACTCCGTCAGTACCAGGTACAGCGTAACTTTTGAACAGTGGTGTTTGATTTTACCTTTGGTTGTGTAGAGCATTTAAAACATCATTTTGTTCTGCCTGTGTTTTTTCAGTGTTGTGTGCGAGATTGGGTCTTTCCCCCCAGAACCCCCTGTAGACCTGCCCAGTGAGCACAGCCAAGTCGGGGCAGTGGAAGTGGAGGTGGACGGAGGGAGAACCGGACGGTCGGAGGTGTTATTCACATACAGGGTAACTGCTTCCTTTATGATGAAACCTTTGTGGCTGTTTAGTTTCCTCAATCCTTTTTGCCTTTCTTTATGTACATTTTCTATGCAAATTGCACCAGCTGTTGATCCAGTCTGATTAATTCTAGTTATTTCTGGTCAAGCTATAGTTAACCAGCAAAATGTAGTTAGTAAAGATGACTGACCAAGGAAATCTTGCTATTTAAAGAAGACATCGGATCACTTTTACATTCCCTAAAAAAATATCAGTTATCAAGCCGTTTTGATTTTCTGAGCAGTATGATGTCATATTGCTCAGGTCCCGCCCACGTCTGCTGACAGACTTACCCGTATTAGCATATTTCTGCCCCTCACCCAGATGTATGCTGTCTGCCTATTGAGTTCTAGAAATTCAGAATTGGTTGTATGAAATATTCCTTCTTAAAAGCTGACACGATTCCAATTTTGCATGATTCTAGAGTTACAGAAGCTTTTATCAAGTCATGCTTTTCTTGGGAATCGAACCCATGAGCTTGAAGTTGCTAGCACCTTTTGAGCCATAGAAGTTCAGAAGTAGCCATGTGAGTTGCTCCTGTCTAAAAACTGATATGATTCCTATTTCCCATGATTCTAGAATTACAGAAATTATACACGGTTGTGCTTTCCTTGGGAATCATACCTATAACCTTGGTGCATCTAGGAGCTATTCAGGGCTAGAAATTTTGAATTGTTCACATGAAATACTCCTGCCTAAAAGCTGATTTGATTCCCATTTCCCATGATTTGAGTTGTTACAAAAGCTTATATCAGGTTGTGCTTTCCTGGATAATCAAACCCATAACCTTAACCATATCTAGCACCTCTTGAACTCAAGAAATTCAATATTGTCCAGATTAAAACTGGTATGATTCCCATTTGCTATGATTCTATAGTTACAAAAGCTTTTATAAGGTCGTGCTTTCTTTGGGAATCGAACCCAATGACCTTAGCAAATCTATCATCTCTAAAACTCTAGAAATTCAAAATTTTACAGACTTACAGACTTACCCGTATTAGCATATTTCTGCCCCTCACCCAGATGTATGCTGTCTGCCATTTTGTCCGCGACAACGTCTTGTAAGCAGTGCAGGTGTTTTGTATTTGGATGTAAAAGTGAACATAAGAGATTTCATTTTCTCCCGACATCAGAGTCACTGAGGATGCAGTGGATTAGTTTTATTTTTGTTCCACAAAAATGGATAAGAGGGGCAGGGTGAGCAGAGCTCATTATGATTTAAAGAGACATGCACCAAAGTCGGTCGCTATGAACAGAGCTGTTTTTGTGGAGGTAAAAAGGTGCTGTTTTACATGACCATTGAGGAATTTTAACCAAAGTATGTTGTGGACGTTTCATTAAGACCCTAAAGAATCATACCACCTTGTGGATAATGGGTATCCGATGTCCCCTTTAAAAGTTTATTTAAAGTTTTTTTGTTAATGAATATTCCAGTGTAAGGGGGAAACCTTTGTTTTCATTCTTTAAAATGTACTTTTAAGTGGTTAGTCAGTTGTTTAGTTATTTATTTTATATAGATTTAGTTTAGTGTTTATCTTTCTTTCTTTCTCTTTCATTTTTTCCAAGCAGAATATTCAGTTTTAATTTGAATGACAGTGATAAAAATCCATTCACTCTTTTTTTTAATTCCTAAAAAACCTAAACACTCTGTTATGAAGCTGTTTTGATTAGGCCCCGCCCACGACTGCTGACAGAGTGTCCTGTATTAGCATATTTTCTTCCGTCAGCCAGTTGTACACTGTCCGCGACAACGTCTCGTAAGCAATGCAGTTTTGTATTTGGATATAAAAGTGAACATGAGAGTCTTTTCCCGACATCAGAGTAACTGAGGACGCAGTGGATTAGTTTTGTTTTTGATGGTACCGCACCACCAAATACACACACACAAAAAAAAACAAACAAACAAAAAAAAAAAAAACGGAAGAGAGGGACGAGGTCAGAGCTCATTATCATTTAAAGAGACATGCACCAAATTGGGTGGCTGTGAACAGAGCTGTTTTTGACAGGGGAAAAAGGTGTAGTTTATTTAGATTTAATTTACTGTTTGTTTGTTTCTTTCTTTCTTTCTTTCTTTCCAAGCAGAATATTCAGTTTCAATTAGAAATAAATGTGTTTCTAAGGCTATTTTAAATTGAATTTAGCACACCAACAGTCATAACACAAGTTATTAGTTATCAGTTTTCAGAGAAATCTGTTATGTTCACCATAATTGCATTTATTTAATAGAGAAATATATTAAAAACAGTAATACTGTGAAACACTATTGAAATTTAAATACTATTGTTCTATTTTAATATTTTTTAAAGTGTAATTCATTTTCAGCAACCATTATTTCTGCTTTCAGTGTCGCATGATCTTTTGGAAATCTTTAAAAATCTCACTAACCTCAAACTTTTACGGTAGTGTGTGTGTGTATAGGTTTTCGTTATATCGTTTCAGATGTTCATTTTACATTTTCCTCCACGGGCTGTGTGAGCATAGCCTTATTAATATTTAATAACGCTAGACTGATGTAGACAAATTAGCTATTATTGGAGCTGTGGGTGAGCAAATGTTAACAGCAAGTTGTTTTTTCCTCTCCTTCCAGGATCCTATCCCGAGGGCCGTGTCCCCCACTAAAGGCCCAGCCGCTGGAGGAACCGTCATCACTATCACAGGAGAGGACCTGGAAACAGCTAGTAAAGAAGACATCAGCATCACCGTGGACAGAGAACCATGTGAAGTGTGAGTAACGAGTAGAATAAAGCAGATTTGATTTATCTCTTAGTCCAGTTCTGATTATTTCTTATGTCTTCAAACATATAGGCTGACATTTGGCCAGGTGATCACCTGCAAGACAGGCCCGTATAAAGGAACAAAGACTCCTTCAGATAAGTTTCCCGTTATTGTAAAATACGGCAAGGACACTTCCAAAGATGTCAGCGGATTCGAATACTCAACCAATCCCAAAATTACACATTACGAGCCACCGGACAGCTTTGTTTGGTAAGTCAGTTTTTAAGCTTCGCTCACATATACAGCCTCACTATTGGGCTTTTCAAATTTTAAATGCCATGGCTTTTGATCACAAGTAAGATGTAAAGATGTATTTAAAGGACCAGGGGTGAGAATATATTGCTGTGTGAGTAAGTGTTACATGTCACTATGTATGTTTGTGTGTTTTCAGCGGAGGCCGTAAGATCCGAGTGATGGGATCTGGATTTGATCAAGTGCAGAGTGTCACCATGCGAGTGCTGCCCTCTTCTGACGAGTTCAATCAACCTACCAATGTCGAGGTGTGTGTCATGTTTGTAATGATATTTTTGGGCCCATCTGTGGTTAAGTTAGTGTTCCCTTACAATAAACAAGACTGGGATTTGAAGGGAAGACACTGATTCTGTTTCCTAAAGTGGATGCAATATTGTTACTGTTAACCGAAACTGAAGCTGTTAAAAATCATTTATGTTAATTGAAATAATCTAATAGAAATAGAAATAGTAATCGAAATACGTGACCCCGGACCACAAAACCAGTCTTAAGTATAAATAGTCAAAAATACATTGTATGAGTCAAAATTATCGTTTTTTTCTTTTATGCCAGAAATCATTAGGATATTAAGCAAAGATCATGTTCCATTAAGATATTTTGTACATTTCCTAACCTAAATATATAAAAACTTAATTTTTGATTAGTAATGTGCATCGCTAAGAACTTCATTTGAACAACTTCATAGCTGATTTTCTCAATATTTAGATTTTTTTATATTCCTGATTTTTAAATAGTTGAATATTCAAATAGTCAAATATTGTCCTGTCTGAACAAACCATACATCAATGGAAATATATAAAAAAAAAAATACCTTTATGACTGGTTTTGTGGTCCAGGTTCACATATTAGAAATAGAAATATATATAAGCTACAACTACACTGTAAAAAGTTTTCACCAGTTTCAACTTAAAAACTTAAGTTTAGCAGCTGCCTTAAGTTTTTAAGTTAAATCAGCTTAAAACTACAAGTTATTTTAACTTATTACAATAAAAATGAGTTGATATAACTTGAGTTTAAATGACTTAAGTTGATTTAACTTAAAATCTTAAGGCAGCTGCTAAACTTAAGTTTTTAAGTTGAAACTGGTGAAAACTTTTTACAGTGTATTAAAAATTACAAAAGCACATAAAATAAAAATAATTAATAACTACACATAGTTTAAAATGAATACTAAAACATGTATGTTATTTGTCCATGGGATGCAAAAGAAACCAGATATTTTCCAATTCATAGTTGCCACAATAGCAGCAGAAATGTAGCCTAAACAAATTGTGCTCTATGTTCTGAGTCTGAGTTCTCGATGCAATACGATAACTTTGCATGAGAAACGGGTTCGAAATTTAAGTCATTATTTATTAAAAGCTTTTTCACTCAATATGTTGCTTGTGCTTTCATTTTACATCTTCAGGTTTGCTATTTTTGTTTTTTCGAATGTTATTGATTGGCTTTTAAGAAATGTCAGCATTTCATTTTTATGTAATTTCCTTTTTTGATCAAATGTCTAGCTTTCATATCCCATTGCTTAGTTTCAAGCTTAGGAGTTTCCTCTCTCTCCTTCTCTCCTGTCTGCATCTACCTAATATTTCCTTTCCTCCGTCTCACTTCTCTTAATGTTAATAAGCAACATTCATCACGCGGCTGACATCCTGCTTTCTTATTTCTTTTTTAGTGCTCAGACATTTGTGAAATGCATTTTACGCAGAGATAAACTGACTTGTTTTCTTTCTCGCAGTTCGAACAAGAAGTGAGCAACAGGAGCGATACCTTATTGGAGTTCTTCTCTCCGGTTGTAAACAAGACATACATAAACCAGTCCTTAAGGACGGTCATCCAGCTGGACAACTTGGTGGAGAACTTGACAGGGTTTGCTTACCATCCAGACCCCTCGTTCGATACTTTGAGCGATAAAGCCATCACGGAAAGCAGCATCATCAGCGTTAATGCAAGTATTTTTTGCTAACAACAGATTTTGGATACCTTTTAGTTTCAGTAACTGCTGATTTCATTGCTTCATTGCTTTTTCTGTGATGCAGGGTAAAGGTTTTTCCAAAGCCATGACTGCCAAAGAGGCCCAGGCATTTGTGGGCGATGAGCCATGCCCGGTGACAATCCTGGAGGACGATAAACTGTTCCTCGTGGCCCCCGCCAGGCCTCCTAAATCCACCTCCAGACGCCATCGCAGAGACACCAGCTCAGAGGCTATGGAGCTGACGGTTAGAAATTGCTCTCTTCAAGGTTTAATCACAGTTATTCTCACCAATTTTACATTGAGTTCAACGTTTCTTGTCTTCTTCAGATCAAATTCGGCAACGGAGAGTGGAATGTCGGCTCTGTTCGCTTTGAGAGGAAATACGAGGTTCCTCTTTACATCATCATTCCTGCTGTCCTGATTCCCATGGTCCTCTTCATTGCAGTGTCGATATACTGCTACAGGTAACAGACCTCAGAGTGCGCCAGACTGTAATAACGTAAACTTAATAACTTAGATTTCAAAGCCGTGGTCTAGTGAGTCTCGCATTGATCATATTGCTCAAATATTTTTTTCAATACGGTCTCATTCACTCCACTTCTCTCTTTCCCGTTGTCTCTCTCTAATAACAATAAAAAATTGAAGTCAAAGTCAAGAGATAATAATTAATCAGTAAATTAATAAAAAAAATACCTAAACAAACAAAACAAATTAAAAACCCATTATCTAGATTTCCCTTCCCCTCTCTCTACGAGGTATTGTATTTAATTCAATTAATAATAAATAGTAATAACCAGGAAATTAAATTAAGCAGATAAAAAAAATAATCAAACCAGAAATTGAAACTCACAAATATAGAACACCAGTATGATCTGTTTCCTGTTCTCTCTCTGTATTATCAATACAAAATAAGTCAGTTATAAATAATTAGCAGCAAATTAGATTTAGGTAAATTAAAAGTAATGTTTGTGTTTGTTTGTGTGCAGGAGGAAGAGCCAGCAGGCAGAACGAGAGTATGAGAAGATCAAAAATCAGCTGGCGAATTTAGAAGAGAGTGTCCGTGATCGCTGTAAAAAAGAGTTCACAGGTGAGATATTCCTGCTTCTTTTAGTCAGTAAATATCTTTTTTAGATAAGCTGTTAAAGGGATAGTTCACCCAAAAATGAAAATTCTGTTATTAATTAGTCCACCCTCATATCGTTCCAAACCTGTAAGACCTTCGTTCATCTTCAGAACACAAATTAAGATATTTTTGAAGAAATCCTACAGCTTTCTGACCCTGCATAGACCGCAACGCAACTGACACAATTTCCTCCACTTCTCTCTATCATTTCCCGTTTTCTGTCTCTAATATTAATAAAAAAAAGTCCCAGAAAGGTAATAAGGACATTGATAAAATAGTCCATGTGAAATGAGCAGTTCAACTGTAATTTCATGAATATAAGAATACTTCTTGTGCACAAAGAAAACGAAAATAACATCTTCGAAGACGGATGCCTCAAAGAACGGAAGAGAAGAAATTAATGATGATTAAAGTCATTGTTTTTGTTTTCTTTGAGCACAAAAATGATTCTGGTTGCTCATAACATTATAGTTGAATCGCTGATGTCACATGGACTATTTTAACAATTTCCTCACTATCTTTCTGGGCCTTGAACTTGGTAGTTGCGTTGCTGTCTATGCAGGGTCAGAAAGCTCTCGGATTTCAGCGAAAATATCTTAATTTGTATTACGAAGATGAACGAAGGTCTTATGGGTTTGGATAGAGTAACTAATGACAGAATTTTATTTTTGGGTGAACTATCTCAAAGAGCAAAGATGGGTTTTGTTATTCTCAAAGCTTCAACTTGTCTTATCACACTTAACTCTCTGTGTTTTTTAGATCTTATGATAGAGATGGAGGACCACACTAGTGATCTAAGCGAAGCTCGAATTCCATTCCTGGATTACAAGAACTACACCAACCGCGTTTTCTTCCTGCCCTCCAAAGATGGAGCCAACGATGTCATGATCACTGGCAAGCTTGACATCCCAGAATCCCGCAGAGCCATTGTAGACCAAGCGCTCAACCAGTTCTCCAATCTCCTGAACAGCAAAACCTTCCTCATCAATGTAAGACCCTTAATGTCATTTTCCAGTCTCTGACTGGATGAGATTGCTCTGCTGACATGTCTACATAAGCTGACTTGTGTATTCATGTCTTTGTGCTTTAGTTCATTCGTACCCTGGAGGACAAGCAGGAGTTCAATGCCAGAAATAAGGTTTACTTTGCTTCCTTGTTGACGGTGGCGCTACATGGAAAGCTGGAGTACTACACGGACATCATGAGAACCCTCCTGCTGGAGCTGATGGAGGAATACGTCCACAGCAAAAACCCCAAACTCATGCTTCGCAGGTCAGACTCTAGAACAAATGCACATACTTTGCCATTGATGTTGCTCATACTTAGCTTTAAAGGGGACATCAGATATCTTCATAAATTATCCGCAACAATTAAAATATAAAACACCCTTTTTACCTTGTCAAAAACAGCTCTGTTCACAGCGAGCCGTTTCGGTGCATTTCTCTTTAAATGATAATGAGCTACTGCTCACTCCACCCCTCTCTAACATTATTTATTCATGGTGTGTTACCATCAAAAACAAAACTTAAACCACTGCATCCTCAGTGGCTCTGATGTCAGGAGAAAACAAAGACTTTTATGTTCGCTTTTACATCCAAATACAAAACACCTGCATTGCTTACAAGACACTTTTGTCGCTACAGCTACTCGAGTGTGGAGAAAATGGCGGAAATATGCTAATACAGGACAGTCCATGAGCAGTTGTAGGCGGAGCCTGAACAGTATGATGTCATACTGCTCAGAAAATCAAAACGGCTTGAGAATTGAGACTGTTTAGGTTTTATAGGAATTAAAAAAAAGGAGTGAATGGATTTTATTCATTTTAGGGTGGTTGTCCACACACTGCTAAGGCATATTTATATGCAAATACCATGTAAAACATGTAAAAACCCCTTTAACATTTCTATGCAGTCATACTTTAAAATGTCTTTGCAGTTGATAGAACAGATAAACAGTTCATGGACTTTAAACCTGAATATCGAAGACTTGGCCCTTTTGGCCGCACTAAACGCCCTAGAAACATCATGGCTATTGCTGAAACCACCTTAGTATAGAGTTCCTGATTCAATTTATGTCCCTGGACCAAAAAAACTGTCATATGGGTCAGTTTTTTTTAAAATTGAGATTTATACATCATCCGCAAGCTGAATAAAGCTTTCCATTAATGTATGGTTGTTAGTATAGGACAATATTTGGCCGAGATACAACTATTTTAAAATCTGAAACTTAAGGGGAGAAAATCGCCTTTAAAGTTGACCAAATGAAGTTCTTAGCAATGCATATTACTAACCAAAATTAAATTTTTGATATATTTATAGTAGGAAATTTACAAAATATCTTCATGGAACATGATCTTTACTTAATATCCTAATAATTTTTGGCATTAAAGAACCCATACGATTGGTTTTGTGGTCCATAGTCACATTTGATTCTAATTCAGAAGCTCTTAATTAAGTTTGATTCCTGTTTTCTGATTTGACTTAGATTTATTTGGATATATTTGAGTTATAATGTTCATTTTGCTTACATATTCTTACATGGAGAGAAGTTTTCTCTCTAATGCTGATGCTGTAAATTATACAGGGCAGTGTTTCAGACTGGCAACATGTCTTTTGGAACCATTCATTAAAAAAAAAACCCTCATAAGAATCCTTCTGTGAATCGTTCTACACTATCAGGTTGTGCTGCATGTTTTTGCATGCTGTCCTTGACGAGTCTATAGAAAGATTTGCGGTTTAGTGCCACTACTGAAATTAGAGATTGGGAAAATATATTTTGGTGGATTTCAAGCATCAATCCCAGGATCGTTTAAATAAAGATTGTCATTTATCTGGAGGCAAGACAATAGTTAAGGAATAGTTCACCCAAAAATGGACATTCGGTCAATAAAATATGTTGTTGCTTTCAGCATGGCTATAAAGGTCACACAATATGATATTCAAACTCACATTAGATACTTAACACCAAATAAAGCACACAATCAGTACCTGAGGTTGCCATTGCCATCGTTTGCATGTTGTTCCAGCCGCAACGTCACAGAAAAAGAAACAGTTTCTAAAATAGAAATGTTGCATGTCGTTGTCACGATTAGTTAAGACAAACCTCTGAATAACATGGAGAAGATACCTTTTATCACATGTTGCGGCATTGCGCCGCATGTAGTTAGGATACGGTGTCAGTCTGACAAATGATATCATCGGCCTGTGTTTCCTGTTTAGGTCCGAGACGGTTGTAGAGAGGATGTTGTGTAACTGGATGTCCATATGTCTCTACCAGTTCCTAAAGGTGAGTAATTATGCTATGAATAGTATTGCAGAAATGGTTTCCGAGCTGTGAAGGCTGACTAATGTGTTTTTCACAGGACTCAGCCGGCGAGCCGCTCTATAAGCTCTTTAAGGCCATTAAACACCAGGTGGAAAAAGGTCCAGTTGATGCCAAGATGAAAAAAGCCAAGTACACTCTAAACGACACCGGACTTCTGGGAGATGATGTCGAGTACACAGTTCTGGTGAGTACTAGACATTTTAGAGTCCACGCTTGTTGTTTTTGAAGTGTGTGGCTTGTCTGTTTACGCCTTATACGACTGTACAAAGATGATTTCCTTGTAGAAATGGTCGGTGAGGGACCCGTTGAAGAAAAAGCTTGTTAATACAGAATGGGTCTCGCTGTAAAAGAGACTCTGCAAAGCGGAGAGTGTTAGTGTGTCCATCATTGTTGTCCTAACACCATTTCATTGGCCGCAGTGAGTCTGTAATCTCATTCACGAGCGTAACACTGCTCCTCAGGGACTGAACAGCCATTATCCGCTGGTGGAAACCACTCGGCGGAAAACGATTCATGAGATCTCGGAAAACAAACAAATGCGCTCTTAGTTTGCTGAGTTTCTCGTGCAACCAAGATTTACTCCTAAGTAATTGACTTGCAATTGGTGATTTTTGCCTCCTGAGAGTTTATTCTGTCTAAAACCTGTTTGCACTCTCTAGACCCTACAGGTGTTGGTCCACGGCGAGGGTCCCGACGTCACCCCTGTCAAAGTCCTGAACTGCGACACCATCTCTCAAGTGAAGGAGAAGATCATCGAGCAGGTGTACAGGAATCTGTCATACTCCCAGAGACCCACGGTGGACAGCGTCGCACTTGGTTAGACCCCCGGCACTTTTCATTCATTACGCCAGGAAAATTTCTAAAACTTTATAAAGTAACACGCATAAGTAACTCTCTTTATTAACAACGCATTGCGTTTAGAAGTAGTGGAGGAAGAGTCGCTGCTTGGCGGAGCTCTGAACAGATAGTGGTTTGATTAATGGTGGGATCTTGGGCATGTCGGTCTGCACTCCTGCAGTTCTTAATGAGTTGTTCTTCTAAATGTGCTGAATTGTTAAAGGCGATGTCTCGCTTCATCCATCAGACAGATGAATCTGGTTAAAAGGAGGAGTGTTGGGAAAAAGCAGCCAGGGATTTTGTTCTTCTCAGGTTGTCAGGTGTAATACCTGCCAAGTTTGTTGGGTCTTTTTGTGTAATGTACTTCCTCTTCTCTCCACAGAATGGCGCCCTGGCTCTACAGGGCAGATCCTGTCGGATCTGGATTTGACATCGCAGAAAGAGGGAAGGTGGAAACGGATCAACACACTGGCTCATTATAATGTGAGTGTTTGCATGATTACACATGAATATATAAATACATACACACACAGTGTACTGAAATATTACGGCATTTTATGTCGTTGATTATTGTTTTCTTGAAGAGCACATTTCACTGTGCTGTAACTTTCAGTTTATTTAAATTATTTGACTTTGAGTAAACTTTTATAGTTAATGTGTTTATTTTATTTATTCACAGGGATTTATTTTGTTTATTTCTTTTTTTAAATGTTTTATTTAGTTCACCTTGTCTTTAGTGTTACTGACAAAGCTGGGCATTTTTTTAATTAATATTTTACTTCATTTGTTCCAAAAGTATCCAAAAGTATCATAGGGATGGATTTATTTTATTTTATTTTATTTTTATTATACATTATTTTAATTTTATTTTACTTTAGTGTAGTTTTGGGGAGTTCCACATAGAAATCTGTGAGCTTTTTTTTTATTAATTAGTTTTTTTAATTAATTGTGGGCATTTTTTTATAATTATTGATATTTAACTTCACTTGTGCTAAAAGTATCTAAAACATATATTTTTTTATTCCATTACAGGGATTTATCTATTGTTTATTGTATTGTATTTTATTATGTTATGTTATGTTATTTATTTATTATTCAATTGCAGGACATTTTTTTATTTTATTGTGGTGTGTTTTGTTTTATTTTGTTATTTTATTTTTGGGGAGCTCCACATATTTATTTTTTTCTTTCATTTTTTTTAAAAGTAATACAATTAATTAATTAATTTTGGAGGCATTTATTTATTATTAATATTTTATTTTATTTAATAAAAAAAACTTTTATTTTGTTCCATTGCAGGGTCTATTTAATTTAATTTAATTTAATTTGGAGGACATTATTTTAATTTTATTGTGGTGTGTCTTATTTTATATTTTATTTTACTTTTGTGCCAAAAGTATCTGAAACATACATTTTATGTTATTCCATTACAGGGATTTATTTTATTTTATTTTAATTAATTTGTAGGACATTATTTTAATTTTATTGTGGTGTGTTTTATTATTTAATTTAATTAAATTTAATTTTAATTTAATATTATTTTATTTTTGGGGAGCTCCACATATAAATGTGTGGGCTTTTTATTTTATTTTTTTAATTAATAAAATAAATAATTAATTTTGGAAGCATTTTTTATTATTAATAATTTACTTTATTTAAAAAAAAAACATTTTTGTCATTTATTTTCAGGACGTTATTTTAATTTTATTGTGGTGTGTCTTATTTTATTTTGTTATAGTTTTTCTACTTTAGTCAATCACAGGGTTATTTTATTTTATTCAATTGCAGGACATTATTTTAATTTTATTGTGGTGTGTTTTATTTTATTATTTTATTTTACTATAGCATTGTACTTTATTTGTGCCAAAAGTATCGAAAACGTACATTTTTATTTTATTCAATTACAGGGATTTATTTTATTTTATTCATTTGCATGATATTATTTTAATTTTATTGTGGTGTGTCTTATTTTATTTTGTTATTTTATTTTACTCTAGTCAATCACAGGGTTTTATTTTATTTAATTAAATGGCAGGACATTATTTTAATATTATTGTGGTGTGTCTTATTTTTTTTAGTCAAGCACAGAGTTTTATTTTATTTTAATTTTTTATTTATTTTTTTATTTGATTTGATTTTAGGGGAGTGCCACACATAAATGCTGACATCATATTATTCCTTGTTTAATTCTAATCAATATCCGTTGTGTATTATTTTTTGGTTTGTGTGTATTAGGTGAGGGATGGTGCTACCCTGGTCTTGTCCCGAGTTCTGCACACCCAGCAGTCTTTCGATCAGCATCAAGACAACCATGAAGAAAGTTAGTGACTTCAATTATACTGAAGTCTTAAACTACTTATCCAATTGTATTTTAATGACACCAGTGCATTGCTTCTTATTGATCCCCCTTAATAGTCTAAACATATTGACAGTCCTTAATGATGGACAAACACAAAATGACTGAAATCTGCTGGTGCGCTAAATGAGCAGTGAACTAGAACTGAACCCAAACTAAAGGGCCACTCAAGTATGTCTAAAATAACTGTTCTCCAAACAGGAAGAGCAATCAGTCCTTTAAATGTGCTTGTTTTGTGATGAACAGGAAATGCTTTGCTGGAGGACGATAAAGTATTTCACCTGGTGAGACCGGCAGACGAGCTGGACGAAGTCAAATCAAAGAGAGGAAGTATGAAAGACAAGGCTACGACGAAAGCCATCACTGAGATTTACCTGACCAGACTCCTGTCTATGAAGGTGGGTTGGACTGAACATTGAAATATTTGTCTTCATTCATAAATTGGAAATTGGATTAGAGAGTGATGTACTGTGTTTGGGTTTCAGGGCACGTTGCAGCAGTTTGTGGACGATTTCTTCCGCAGTGTGTTGTGCTCCGGGACTGTGGTTCCTCCCGCAGTCAAGTATTTCTTTGACTTCCTGGACGAACAAGCACAGAAACATGATGTTGAAGATGAGACCATCCACATATGGAAGACCAACAGGTATCAAACACTTAACGCTTATGAACAACATTCGTTTAAAGGGACAGTTTACTAAAAAAGAGTTAAAACATTTTTTTTTGCATAATGTTTCAGTTTTTTTTTTTATTGCAATGATTTTATTTATATGCAATGAAATTCAGTGGACTACGAAACAAGATTTGACAAATATTTCTTTTTAAATATTATTTTTAATGTAATAATTAGCTGTAAATTCACCCTTTTGACTTTCATTGTATTGGGGATAAACACAGAGACTTAAAATTTCTTTAAAAGAAGTTAATTTGCTGCCTTTGTATTATATTGTGCAGTTAAATAACAAATAATATTGTTATTTAAAAAATAAGAAAGAAATGTACTGCATCTTATTGTATTATATAATTCAACTTTAATGACAAATAAATATTAATTTTTAATAATTATTGTATGTTATTATAAATATATTATTTACATTTTAATAAATAATTAACTGTAAATTCACACTTTTGACTTTCGTTTTGACTTTTTCAAAATGTCCTTAAAAAAGCTAATTTGCTGCCCATATTATAATATATATTATATTATATTAAATTATTGTGAAGTTAAAATATATATATATTTTATTAAATAAATTGTATGGTTTATTATACAATATATTATTATTATAAATGCATATAATATTTAAATATATAATAATAATAATAATAATAACTAATTGTAAATTTACTGCATCTTATATCATATTATATATTGCGAAGTTAAATAAGTAATTATATTTTATAAAAAAAATTACATTGTATATATTATTAGATACGTTATATATTTTTATTATCAATGCAAATATTTAAATATAATATTATTATTATTATTAATAATAATAATAATAATAATAATAATAATAACTAATTGTGCATTTCTGGGTCTTATATTGTCATATTATATTATATTATATTATTAAAGTAAAATGAAAAATACATATATTTTCTTTAAAAAAAATTAAAAAAATGTATTAGGAAAGTTAATTTGCAGCCAATATTATATTATAATGTGAAGTTATTTAAGAAATAATATTTTATTAAATAATTAAAATTTATATATATTAGTGTTATTATAAATGCATATAATATTTAAATATATTATTATTATTATTTTTAATAATAACTAATTTTAAATGTACCACATCTTATATTATATATATTATATTATTATTATATTGTGAAGTAAAATTTGAAATAATCATTTTATTTATAAATTGTATTGCATATTACATACAGTGTATATTATCATTATAAATGCATATATTTAAATATACTAATGATGATAATAATAACTAATTGTAAACTGCGTCATATTATATATTGTAGCAATGAATAATTATATTTTAATAGTTATATTGTGTATATTAATATATAAAGTATATATTATCAATACATATAATATTAAATATATTAATATGAATATGAATATTGTACATTCCCTGCACATTATATGAGAATTTATTTAGATTATATTATTAAACTTAAATGACAAATAAATATATTTCCTTTAAAAAAATGTTTTTATAAGTTGATATAAAAAAGTTAATTTATGTTATATTATATTGAAAATGATTCAATTAAGTTAAATGACAAATAAATATTTCCATTAATTAAAAAAAAAACATTATTTTTTAGTTGCTCCCTTAATTATATTATAATGCAAAGTTCTATAAGAAATAATTATATTTTAATTTATATTTTAAATTGTATATTAATATATACAATATTTAAATAAAATAATAATAATAATAATAACTAATTGTAAATTTAGTGCATCTTACATATTTATTATATTATATTACATTCTATTATATTATAAAGATTACTGACAAATGGCAGACCGACATCCTTTCTGTGACTAAAACCATGCAGAATATTAAGCTGGTTTGACCCATAAGTGCTTGCAATTAAAAAGTTAACTTTCACATTGAATTCAAAGCACAGTTCATAACTTTTGGGACAAATTCTAATAGGCCTACAATAAGTTGTTCACATACAACTAACCACAACAATAATAATAAACCGTCGTGTGCAGCAGAGATTTAAAAATCTCTGAAGGGAAATGGAAACTCTTTTAACTCAGCAGATGAAATTATGCAGGCTTTGTTGAGCCCTGATCAAATATTCACAGTGTGTCTTGTTGGATGAGCAAAGAGAGATTGACAGGTGAAGTCTGCATCGGTGTACTTGAAGTACGCACTTCTCTTTCGCATCCTCGCTCTCATCTGCGGCCCATTAAATTACCCCTCTCGTTATTGTTTTGCAGAAAAACCGTGACTGCTGGGTAAGTCACGAAAAAATGGTTTGATTTGTTTTGGACGGTTTGTTCGGAGTCAAGGCCGACGGGACTCTGCTATTGAGTCTGTACGGATCGCTCGCAGCTGCTTTTGCCGCCGGGACGTTGTTATATTAAAATCTCACTCCAAACTCTGAGATGACTTTATTTTTTTTTTCTGGCAAATGATGTTCTTTGATTGAATAAGGACATGCTGATACAGACATTAGATCAAGGGATTAAAACAAGCTCTGGAGGAATGAAGATAAAGCTATTACGTTCCTTTAAACAAAAACAGTGCCTCAATTAAAAGAGAGTGACATTTGTATTCAGTCGAGGGTTTGTTGTGGTCGTCTTCATTAGGCTAAATTGATTGGTGCTTTGTGCTTGATTTATCAGATAGGCTTTGGATAAAAACAGTTTTACCTTTTGTCTTTAGTATTACTGACAAAAATTAAGTCTGGGTAGTTTTTTGTATTAAATGTAGTTGGAAGAAATTAATTGTAGACTGTCCTTCAACTTTATATATATATATATATATATATATATATATATATATATATATATATATGTATATGTATATGTATGTGTGTGTGTGCAATTTTATTTTTTTTACTTTATTTTTAGTATTCCAACTATAAATGTTGATACCTAACAGTCCTTTTTTAAATCAGAAATTCTCTCAGCTTGTCAATTTAGTTTTTGCTTGTTTTGCTGACAAATTTTAATTTAAGTATATATTATTTTTAATATTACTTGTGTAAATATAAATGTTGATACTAACAATCCTTTTTAAAATCAGTAATTCCCTCAGCTTGTAATTTTTTTCTTTTTAGATTAAATATAGTTTAAAGAAATTAGTGATCGACTGTCCTTCAAACTATAATTCCAGCTATAAATGCTGATATTAACAGTGCCTTTTTTTTACATCATTAATTCTCTCTGCTTGTCAATTTTCTTTTTGTTTTGTTCTTGCGACTCGCTCAATAAGAATAGATCTCCAAAGAAATACATTTGTGTTATGATTTTTCTTAATTTTTTTTCTCCAGTCTGCCTCTCCGGTTCTGGGTGAACATTTTGAAAAACCCTCACTTCATCTTTGACGTTCATGTGACTGAAGTGGTGGACGCCTCTCTGTCTGTAATCGCCCAGACCTTCATGGACGCCTGCACCAAGACCGAGCACAAACTTACCCGGGTGAGCAGCGAGAGTTGAAGATGTAGTTTTTCAGTCCTATAATTTTGTCTTGGCTTTCTGTCTAATGCTTTCTCTCTTGATCTCCTTCACAGGAGTCTCCCAGCAACAAACTGCTTTATGCAAAGGAAATTTCAACTTACAAGAAGATGGTTGATGAGTAGGTTTCTGTTCTATTTGTGAGTTTGTGCATGTGTAATCACAGTAAAAAAAAAAAAAACTGATGTTTTCTGTGCTCTACAGTTATTACAAAGGCATCCGTCAAATGGTTCCAGTCAGTGACCAAGACATGAACACACACCTTGCAGAAATTTCACGTGTAAGTTTATTTTATGTAATTTATTATTATAATGTATATTTTTTTTGTAGTTTCTATATATATATAATATAACTAGAAATTATAATATTTATATATATATATATATATATATATATATATATATATATATATATATATAATTATTTATTTCATTTTATTTAAAATGTTCATGTTTATTATTTAATTAGAGTTTTTATTGAAATTTGTAATTTATTTATTTTGTCATTTCTAGTTTATTTATTATACTTTTATAATTTGTTGTTTATCATTTTTATATTTTGTTTTTTATTATTTCTAGTTAATTATGTAATTTTGAGTTAATTTTTTATTTCTATATATTATGTTTCATTTTCTATATATTATATTTTGTGTGTATATACATATCACAATTATATTTGTAATTTGTTTTATTTTGTAATTTTGATATTCTATGTAATTTTAATTTCAAAATATTTTTGCAATTTTAGTTTTATTATTTTGTGAATTTTTTATATTTTGTCATTTAATTTTAAATTAAATAAGTTTGTTTTTCATGTAACTAAAATGTTTTCATGTTTGTTTATTTTTTATATACAATTTTATTTTATATTCATAATTTCTATTTATTTTTATTAAGGTTTAATTTTATTTTTGAATATTTTAAGTAAGTGTACTTTTGTATTTTGTCATGGTTATTTTTATTTATTTGATATAATTTGTATTTTGTTTTATTTCTGTATTTTGAAATTATGTAACTTTATTTTTAAATTTAGTTTTTTATGTAATTTGTATTTTTAATTTCTTTATATTATATTTTATATATATCAATATTTTGTAAATTTTGTTTTATTTTATTATTTTGTCATTTTTTTTTATTTTATGTAAGTTAATTTTTTTCATGTTTGTTTATTTTTATTATATGTAATTTAACATTTTTCATGTTTGTTCATTTTGTTTATTTTAATATAATTTTATTTTATCTAATGTCATTTTTATTTTTTATATTTTATGTAAGTGCACTTTTATATTTTGTCATGATTATTTTTTATTTTATAAAATAAATATTTATTATTGTATTTTTTTCATTTCTATATTTTAACATTTTTTATTTCATTTAACCTTTTCATTAAATTGTTTCATGTTTGTCTTTATTTTGATTTTCATGTAACTTCTATTTATTTCAATTTATTTTAAGGTTTTATTTTATTTAGTATTTTATGTAAGTGTACTTTTATATTTTGTCATGTAACTTGTATTTTATGTTTTTTTTTACAAATATCTTTTCATGTTTATTTTTTTACTTTAATGCCATTTTTATTTGATTTATTTTGTATGCAATTTCTATTTAATTATTTATTTAGGTTTATTTTGATTTTTCAAATATTTTATGTAATTGTTATTTTAATATTTTGTAATGTTTATTTTTTTATTTGATGTGATTTTTATGATATCCCAATTTAATCGTATTTTATTTTATAGCATGCATGTTTTTGTACACAGCAAAAGTAACTCTATCTTTTTCCAGTCTCACACAGATAAGTTGAATACCCAGGTTGCATTGCACCAGCTTTACCAGTATGCCAGCAAGTACTACGATGGGGTAGGTGTTGTTACACATCAAAGTATGCTTTGCTCCCACTCTGGTACACATTTTGCTTTTTGAGATCAACAAGTAAACGCTACAAATTTGTCTCTTCCCACGCCATCCACAGATCATCCGATCGCTAGAGGAGGACCCTGCGGCCCAGAGCAAACAGCTGACCCTCAGACTGCAGCAGATCGCCGCCGCGTTGGAGAACAAAGTGACCGACCTTTAGTGTCGAGGAGCCCAGACTCAAGCAAGGAGATGGTAGTGCCACTAAATCCAAGACAGAGCTCAAGTTAATGGGCTCGAAAATAAAAACAGCCCTTCTGGAGGACTCTACTTGATGGAGCCTCGGCTCCGTCGAGTGAAAGATAAAGCGCGGAGGAACACAGACTAATTGCAGACCCTTCCTCTCCACACAGCTTTCAACTTCGCTCTCAGAGGGACCAATATGATGTACTCTGACCTGAGAGGGGAGCGAAACCTCACTATGGTACTTCTCAGATCAGCACCTGCACAAAGAAAACCCAGCATTTCTTTTTTCGTTCTGCTATGCCAATAATCAGATGTCCAGTATATTCTTCCTGTGTAGATGAATTCAAATAGTATTATATGTAAATATATTTTTACACTCGAGGCTTTAGGCTAAAAGAGATCGGTTGTTGTTTCCGTGGAAGCCCACCGTTTTGCTTTCCAGTGTATTTTAAGTGCCACTCTCATTCCTGTGCGGTAATGATGTCACATCCTGCGGGTTCACGGTTCAGATTGTGGTACCTCTAGCGGTTTGTATAGGTGTTTGTGATGCTGACGTCCAAGCCTGTGCTTCTTTTGTCCCTCCCAAATATTTTTAGCGTATTTTATCGATGATTGCGTACAGAAATGCCATCCGCACAAAAAAAAAACAGGCCATAATTGTTGAGCGATGGTCCACGGCTCGGAAACCCATTTGATGCGTGACACGCAGACTCTCAGAACAAAGGCCACGGAAGCTTTTATCTCCCTTTGCTTTGGTGTCTGCTCCAGCAGTTGCGTTTTTATGTTTTGTACCATCTTTGCTTTTATATATGTGCACTTCGACACATGGCCTGCCTTATTTTATGACACAGTTATGATTTTGTATTTTAAATCGACAATATTTGATTTAATCAAGCAAGGTTGCCTTTCTTAAATATATTTAACACAAGTACGGTAGAGAATTTCCTTTTGAATGTGATAACGGAATTTGGACGATCGTGACTTTGCCTTAACAGCAATAGTTTGGACTGAGAGCGACTCATATGCCAATTAAATCATGGTCATTTATTATATAATAATTTAGTTTACTGGTACTTTATTTGAAAAAATTGGCTTACCAAAATTTAAATCAGTTTTTCGCAGCTGTCCGCAACCATCTAAAGCTTCTGTTGTTTTGTATGTATCGAAGTATCTAGTTTCAAGTGTAATTTAATTATTAATTCAAAAGAAAAGATATAAAGGTAAGGCAGCTGATGGTAAGATTTTTGTTTTGGTAATCTGTAAATGGTACGCTTTTCCTACCTGTATGTTCTGACTCAAATGTGCCAAACACTTCACACTCAAATGACGAAAGGGTAATGAACTTTAGTAGTGTGACTCGTGGTAGGCGTTGGCAAAGTCACATTGCAGCCAATCAGAGGCTGGCACCGCCCATTCTGAGCATGATGGACACAGCAGGAAATGCCTTTGAACTGTAAATATAGCCCAACTGCCAAGATTTCATATTCCCCTCTCCCTTTCCTCGCTCTTCCTGCCAGTTCTTGTGTTGTCTAGCTATGACCGTGTCGATGGCTTATTGTAAAGCTTCTTGTTTGCCTTTCCTTACCAGGTAGTGCCTTACGAATATGAGTAATAATGATCAATTGTGTGGTGATTGTGTCTGCATTAAAATTGCAATAGGGACCTTAGACATGTTTCTGAGTTTTTGTGAGAAATGCATGTGTTTTCTAATATAGCCCTGGTCTGAAATCTATGGAAGCCCTGAATAAAAATTTTAAAAAGGTAATTAACTTTTTATCTCACAATTCTGACCTTTTTTCTCGCAATTACGAGTTTACATCTCGCAATTCTAACTTTTGTTTATCTGAATTGCGTCATAACTTGCAATTCTGACTTTTTTTCTCAGAATTGTGAGATATAAATTTGCATTTGCGGGTTATAAAGTCAGAATTGCGAGATATAAAAGTAGCAATTCTGAGAAATAAAGTCAGAACTGCAAGATATACCTCAAAATTGTGAGTCAAAACTGTGAGAACATATCGATCTTTTTTCCCCCTCAAAATTGGACTTTATAACTTGAGAGTTTATATCTCACAATTCTGAGAAAAAAGTCAGAATTGCAAGAAATAAACTCGGTATAGCGAAAATAAAAGTCTGAATTGCAAGTTTTTATCTTGCAATTCTGCCTTTATAACTTGAAATTGTAAGTTTATATCTCACAGTTCTAAAAAAAAAAAGTCAGAATTGCAAGAAATAAACTCATTATTGCGAAAATAAAAGACAGAATTGCGAGTTTTTATCTTGCAATTGACTTTTTTCTCGCGATAAGATAAAAACTCTCAATTGCGAGAATAAAAGTCTGAATCGTGAGTTTTTTTATCTTGCAATTCTCATTTTTTTTAATCCCAATAAAATAAAAACTCGCAATTGCAAGAATAAAAGTAACAATTGCACATTTTTATCTTGCAATTCTGACTTTATAATTTGCAATTGCGATTTTATATCAAACAAATCTGAGGAAAAAGTCAGTATTGCAAGAAACTCGCAATTGTTAGAAAAAAGTTTTTATCTTACAATTCTGACTTTAACTCACAATTGCGAATTTAATCATGCAATTATGAGAAAAGTCTGAATTGTGAGATATAAACTCACAATTCTGAAAACATATCAGTCTTTTTTTCCCCTCAAAATTTGCCATTTTAACTCGCAATTGCGAGTTTACATCTCAATTCTAAGAAAAGAAAAAAAGAGTTGTGAAAAAGTCAGAATTGCAAGAAATAAACTCATTATTGCGAAAATAAAAGACAGAATTGCGAGTTTTTATCTTGCAATTGACTTTTTTCTCGCGATAAGATAAAAACTCTCAATTGCGAGAATAAAAGTCTGAATCCTGAGTTTTTTTATCTTGCAATTCTCATTTTTTTTAATCCCAATAAAATAAAAACTCGCAATTGCAAGAATAAAAGTAACAATTGCACATTTTTATCTTGCAATTCTGACTTTATAATTTGCAATTGCGATTTTATATCAAACAAATCTGAGGAAAAAGTCAGTATTGCAAGAAATAAACTCGCAATTGTTAGAAAAAAGTTTTTATCTTACAATTCTGACTTTATAACTCACAATTGCGAATTTCATCACGAAATGAATTCATTGCGAGAATAAAAGTCAGAAATTTGAGTTTTTATCTTGCAATTCTTTTTTTCTCGCAATAAGGTAAAAACTCGCAATTGGGGGAATAAAAGGCAAAATTGCACGTTTTTATCTTGCAATTCTGACTATATAACTGGCAGTTGCACGTTTGTATCACAATTCTGAGAAAAAAGTAAGAATTGCAAGAAATAAACTCGCAATTGTCAGAAAAAGTTTTTATCTTACAATTCTGACTTTATAACTCGCAATTGCGAATTTAATCATGCAATTATGAGAAAAAAGTCTGAATTGTGAGATATAAACTCACAATTCTGAAAACATATCAGTCTTTTTTTCCCCTCAAAATTTGCCATTTTAACTCGCAATTGCGAGTTTACATCTCAATTCTAAGAAAAGAAAAAAAGAGTTGTGAAAAAGTCAGAATTGCAAGAAACAAGTCAGAATTGTGAGTTTTTATCATGCAGTTATGAGAAAAAAAAAAAAAAGATTTAAGATATAAACTCAATTCTGAGAACACATCAGTCTTTTTTTCTTTTTTTCTTCAATTGCGAGTTTATCTCACAGTTCTTAGAAAAAAGTCAGAATAGCAAAAAAAAAAACTCTGCAAGAGTAAAAGTCAGAATTGCGAGAAAGTCAAAATTGTGAGTTTATATCATGCAGTTATGAGAAAAAAAGTCAGAATTGTGAGATATAAACTCAAATCTAAGAATTTTTTTTCCATTCAAATTTTACTTGAATTGTAATTGTGACTATCGCAATCGAGAAAAAAAATCTTAGAATTGAGTTTATATCTCGCAATTCTGACTTTAATTCTCACAATTGAGTTTTTATTACACAATTATGAGAAAAAAGTCCGAATTGTGAGATACAAACTCATATCAGTCTTTTTCCCTCTCTGAACTGGACTTTATAACTCGCAACTGCGAGTTTATTTCTCACAATTCTGAGATAAGTCAGAATTGCAAGAAAAAACTCAGAATTGCAAGTAATACGTTCACAATTGTCAGAATAGAAGTCAGAATTGTGAGATACAAACTCACAGGATATCTTGCAAATCTGACTTTATAACTCGTAATTGTGACTCTATATCTTGCAATTCTGAAAAAAAAAAGTCAGAATTGTGAGTTTGTATCACACAATTTTCATGTCATTTGTTTTTCATGTCCGTGGGTTGAAGCCACCCCAATAACATGACATTTAGCCCCTGGAATGCAAATTTTACCAGAAAAAAAACTGTATTTTACCCCCCAGAATAAATGTTTTCAGACGGACCCCTTTGAAACACAATTGGGCTAGTTTGGAGTTGCAATTGGGCAGGTTTTGTTGTGAAAACTTGGCCACCCTGATGTGCAGCAGAGACTGACCTTGTGTTTGGAACAACATTAGGGTGAGTAATTGACGGAATTTTCATTTTTGGGTGAACTAAACCTTTAAACAGTTGTTTATGTGAGTGGTAAAATCTATTAATACTTACTATTAATGAACAGTTTATTTGATACCCCTTCATATCTAATCATCTCAGAGTTTGTTCAGTGGTTCACACCTTAAATATTTGTTTTCAAACAACACTGATGGGCCAAATAGTAGTAATTGAGAGCTTGAACAAATTTGGAGGTGAGAAGATCAATAAATAAAGTCCAAAAAGTGCATCTGAAAGCATCCTCTGTCTAGAGACCAATACTTAAGGGAAAGGATTGTAGCTGTGATGTATGTAGATTAGGATGCCATCACATTAACTTACTGCAGAAGGTGGGAGTGACTGTAAATGGTTTGTACCGTATATTGTCCAAGCCATTACTGTCAATGTTAATGTGTTGGATGATTTCCAGAAAATGAATGCACCCGTCTGAAATAAATTACGGCATGAATATTTATACAAGCAACTTCACTGCGGCGTCATCCTAAACTAAAACTGTAGCTAAAACGTTTTTTTTTTTGTTTTTTTTTTTTGTTAATTGAAAAAGCTTGAAATAAAATATAAGATGAACTTTAAAAAAAGTTGCTTTGATAAATAAATCAAATTTTAAGTACTAAAATTACTAATATCAAACTATTTCAAAATATATTTTAAGTCACATTAAAAAAATTCAATTAAAAATGAAAATGTCAAAATAAAAGCTAAAGCAAAATATTAAAACAATAATAGTACATAAATATAAAACAACACTGTTTTACAGGAACTCAAATGCTGTTGTATGTTAAAAAATAGTGCCAAATTAAGTCTTTTTTAAGTTTCTTACGTCTGCAAGGACCACTGACTGTAATCTGGTCTGGAACAGATTATATTAGTCTAGCGATAAATGAGAACATTTTTAGTTGTTTAGTTGTTTGTGCACTGGATCAGCTGATTGATGTGGAGACAGCAATTATGGTAAAGAGAGGATTGCATAACATTCTCTCTCTCCTTCTATCCCCCTCCACACCATTAACTATTGCACTTTATTTTTTTTAATAGATATTAACTGTTGTTTTCCCCTGAATGGTCCTGCCTCAAGGCCTGAGAGCTTTCAGGGTAAACTGGGACATGTATCACAGTGTGAGTCAAACATGGACATATATCGGTTAACTTCGACATAAAGACAAGGCTGTGACGCCATTTACTGAAGGACAACAAGCTAAAGGACATTAAATTAGACGTTGTGAGCTGGAGCTGTTTGTTCGCTTCACTCACCAGCTATTTTCAGGTGCTCTCCTCTTCAGGTTTTGCATCTTGAATCCCTTTCCCCCCATTTTGAATGTCAGTGATTTGTTCCAAGAATAGAAAGAAGGCCGGTATCGCGCATTTGTTTACCTAAATGAGCTAAACACTTGTCAATAACGTTAACATACTGCCATCTTCTGCCCAAATCATTTACTACACCCATTTTAGACTTAAAAAAAGCAAGGAAAAATCAATTAATTGTGTTCCTGCGATATCATTAACTGCTTCTGTGATGGGAAATTAGCCTACGAAATAAAAACGGCCTTTCTTTCCGTGACTAAGAATAATGCTGACTGGTCCAAGGTCTAAATGGAGTTGTAGAGTGACCTGCTGGCTCGAAACCATTAAGTGTTCTCAGAAAGTTTTAATCTGAATGTGAAGTGGAGGCACATGGTGAAGAGAAGTAACTGTTGTGAAAAGGCCAAGTGTATGACTCATTACCGGCTGAATACAGACAGAGAGGAATCAGAAAATATGTTATAAACTGACATTTATGCCCCTTAAATGGCTGAAGAGAAGGGTACAGATCTAATCATTTGCATATTTAATGAATAATTCATGTGTTTTCCAAGTTTAAAAGCCTTACTTTTTTGCTATAAACCCTCTAGTGTATTTGCCCCCATAGGCTTCCATTATAAATGCATTACTGTGCATGTGTACAAGTCTCAGGATGGATTTAAACAGCTGCTGTCCACACTTTCTACATATTATTAAGTCAGATAACTCTGGATGATTGTTTCTGCAATGGGATGGGATAAATAAATAAGGCTAAAATGTATAATAAAAAACAAGTTTAGTTTGGACAGAATTAAACTCTCATTTTTGATGGGGGAAAAAGTAAGAGTTACAAGTTAAAAACATACATTTACAGTTTACATCTTTTTTGTTTTATTTCCACCACAGAATATAAATAAAAAATAAAAATGTACAACCTTTTATCTCACAAATCTGACTTTATTTCCCTTTACAATAATGGTCCTATATCTTTATTTATCACAATTATCTTGCAAATCTGAGTTTACAGTTTATCTTGTAATTCTGACTTTTTTCTCACAAATCAGGTTTACAGTATATCTCATAATTCAGTTTTTCTTCTCTGTTCTGAGTTTATATCTCATACCACTGACTTTTTCCTCACAAATCTGAGTTTTTATCTCAGAATTCTTATATCTCATAATTCTGTTTTATAGCTTAATCCTGAGTTTTCCCCCCGGTTTCACAGAAAAGGCTTAAGCCTATCTCAGACTAAAATGTAAGTCTGAGCTGTTTCATACTGAAAGAAACTTTCACTGATTGATCTTGAAATATGTCAGGGCCTTTCATGTTCTAATTGAACTATGGCCTAATCCTGGTTTTGTCTAAGCCCAGCCTTATATCTCATAATTCTTCTCATATAATTCAGTTTTTTTTCTCACAGTTCAAGAGTTTACATCTTACAACTCTGCCTTTATTTTTACAAGTCAGAGTTTATACCTCATAATTCTGGCTTCTTTCTCACAGTTCTGAGTTTATATCTTATAATACTGATTTACTCAGAGTTCTGAGTTTATATCTCATAATTCCGACTTTCTCACAGTACTGAGTTTATATCTAATAATTCTGGCTTTTTCTCGCAAATCTTAATTTATATCTCATAATTCTGACTTACATTCTGAGTTTATATCTCATAATTCTGACTTTTTCCTCACAAATCTAAATTTATATCTCATAATTCTGACTTACTTTCTGAGTTTATATCTCATAATTCTGACTTTTCTCATAAATCTTAATTTATATCTCATAATTCTGACTTACATTCTGAGTTTATATCTTATAATTCTGACTTTTCTCATAAATCTTAATTTATATCTCATAATTCTGACTTACATTCTGAGTTTATATCTCATAATTCTGACTTTTCTCATAAATCTTAATTTATATCTCATAATTCTGACTTTTCTCATAAATCTTAATTTATATCTCATAATTCTGACTTACATTCTGAGTTTATATCTAATAATTCTGACTTTTCTCATAAATCTTAATTTATCTCATAATTCTGACTTACATTCTGAGTTTATATCTTATAATTCTGACTTTTCTCATAAATCTTAATTTATATCTCATAATTCTGATTTACATTCTGAGTTTATATCTTATAATTCTGACTTTTCTCATAAATCTTAATTTATATCTCATAATTCTGACTTTTCTCATAAATCTTAATTTATATCTCATAATTCTGACTTACATTCTGAGTTTATATCTCATAATTCTGACTTTTCTCATAAATCTTAATTTATCTCATAATTCTGACTTTTCTCATAAATCTTAATTTATATTTTATAATTCTGACTTTTCTCATAAATCTTAATTTATATCTCATAATTCTGACTTACATTCTGAGTTTATATCTCATAATTCTGACGTTTCTCATAAATCTTAATTTATATCTCATAATTCTGACTTTTCTCATAAATCTTAATTTATATCTCATAATTCTGACTTTCTCACAGTTTTGAGTTTATATCTCATAATTCTGACTTTTACTCAGTTTTGAGTTTATATCTCATAATTCTGACTTCTTTGTCACAGTTCCTCGTTAATAACTCATTATTCTGAATTTTTTTCATAAGTCGAAGTTCATACCTCATAATTCTGACCTTTTGTCACAAATCAAAGTTTATATCTCATAATTTTGACTTCTTTCTCACAGTTCTGCGTTCATACCTCATCCTTCTGACTTTTTCTCACAAATCAGAGTTTATATCTCATGATTCTGACCTTTTGTCACAAATCAAAGTTTATATCTCATAATTTTGACTTCTTTCTCACAGTTCTGCGTTCATACCTCATCCTTCTGACTTTTTCTCACAAATCAGAGTTTATATCTCATGATTCTGACTTCTTTCTCACAGTTCTGACTTTATATCTCATCATTTTGACTTTTCTTAAAAATTGGAGTGTAAATCTCATAATTCTGTCTTTTTCTCCCAAATCTGAGTTTACAGTATATCTCATAATTCTTACTTTTTTTTCTCTCTGAACTGTGAGTTTATATCTTATAAAAACATTATCCCATGGCAGAAACAAGCTTTCATAGATAACAGATAATGTGCACTGTTCTGTAGTCCTTAATCTTTTCTAATGCTCTTAATGGCATAGGTTGTTTCACCAGTCAGAACTTCCAGCCATTTCATCCGCAAAGTGTCCCTTTTTTGTTCTGTTCTGTTCTGTTCTGTTCTGTTATACACGACTCACAGACCCAGAGCAGCATGTATAATTAGTCAATGTCCTCACCTGCCTGCTAAAACAACAGGGAAAAGGCTGAGAACATGGATACTGAGACATTTACTGTGTTTTAGCGTATGCTGCTCCTGATAAGTTACAAATCCATCTATATCTGTCATTCTACCATGTGTTACATCACTGTAATTATTGTGTTATTCATCAGTGGAACTAAACCTTTACAACAAAAATATTTCTATATAGCCATTTATGGGGTTTTTCCTCTTGTACTTCTGCATAACACATCTATTTCCTAGATGGTGCAAAAGTTTTTCGGATGCAGAATTTGCTGTTCTTAGTTGAATAAAACCAGCTAGTCACTTCAGTTTCAGTTTACTTCAGTAGTTTACTACTTACAGTAGTTATGAAGAGTGGTAAGAAATTCTCAGAATATTTATAATTAATCCATATTTCTCTATATTTATAATTTGTAAAATTCTCTTCTATACTGGAAATTCCTTCTCTAAATTTTATATTATAGGTTGTCAGCAGTCATATAAGCATTTCAGTTCATATCAGAGAAAAATATATCAACTATATTTATTTGCAATGATAATTTTAAATGATTGATCATTATTGATTAAATTATATAAAATTATATTATATTATTGATTAATTGATTATTATTATTATTATAGAATATATATATATATATATATATATATATATATATATATGTATATATGTATATATGTATATATATATATATATATATATATATATATGTATGTATGTGTGTGTGTGTGTGTGTGTGTGTGTAATTTGTAGTAGTAATAATGTGCAAGTTGCAAATTCAAAATATTTTGTGCTACAAAATTAGTTTTTGTTATATTTATTAAATATGAATATACTATATATGTTCATGTATTTATTAATAATTAAATGCAACAGAAATTGTGCTAATAATTTGTCTTAAAATTAACTGGTTGTTGTTACATATTAATATATTGTATGTTCATATTAATAATGTGTGAGTTGCAAAGCATGCCAACGCATATATATTTACATTTTGCACTATATGTTGGTTTTGTCATTTTAATTAATAATAATAATAATAATAATCATAATAATAATAATAATAATAATAATATGCTAAATGCAAAATATTTTGTGCTGCAAAATTAGTATTGTTTACTATATTTAAATATTAATATACATTAATATATTTATTAATTATATGCCAAAGTTGTGCTCAAATATCTTGATATTATTAAAATTAAATTGCTGTTGTTATTATTATTACTACATATTGATATATCATACGTTTAAGTAACAATGTGTGATTTGCGAAGTAAATGAAAACATCAATTTACTTTTTTGCACTATATGTTGGTTTTGTCATTTCAATTGCTAAATATATTAATAATAATAGTAATAATAATAATAATAATATGCTAAGTGAAAAATATTTTGTGCTGCATAATTAGTATTATTATATTTATTGTTAAAAAATGTCTTATTAAAAATAAATGTATTAGTAGTAGTAGTAGTATAGTTTGCAAGTTTGCTTTGCCACCTGTTTATGAACTGATCTAAAGAGAATGTACAATTGCACACATTGCATTTTTTTATTCTTGTAATTAGCTTTGCCGTTCCAACAGTGTTATCAGCCCTTTTCCCAACACACACACAATCTCTGTTACCTGGGCAACCTTACCAGGGTGGAGGAATACTTCTTACCACCTACATTTCCCTCCTCCCGTTCTCTCTCTCTCTCTCTCAGTCCCTCTATCTCTCTCTGAAGAGACTCAAGGGAAGTACAGGAAGTATAGCAGCTCAGCCACATTCAGACTCAGCCATCAGACCTCACTTCCCTCATCCTCACTCTCTCCTCATCCCTCCATTCATCCTTCTCCCTTCCAACTTCAGTAATCTCTGTCTCCTCATCCCTTGCCATTGCCCTCAGCACTGTCTATCTCTCAACTTTCCATCTCTTTGATTGGCTTTGGCAAAGTTTAAAACATGGGCTGTGGGAATTCCACCTCTGCCAGTACAGCTCCAGGTAAGTGTGCAGCATTTCTGCCTTCACGTCTGTTTGTTGGTGTGTGTCTGCTCATGTGAGTTTAGTCATCCAGTCATCCAGTCATCTTTCTCTCTTCCAATAACCATTGCTTGCATGCCAGAAGCTCTCATGTTGTGAATAGGAAATTGAAGTGTCTGTCAGGAGTGAATCATTCACACATCTAAGATTCATTCAACTCAGTCCTTATAGATTTAACTAGAACAAATACATCCTAACAGTTGTTCAACAGTTAGAAGATGCAGTGTGGTTAAGTGTTTTGTGCCTAGAGGTCCGTTGAGACTAAATGATATTCATGAATGGTGTTTGTTTACACCGCTGTGAAGGGATTGCATGGTCTGTGAACCGTGTACGAGACTGACGTGTCTCTTTTGGCTGGACGTGGATGAGCGTGTGTGAGTGTGTGTGAGTGTGTGAACGTTCTGTCCTCAGTCATTCTTCAAAAATCAGCAGAGTTAGACGGCAATCTGAACAGCGCTTCAGTATGAGTCATCTCACATGGGTACGCACACACAAATAAACAGGAGCCATGGCAGGAATGGGCATGAATCGATATGAACCGCTTTGTGAGGAGTCATCAAACACAGTCATTCTGAATAGCATTTTGAACATTACAGAGTGATGAAAAGATATTATTTGCATTGTAAATCAGACTTGTGTCTGGAGGAATTCATGGATTTTTTTTAGACTGAGTGTAGTTTTGGTATGTTGTTTATCCAAATTCGATTTTAATCGCAGTATATTTTGATGTAATGAAAACTGTTGTAATATTTCTGTGGAGAGTCAGCCAATATGTATTTTCCACTGCCTACCATTCATATATGCTAGTAATAGACACATAACCACCTGTCAGTTAAGTTTGAGAACTACTTGCACCTGGTGACACACACACACACACAAATTAGTGTTTGCTTGATGACTCATAGTTTTGATTGGCCAGACATTGGACGGAGCTCTCACCATACCAGCGAATGGCAATTCTGCCCGACAACACTTTTCATAGCTTTATTACATTGTAATAACATATTAACAACATGTTAATAACCTACACTTGTTTTTGATCAATCAGTTTGCTTTCAAACAAAGGTGGGAATGTGTTTTTTATGCAGGCTAAGATTTTTCTTTTACAATTACTCACTGTGTATACTGTATACATAATGATCAGGGAACATTTGGCGTGACTAATTTGTGTGTTTGTTTGTTTATTTCTACAGGTCCATCTGAGTCAGCCAAAGATGTGTGAGTATTACCAGAATGGCAAAAATATCACCTAAGAGTTGAATAAATAAGCTTTCCATTGGACAATATTTGGCTGAGATACTGGAATATGAGGGTGAACAAAAAAAAAAAAATCTAAATATTGAGAAAATCACCTTTTAAAGTTGTTCAAATGAGGTTCTTAGCAATTAATTATTTACATACTAATTAAAAATGAAATCTTCATGGAACATGGTCTTTCCGCAATATCCTAATGATATTTGCCATAAAAAAATCGATAATTTTGACTATTGCTACAATATACCCATGCTACTTATGACTGGCTTTGTGGTCCAGGGTCACAAATAAATAAAATAACTTACAAATTGTAGTCCATTACAGATTACATGATGAAAATTTTAGTTAGTAACGTAATCTAGATTACTCATTTTAGCTAATGTATTCTGATTACTTTTTAGATTACTTTTTAGATACTTTTTTTAACCGAACTTGTTTTAAACCTACCATTGCCTTTCCCCCGCAAATTCAGAAGCATGATTGCAAAGTTATGTAATATTTACGAAACATACCTGTGGGAACTTTTTCAAAAGACGCGAAATACGTACCGCTTATGTAATTTGATGTGAAATGTCGCTGTTCTTTTTTTTTTTTTTTTTTTTTTTCCCTGAAACAGATGATCGTACATATGGTACATTTTATGTGACATTGGTTTTGTATGTGTCGCCGCAGTTCTGACTTGTAATGTCCGTTGAGTGGTGCTATAACTCAAAACAACACGATGGTATGAACATAACTGAATGTGGCGTAAAAACACAATCGCAAGCATGCTGTTTTAGCTTGTTTTTCGATCTCTCATCTTTTAGCTCTTACATCGTGAGTCATGTTTTTTCACGGGATTTGTACCCAAGGATTCCGCATCCTAAGTCCAATTGCGTGCTGGCTGAGCTATCGAGCATGCTTGTTATGTCCAGAAAGTGAAACATATGGTGCTATAATCCTAAAATGACATTTCTGTTGAAAACTGCAGTGATGTATGTATTTCGCATTGAGATACAAAGCATCCAAGTTTGATTTCAACAATTAATTTCAGAATGTACTTCATAACGGATGATTTTATGTAAAAGGAAAAAACTGTAAATCACACACACAAAAGACTTTAGCTGGGTTTTCACAGCCAGGGTCACAAATTATGTAATCGTATGTAATCATTTAATCCATAAAAGGTGACTGAAATCTGATTATAAGCAACTGACCATTTGCAAACAGCTTGATTGACAGGCGATCTGACCAATCATAATGCTGAATCTGCCATTTTGTTAACAAATCAAACAGGAGAGTAGATTAACTTCGTAGACTCAACCTTAAAATCACGTGTATAGACGTCTTTATTGTGGTTGAAATCGAAATATGTTCTGATGTTCATTCATGTTTATTTCGTGCACAATCGTTTCACGTGTCAACTGATCTAACAAGGCAATACAGTGTTCTCTCATGACACATTAAAAGGTCACAAACTGTATTTATTGTTGGAATTTCTTTAAAAATGACAGCATTTTAAAGCTAAGACCTTGTTTCATACTAGAAGTAACCTGCTCTGTCTTGTCTCTCAGCGTGTTGTCAGTTTCCTCTTTGTTCTGCAATGTATTTTTCACTATGTAAGAACATGAACATTTTTGTTATCTGATTACGTAATCCAGATTACATGTAATCAGTTACTACCCAGCACTGTGATTACATACACTTTATAATATGTATACACACAGTTTGACAAATTTGGATTTTTTGGATTAATTTTTCTTTCCTGAAATCTCTTTGTTTTCCAAAGTTCTGACTTCACAGAGAGAATAAGATAAACATGAGGGAAGATACTAGTAATCCTGGCAGTGTCCATCAGTTTTTAGAACTGCTTGTCGATCAGTTTCCCTTCTGAGAAAAAACATAGTGGGGTTTTGAACACTGCCTGTCATTTTCCAAACAGTTCCTGGAATTATTCTCTCACATCTGAACAACAAACACACACACACACACACACACACACACACACACACACACACACACACACACACACACACACACACACACACACACACACAGCAGGAGAGAGTCTCACACGCACATATCAGGGCCTTGACTGCCACTAAAAAAACACACGCACACTCACACTCACGACAATAACACACTATCACTGATAAATGTTCACAAATCTCTTTTAGGAAAAATGTGTGATTCGCAATAATATTAATACAGTACCAGCTCTGCTAAACAAATCCACAGAGCTTCTAATCAAGTTGGATAATCTCTTCAAAAACTTCTAATTTGTGACCCTGGACCACAAAACCACAAAAAATAGAGATTTATACACCATTTGCTGAATAAATAACTTTCAGTTGATGTATGATAGGATTTACAATATTTGGCCGAGATACAACTATTTGGAAATCTGGAATCTGAGGGTGCAAAAAAAGTCTAAATACTGAGAGAATCACCTTTAAAGTTGTCCAAATTAAGTTCTTAGCAAAGCATATTACTAATCAAAAATATATTTCTGATATATATATGATAGCAAATTTACAAAATATCTTTATGAACATGATCTTTACTTAATATCCAAATGATTTAAATTGATAATTTTGACCCATACAATGTGTGTTTGGCCATTGGTACAAATATATTTGTGCTACTTAAGACTGGTTTTGTGGTCCAGGGTCACATTTGATGCATGACCCCTCAAGACTTAGATTTTCTTCAGTCAAATCCAATCGTTCCTACCCCGAAGGTTTGTTGGTATTTAGTGTTTAAAGGGATAGTTCACCCAAAAATGAAAATTTGATGTTTATCTGCTTGCAATGCATCCAAGATGTAGGTGACTTTGTTTCCTCAGAAAAACACAAACGAAGATTTTTAATGAAAACCGGTGCAGTCTGCCAGCCTTATCATGGCAGTGGATGGGCACCAAACCTTTAAAAGTAAACAAAAACATGCACAGACAAATCCAAATTACACCCTGCGGCTCGTGATGATACATTGATGTCTTAAGACACGAAACGATCGTTTTTTGCGAGAAACTGAACAGTATTTATATAATTTTTTACCTTTGATACACAGCCACGTCCATCTGTCATGAGCACGAGTTTGGCATCAGTCACGTCACATGAGCACGCGCTCTAGCGTAGAATACGCAAACGCCGTAAGGGGAAATCAGTGAAAAGTCCCGGATGAGTTTGCGCAAGCAAACGTAATCTTTTAGCTTTAAATCGGTTTGAACAATCAGGATAAGCGCAAGTAATTACCATTTTGAATAGCCGCTATACCCACAATCTATGTGCACTGTGTAAACAATGAGTGTTGTATACATGCGACAGATCGCGATCGCTTCCGTATTCTACGCTAGAGCGCGTGCACATGTGACGTGACTGATGACAAATTCGTGCTCAGGACAGATGGACGTGGCTGTGTATCAAAGGTAAAAAATGATACTGAAATTCTGTTCAGTTTCTCGCAAAAACCGATCGTTTCGTGTCTTAAGACATCCATGTATCATCACGAGCCGCAGGGTGTAATCTGGATTTGTCTGTGCATGTTTTTGTTTACTTTTAAAGGTTTGGTGCCCATCCACGTCCATGATAAGGCTGGCAGACTGCACCGGTTTTCATTAAAAATCTTCGTTTGTGTTTTTCTGAGGAAACAAAGTCACCTACATCTTGGATGCATTGGGGGTAAGCAGATAAACATCAAATTTTCATTTTTGGGTGAACTATCCCTTTAACAGTAATATGGATAATAAAGCAACAAACTATTCTAAGTTGTGCTTTTTGCCTCTTACATCAGCCCAACGGATCACCTCTTGGTTCTGTTCTGGTTCTGGGCCCACAGGCAGGACGAATCATCTGTGGACGAGGAGAAGAGGAGAAACTATGGTGGAGTGTATGTGGGCATACCTGCAGACCTCAGCAACGTGGCCACCGGACAAACACCCTCCACACACAAAGGTCAGTGACACGGGTATCATCTGTATTAAAATGACAGAAAACAGGTGCTTAATGAATTAAGGTTGAACAGATGCAAGAAACAAAGGAGTAATTACAAATAGATAACTTACAAAAAAACATACTGGTGTTCAAATCCAGGGACTTTTTTCTAGTTTAAGTGTTAGTTTCATGTCATCTTCAATGAGAACAGCGCCTAACTGTGCACTTAAAAAGCGGCATGATGTTCGAAGTCGAAAATAGATCTGTGACTTTTGAATCTTTTTTCTCTCCTTTCCATGTTAATCCAATGAGACGTACTCTTTTTAAACAATAAAAAAGGCTGGAGGAAGTGTAAAGTGTGATTGCAGTCAGAATGAAGGTTCTTCAGTGTCCTAGACATAGGCCTCCTCGTCCTGAAACTCATTACTCACACAATGGAAACCAATTTCTTCAATTCTCTCTGGTCTCATGTCAAAAATTAACAGAGATGTGGAGAACTCTAAAAAATAAAAAAATCTTAAATTAAAGCAGTGAATTATATTTAGGACTGTGGTGTGAGTTAGGACACTTTATGTGAATGTGTGTGTGTGTGTGTGTGTAGGGTGAGTTGTTCCTGGAGTCTCTGGGATGTGTTAATTGGAGAAACATCTCTCCGCAGGGAAAGCGGAAAGTGCTGAGTGCCAAAAAGAGTGCTAACAAAGCTAAAGGTTTATGTGTGAGGGGGAAACACATCAGTGTTGTTATTGGTAACTAAAATTAAATTTGTTAAAAATATTTTCAGCAATTGAATTAAAGCTGAGTTAAGATATAAATATAGGTCCCCTTTATATTAAGAGGCTTTAACTACTATGTACTTACATCCAAAAAAAAGTATGATGTAATTATTGTGTTCATTTATAAGGTTAAGGACAGGTATGGGCAGGTTTAAGGGTGGCTTAAGGTGTATGGGATGGGTCAACAGTATAATTATAAATGCAATTACAAAAATGAAATACAGATGTAATTACATGCAGGTATTTTTTTTTTTACACAATAAGTGCATTTGATCAAATGATTAATTTATATGTAAATACATAATAGTTAAGGTGACTTAATATAAAGTGGGACCCAAATATTAAATTAAAAAGAATAGCTGAAGTACTAAAATTATTGTAAAAAAATAAAATAAAAAATAAAGCTATATATATTGTAAGTTAGAAGGTTAGCAGTGCAACAAAATTACTTAAAACTTAAGTACTTAATTACCAAAACTTGTATGTACCTATCATGTATAATGTATATCAACTAATGCATATTTCCATCAACAGAGTAATGATTTTCAGAACTGCAGGCATAGATAAAGGTAAGCCTATCTTTGCTTTCTTATACAAACTTCAAGGTAAATAACTTCTTAATTTAAACCATTATTGATCAATTAGCATTGTGGCTTATTATTGGACTGATTACCAAAAGATTCTTTGGTTATTTGTTTTTTTTATTGCATCGTTATGAACACTATGGAAGCCCGTTTCCGCTGGAAGCACGTTTCCGCAAAGGTATTGCGGTTTTAAATATTTTTTTACACAATTCTGACTTTTTTCTTGCAGTTGCAAGTTTACATCTTGCAATTCTGACTTTTTCTCAAAACACAGCCAAATAAACTTGCAGTTGCAAGTTATAAAGTCAGTATTACATGATATAAACTTGCAATTCCAAACAAATAAACTCAAATTCTGAGAAATAAAGTCAGAATAGTGAGAGATGAACGGACAATTGCAAGAAAAAAATTAAAATTGTTTTTGTCTCCCAATACTGACTTTATTTCTCGCAAGTTTATATCTCGCAATTCTGACCTTATAACTCACAATTGCTAGTTTCTATCTTACAGTTCAGAGAAAAAAGTCAGAATTGCAAGTAAAAAGTCAGAATTGTCAGTTTATGTCTTGCAATTCTGACTTTATAACTCGCAATTGCTAGATTATATCTCACAATTTTAAGGAAGTTTATGTCTTGCAATTCGATTATATCTAAATTCTGTCAGAAAGTCAAATATGCAAGATGTCAACTCAGAATTGAGTTAAAATTGTGCGTTTATATCTCGCAATTCTGATGAAAAAAAAACTGCAAGAAAAAAGTCAGAACTGTTATTCCATATCTGACTTTATAACACAATTGCGAGATTATATCTCACAGTTCTGAGAACTAAGTCAGAATTGTAAGATGTAAACTCAGAATTGTGAGAAAAAAGTTAGAATTGTGAAATTATTATTATTATTTTTTTTTAGTGGCGGAAACAGGTCACTTCCATACAATTGCGTTCATATATCTCACAATTCTGAGAAAAGAAATCTGAATGGTCTGTTTATATCTTGCAATTCTGAATTCATTCCTCAGAATTTCAAGTTTATATCTCACGATTCCTCGAAAAAAAAAAAACTCTTTTAGAACCTTTATTTTTTAAAGTATATTGTATATTTTAAAACGGTTAGTTCCATTCCTCAATTCTGATTGGTCAGCAGCTGTGTCGTATTCATGATACGGCACTGCTATGACCGCTTCACTCAACGGTTTGGTGTATTATTGAACCCCCTTAGCAACCACCCTTAGCAACGTAAACACAGCTGCAGCAGTTAGGGACTACTTTTTACAGCGGAAGGCAGTTAATGATTTTACTTTATGAAAACATACAACTTAATATATATAAATTAATATATATTTTTGATTTTAATATTTTTATTGTGTGGTAACCGTTTTATAAAAGTAATAAGGTACTTGAGGCCGTGCTGTATCGTGAGTAAATCACGGCTGAAGGGGTTGCAGGCACTCTGCTTCGCGGCTTGCCTAACAACGCCCTTCAGCCGTGATTTATTCAAGATACAGCACGGCCTCTCGAAACTTATTGCTTAACTACAAAGGTTTCATGGATGTTAAAGGTACTCCATGGCCATTTACTATCTTTTGGATCAGAGCGAAGGTTTCTTGGACAGATACACAATGTATTTGCGTGTACCTTGACTGCGCACTTTCTTATTTAACTCGCAGGGCTTTCCCAGAGGAAATCTTGGCTGAAAAGTGCAGCCTAATAATCTCAACAGGACGCAATTTTCATCATCGCTGATTGGCTCGTTGGGACACGCCGGAATCCTCTGAGAGCCAATCATCTAATTGAACTCTCTGGAAACTGAATTGGAATTAGTTCTGCTGACAAGGTCAGAGGTCAAAGACAAATCTGAGATTGTAAGCAACACTCAGTGCATTTAAAAGCAACTGCTACCAGCACCTTGCTTCTCAGGACAATGGCACACGGGTGTTAACGACAATCACAGAGCGCAGAAGATACTGTAAATGCATCTCTGAGCTCAAAACCTTTTCCCCCACGATGTTTCTCTGTATGTGTCACACATTTATGAAGAGGTTTCACAAGGGTCAAGTGGTTTTCAAGGGGGAAATGGGACTCTTAAGGCACTATTTATGCACTCATGAGTCTGTGGTTTTGTTCGTCGCTCTTTCACCATGATCCACATCCTTTCAGACACTCTTGTCTAGTCTTAAGAAAGAAAATCTATTTTGTGAGTATCATGTTTGAAAGAAAACTAAAGAGGAACATGAAGTGCCTTTGAAGGAGCTTGTTTCTGGTCTGTCAGGTGAGTACTCTTAGTGTTTCTTAGTGTACTGTCGTCTGGAGGTGAAATCAAGGGTTATGTGTTTATCATCAGGTTTAAGGTCCCTCCAACTCAGTAATCCAATTAGAGTGACCCAGCGAGAGCCTCTGAAGAACGAGTTTCAAAACGAGTGTATCTGTGCTAGCAGCGCTGACCTGAGAGAACTCCGAGGACTGTGTAAGTAGGCCAGCGCTCGCACTTTTTAGCATCAGGTCAGCTGGAACATACACTCCTGTGACGCAGGGGGAAAGAGATGAGGAGAGAAAGACATAGAGTGATAGAAAGACAGAGACCGCTTGAGCCAGACTGTGTCACAGCGGGTGCTGAATGAGACACCGGTTCCTGAGGGATGGCAGGATGTGAGCCGACACTGTGACACGGGTTCTAGCTGAACTCCCATGAACTCACTTTTCTCGCTTTTTAAAGAGACCCAGAAAGCAATGTTTTTGTCATTTATTTGCTGTCATGTTGTTTCAAACCTGTATCCTTTCCTGTAAGGATGCATTTAAAAAAATGTTCACTACGAGTCAAAAGTTTTTGAACGGTATGATTTTTAATGAGTCTCTTCTGCTTACCAAGTGTGCATTTATTTGATCCATCAGAAGCAGTAATATTGTGACATATTTTTTCTATTTAAAATACTACTTTCCACTTGAATATATTACAAAATGTAATTTATCCCTGTGATCAAAACTAAACTTTCAGCATCATTACTCCAGTCTTGAGTGTCACATGATCCTTAAGAAATCATTCTAATATGCTGATTTGCCTTTAAGAAACATTTATTATTAATATTATTATTAATATTTAAAACAGTTGAGTACATTTTTTATACACTAGTCCATTCAAACGATTGGAGTTTTATTTTTTTTGGAAGGAAATTAAGTAAGGATGCTTTAAATTGTATTCTATTTCAGATAAATGCTGTTCTTTTAAACCAGAATTCAGCAAATCAGAATATTAGAATGATTTCTGAGGAATCATGTGACTGGAGTAATGATGCTAAAAATTCAGCTTTGAAATCACAGGAATAAATTACATTTTAATATATATTCAACTGGAGAACGGTCATTTTAAATAGTAAAAACACTCAAAATTTTACTGTTTTTGTTGTACTTTGGGTCAAATAAGTGCAAGCTTAGTAAGCAGAAGAGACTTAAAAAAACAATAAAAATCTTACTGTTCAAAAACTTTTGACTGGTAGTGTACTGGTCATTTTAAGGATCATTAAAGTAATAATTTATAAATATCGTAAATTTAAGTTTGGGGTTGATACTATTTTATAAAGAAATTAGTCTCTTTTTTTCTCACCAAGGCTGCATTTATTTGATCAAAAATGCAGTAATATTGTTAAATATTTTAAAAGAACTCAAATGTAATTTCTTGTTATGAGGGCAAAGCTAATTTTTCATGACGATCCTTCAAAATTATTCTAATATGCTGATTTGCTGTTTGAGAAACATTTCTTACTATTGAAAACAGCTGTGCTTCACATTTTTGGGAAACTGTAATACATCTTTTCAAGATTCTTTCAGAAAAAACAACAACATTTATTTAAAATAAAAAACTTTAATATGTCTTTACTATCATTTTGATCAATTCAATGCAAATTAAAGTATTGAGTTCTTTCAAAAAAGAAAATCTTTCAGACCCCATATAATGTAAGAGAATAACAAACAGTAAGAGCGTATTTGAACGTATGATTTCCCCCACCCCTATTTTTAGGCATAGAAGGGATTCAGTTTTTTTTTCTCTGTATCTGAAGTACATTTGCACCCGTTTTCTCACATGCACTTGTCAAGTGTGTGAAAGCACTTTCACACATCACAGATGAGAGATTCTAAAAATGAGTGTGTTTCTCAGGTGCAGCTCTCACCAGCAACTTCACATGTAAAGCAGTACTGTAGTTTCCTGGAAAATATTTGACTACAAACTCTTATCCTTGCCTGAGTGGCTACAGTGCCACATGCGACTCCCCAGAGTGACCGTTATTATGGTAATTGTTTTTCAGCTTTCAGAACAGATTTAAAAAAAAAAATAGGCTTTTTTTTTTCAAAAAGGTGTAGCGCTATACATTGATAAGCATTGCTCTTTTGTTTGAGCATCTCAACAGCAACAATGGCTCAACCAATAGAGTGAGTTTAGGCAGGACTTTGTTTATCTGAAAACTGGCAGAGGAGGACTGTTCGGAAAACCTGTAAATTATCATTGTTATGTTATTATTACATTGTAGCTGTTTTTGGAGCTGCTAGTGTCACATTAAATTAAAATAAAAAATGGTTATTTAACATTTCCCTAACTGCTTTAGGGGAAAAGGAGTCACAGCTTTTAAAGGGATAGTTCACCCAAAAAAATAAAGATTCTGTCATTGATTACTCACCCTCATGTCGGTCCAAACCAGACCTTCGTTCATCTACTCCAGCGCTGTGGTACTCTCGTGAACATGCAGCGAAGACTGAAACACAAGAGAAGAAATTGTTAAATGAAGTTGTTATTTTTGCTTTCTTTGCGCGCAAAAAGTATTCTGGCAGCTTTATAACATAATGGTTGAAGCACTGATGTCACATGGACTATTTTAACAGTGTCCTTACTAACTTTCTGGGCCTTGAACGTGTCAGTTGCATTGCCGTTTATGCAGGGTCAGAAAGCTCTTGGATTTCTTAAAAAAAAATCTTAATTTGTGTTCCGAAGATGAACGAAAGTAATTAAAGACAGAATTTTCATTTTTGTGAAGAAACGGCATTTCAAATCTCAATTATAGCCAATTATGTCCTCAGGAATAATGCTGTCATCTCTTCAAAGGTCTTTCATTGTCAACATCATGTTAATAAAAGTGAAATGAATGTGATTATTAATGTGAAACAAGTTGTTATTGCCTTTTAATACAGGTCACGTTAAAAAACATTGATAAATTGTAATATTTCACACAAACGACTGGGTTCAGTTTTGCATTCAGTATGAATCTCTATTACCTGGACTTATTCTGTAATGGTTGTACGCTCTCATAATGGACTGATTCATTCAGCCAGAACCTGGCACAATGAGCTCTCTTTCGCAAATGTGCTTTAAAATCTAACATTAGAAAAGGGATTGTGAACAAGCTGTTTCCGGTGCTGCATTTCGTTAGTGTTTGTTCTTTTTATATCTGGCCCTTTATGTTAGATTAAAGAGACACTTGCTAATAATAGTAGTATTATAGTTACTGAATTTTTTTTTAGCACGCTCTGGTCTGAAACACATGCATTTTTGTATCATATAATACAGCTGAAGTCAAAAGTTTACATACACCTTGCAGAATCTACAAAATGTTAACTATTTTAGCAAAATATAAGGGATCAAACAAAATGCATGTTATATTTTTTATTTAATACTGACCTGAATAAGATATTTCACATAAAAGATCTTTACATATATAGAAAATAGTAGTTACATTTATAAAAATTACCCTGTTCAAAAGTTTACATCCTGTACTTGTACACATATATTATAAGAGAATAAGAAATTCTTGAACGCTTGATCCACAGCTGTGTTTTTTGTTTAGTGATAGTTGTTCATGAGTCCCTTGTTTGTCCTGAACAGTTAAACAGTTCACTTTTCTCCAGAAAAATCCTCCAGGTCTCACAAATTCTTTGTTTTTTTTTAGCATTTTTGTGTATTTGAACCCTTTCCAACAATGACTGTATGATTTTGAGATCTATCTTTTCACACTGAGGACAACTGAGGGACTCATATGCAACTATTACAGAAGGTTCAAACGCTCACTGATGCTTCAGAAGAAAAAGCGATGCATTAAGAGCGGAGGTGAAAACGTTTTGAATTTAAAGATCAGAGTAAATTTAACTTATTTTGTCTTCTGAGGAACATGTAAATATCCCCTGTAGCTTCTGAAGGGCAGTACGAAATGAAAACAAATATTACATTTAGGCAAAATAAGAAAAATGTACACATCCTCATTTTGTTTAAAAGTTTACACCCCCTGGCTCTTAATGCATAATCTTTCCTTCTGAGGCATCAGTGAGCATTTGAGCTTTATGTAATAGATTCATACGAGTCCATCAGTTGTCCTCAGTGTGAAAAGCAGACAGTTTAATTGTTCAGGACAAACAAGGGACTCATGAACAACTAAACAAAACAAAACAAAAAACAGCCGTGTATCATTCAGGTAGCAGCTCAGTTGTTAAGAATCAAATGTATGTAAACTTTTGAACGGGGTCATTTGTATAAATTCAACTATTATTTTCTCTTATGGACTATATTTAAATAAAATATCTTATTCAGGTCAGTACTAAATAAAAAAAACAAGAATTTTGTATGATCCCTCTTAGTTTGATCATATAATGAACATATGTACATTCTGCAAGGTGTATGTAAACTTTTGACTTCAACTGTATATTAGTTGTTACTTGACTACATGTATTTTTCAACCCATTCTCTTTGTCAATTTCACATATTCTCTTTTCTCTCTCTCACTTTCTTCATTAGAGAGCTGGTTAGCTAGTTAGATGTGAGGCGGGGGGTCTGTCTGTACTCTGCAGGGGTTTTGTATCTGCAGGGAGACTCAGTCTCACTGGTGCTCCTGATAATTCAGTGAAGCCCAGACTTCAACCAGCCTGTCGGGGAATAAGCAGCAGTGGCAGGCAGCGTAACCTTTCCTCGTGGCTGCGTTTAGCACTTTAAAGGCATCTTTTCCATACATTATCTTTGACATTTCAAATAGATTAGTCTCACATGCTTACATCCCTCTAGGATTAGAAAACCCCCGACAGTGTGACTGGCAGAAATGAAAATATCTCACACAGTCTAACACGATTAAGGAATTAACTGCATTTCAGCAATACACTTCATCTGTTTGATTGTATAGCTGTAATATATTTTTTTTAAAGTGATATAATCCTAATGCATTTCATGCAATTACGCTTTTCTACCTCAAGGTGGAGCCATAGTGCTATTATAAATGATAAGGTGTCTCAGTTTCTTCATTGACCTTGATTAATATAACATCATGGGCTGCTATGGGCGTTTGTAAACCTGTCACGAATAATATTTTAAGACAGACAGTTGGCTTTTCAATTATTAAACCGTTCCTTGGTTGTTGAAGGACATATGTGGGCTTCATACTTCATGCGAAGTGCTTCTTGAGGGATAGGAAACATGTGGAGTATTATATGTCCAATTTGGGCAGTGATTGGCCATTCTCAATGCCCTGAGTATAGGCCCGCAGATGTAGTTTTTCCCTCTAACCCACATAGAAGTGCACCAGCGGCCCAAGAGACAGCGAGAGCGATACCGCCCTCAAAATAGACGTGGAGAGTTAAATTTGGTTTTCAGGTTATGTGCTTCCTGATTAAAATACGCTGCTGCAGACATGGATGGAGATGGCGAGGTTCCGCAGGACCGTTCTGTTTACCCAGTTAGAACAGGACCTTATTTTAAAATGCTTTTAAGCTATTACAAAAGCTATTTTTAACTATGCTCCATAGAGGACCTTATTAAATATAGACTTATAATACACATATGTGACCCTGGACCACAAAACCAGTCATAAGGGTCAAATTTTTTTAAATGTAAGATTTATACATAATCTGAAAGCTGAATAAATAAGCTTTCAGGACCGTTCTGTTTACCCAGTTAAAGCAGGACCTTATTTTAAAATGCTTTTAAGCTATTACAAAAGCTATTTTTATCTATGCTCCATAGAGGACCTTATTAAATATAGACTTATAATACACATATGTGACCCTGGACCACAAAACCAGTCATAAGGGTCAATTTTTGAAATTTGAGATTTATACATATTCTGAAAGCTGAAAGCTTTCCAACATTGATGTATGGTTTGTTAGGATAGTATAATATTTGGCCAAGATACAACTGTTTAAAAATCTAAAATCTGAAGGTACAACAACACAAAAAAAAAAAAAAAAAAAAAAAAAATCTAAATATTGAGAAAATCGCTTTTAAAGTGGTCCAAATGAAGTACTTAGCAATGAATATTACTAATCAAAAATTACGTTTTAATATATTTACAGTAGGAAATTCACAAATTATCTTTATGGAGCATCAATATAATATCCTAATGATTTTTGGCATAAAAGAAAAATCGACAATTTTGACCCATACAATGTATTGTTGGTTTGTGGTCCAGGGTCACATTTGTTCAGTAACACCCAAGTATTTACCTAGTTTACAGCCAGTGACATACTAAAATACAGTTAGATGTGATGTCAGCAATGAATATGAAGCCATTTAATTCCTATTTCTATTATTTATCCACCTTACTTTTGGAATAAGAGTGCGAGGCCATTTGCAAATTTTATGTCTGGCTTTCCGTCTCATTCGTGTCCAACTATTTTTGGCTGTTCAAAACAGCTGGTTTTGCTGCTTGATACTGCAAATAGTTGTGTCTTATCATATTATTTTAATGTATTATCTTAATTATGAACACATTGGTTTGTAGTGCAAACATTTTTACCGTTTACTGCACGTCTTCGTTATTTCTGGAAGTCTCGCCCATGGTTTTCCAGCCTGACCAGCTAAGACCAGCCTGACCAGGCTGGAAAAATGGCCAAAACCCCTCTAAAACCAGCCTGGCGACCAGCTATGACCAGCTAAAACCAGGCTGGTTGACCAGCTAAAACCAGCCAACCAGCCTAGGCTGGTTTTAGCTGTTTTTTTCACCAGGGATGTTTGTTCTTGGAGTACTTAAATTCATTGTGTACGAAATTCCGCGAAAATGCGTATTGCTATTGTGCAACACATGCACTTGTACTATCCACTGTAATTATGACAGTGATGTATTTACGACAGTGAACTGTAGGGGGCTCCAAATTGACAAAAATAAACAAAATTAAAGCTGCAAACAGCGTTGAAAGGGCCTTCGCACCCTGGCTCACCATCGCCTGGTGGCTTTAGGAAAACAGCAGACATGAGAAATTTAAATTACATTTAAAGTGATAAATATAGGAGGAATGTCAAATATATGTGCCAAACTTCCTGCTGCCAGCTGGTGGCGCTATGACTATAACTGAATATGGTCATGGGTATGTGTTCAGCTCAGGACTCTTCAAAAATGTGAATTTTGGTGCAGATCTGACGTAGAATTGTAACAACTTCCTGTTTCACAGCGAAACATCGAAATTTATCAGGCCACCATGGACACACCCTTCAATGAAAACTCAAGATCTTTGCAATGTAATGTCACGAAGGGCTTTAGATTACACTGATCAAATATGGTGTTGATCGGTTTAAATTTCTAGGAGGAATTTGTTTAAATACAACACCTATGGGTACAAAACTTGCCAAGAAAATTCCAAATAACAGACTTCCTGTTGGGTTTCGGACTTCATACCGAAGGACTTTTTTGTAGGTATTGGTGTGTTACATGTGTCTACCAAATTTCCTACATATATGCGAAACATAGCTCACGGGGCACTTCGTTGAAATTGTATAGGTGGTGCTATCGAGCCATTTTGCCAAACCCACTTCTAAAACATATCAGATGTTAATTTTCACCACTTTAGGCATGTGTGCAAAGTTTCATGAGTTTTCAAACCTGTTTAGGCCCTCAAAATGCGATTCATTTTTGGAGAAAAAGAAGAAACCTATTCAAGTATAGGGTCCTCGGTCCACCGGTGCTCAGGCCCTAACTACAGTACATACAGTAGCTTTAACTATAAATATATAATCAATTGCATTTTATTATTCGTATTTATTATCCATATGTATATCTAGATTTATGTCTCCTCTTTACTTATCTTGTCAGGACAGACCCGTGACCCTTTTTTTGCACTGGAAGTCGCAACCCATCCAGCAGTGCTGGTCTAGATATGTCTGTCTGAGAATAAAAAGAGCCGTCCTGCATTTTTGAAAACATGGGTTGCTGAGTTCATTTCGCATTGTTGCTATTCTAAGGAAACCATTCATTATGGGCTATTAAGATGTTCAGAGCTCAAAACAGCAACTCTTGCTAAACACACAAACACACGTCCTGTTAGCTGCATATCTTGATTGACCAGCTTCAATCTCTCTTTTAAAAAAAAAAAATCTTATTTTCTCCTGAGGAAAGTTCAAAAAGCACATGCAACTGTGCATTCTTCGAACAGAAGATGTGGCAGAAGATGTGCAGATGTGGCCCGTGACCTGCTTAATGAAGAGGAGAAATTAGGACAGGAAGAAAGAGAGGGTGATAAATTTCTGTGAATCAAAGCAGTTGCATCTGTGGGTTGAATGAGCATCAGTCAGATGAATGTGCAGGGGTTAATGGAGAGTGAAATGTGTGTGATGGGTGGTGTCTAAAGCATGATAAAGGATATAATAATTTTTCATGTTATATTTTAGCAAAAAAAATAAAAAAATAAAAAAAATAAAAAAAGCTGGTAGACCGTTCAGTGTTGGTTATGTTAACAAATGTTTTCCCCCTATTAATTATAATAGAACTAAAATAAAATACAGATATTTGTTGGAAAAACTTAAAAAAGCTTAAATGATAATGAATAAGTATTGTCTTGGCTACTAACTGAATTAAAATGTTACTGTAATTTAAAATTTTAGTTTTAGGTTTTTGTTATAATCAACAATATGCCACAAGTGTTTTAAATTGACCTTAACTGGTATTAATTCCTGAATATTCCTTTATGGAGCCTTATGGGGGACACCAACATATGTACAACATAAGTAGTAAAAACATACCTTTGGGCCCGAATTGCTATAAAAAGGCATCATAATGCCGGCTAGGCATCCATAGCTAATCATACACAGATTTTGGTAAATAAGATCAGGTCAGATATATCTGATTCTGTGCTGTTGTGTTGTCTGGGTCCCCACAAACTCATAACTCTGGAATCTGGCCTGTTTCCTGTGCCTAATGAGGCCGCTGTAAAGCTCCCATGGGACTTTGTGATTGTGTACGAAATGAGGATCGGGCTCATGAAAATTCTGGATAAGTATAAACCCACTGCAACAGACACTAATGTAGAATTAATGGGTGCAGGTGCTATATATAGCATTAAAGGCCCTGCTACTGTCTTTATTCAAAATCTGATGCTCATGCCAGACTGTTACATTTACAAAGTCAACATGAAATCAAAAGTGCACCTATTTAATTTCTTAATGCATGTTACTTATCTTATTGTGTGCCGGCATTTCCTTTTCAGCTCAGGCAGTTCAGACTATTAGAAGATGTTAAACAGTAGCCAAAAAGCAAATTAGGCCTTTTTTTGGTTAAACAACATTTAGATCATGCCCATTCTGGCATAAAACAGAACAATTCATGTTTTACTCAGAAATTTGTTAGCAAAATTGTTAACTTTAATTGTGTCATTTGTAAGTGCAGAAACACACTGAAAAAATTGGTATATGATTTAAAAATTTCACCTAGAACCTGCTAGTAAATTTTTATGAAATAAAATAATTATGCAATGTATATCTCGGTATTACATGGGAATTGTTAAAACAGCATCTTATTATTAGGAGAAAAGACAGTTTTAACAAGAAAATGTTATTAAAATGACACATCTTGTTATTACAAGAAAAGATGTCATTTTAATAAGAAAATATGTTAAAATAACATATTATCACGAAGAAAATGTAGTTTTAGCGAGAAAATGCGTAGTTTTAACGACATAACATCTCGTTATTACGAGAAAAGATGTTGTTTTAATGGCATACCTCATTATTATGAGAAAAGATGTCATTGTATACGAGAACAGATATTAAAATGACATTACAAGAACTGACGTTTAATGAGAATATGTGTTGTTATAACAAAAATATCACATTATTCAAAGAAAAGATGTTGTTTTAACAACAAAAAATCTCATTATTACGAGAAAAGATGTAATTTTAACAATATAACATTTTATTACGAAAAAAATCTCATTTTATTAAATTTTTTTTAAAAACTACATTATTATGAGGAAAAACGTACTTTTAGCCAGAAAATAGTTTTAACGACATAACATCTGGTAATTACAAAAAAAGATTTAATGACAGTTTTAATGACATATCTCGTTTCTATGAGAAAAGATATTAAAGTGACATTACAAGAATTGGCGTTTAATGAGAAAACGTAGTTTGCTCATTTGCAATACGTCTATTAGATGTTTCCTATCAGATGTCAAATAGACGTCTATTAGATGTCTTTAAGATGTTCATGAATTAGAATGTATGTAAAACTGACATCTTACAGACGTCTGCCAGACGTTTGTACACAGCAGATGCTTTCCAGGTCAAGAGATCTTTAACAGACATCTTGCAGACGTACATGTGCTATCTGGGGACGTTGTTTTAATAAGAAAAGATGTTGTTAAAACTACATAATGTCTCATTACTACGAAAAAAGATTTTGTTTTAATGAGAAAAGATGTTAAAACGACAAAACATCTTGTGTTTTGACATGACATAATAATATGGACATCTTGTGTTTTAATATGACATTTGAGTGGCACCAATGCATCACCGTAGGCTACAAATGATTTGCAATGGTCGATTTGTCACGTCCAGTGTAGACATAGTGCAAATGTATGATACCACTGTTGTTGGATTTTATTGGTGATTTGAAATGTAAGAAAATAGCAGCTTAAGGGTTCTGGCAAAATGCCTGCGAAATGAAACGACTTGCCTTAAAGGGACTGTGGTATGTGTTATAATCTGGCTTCAAGTCAAACAAATGGGGAAAAATGCAAACACCAAAGTGATGATAGAGCTGGATCCAGACTTTGGCTGAAGGGCAAATGACTGTGCATGATTTGTATGTGTATGCGCTTAGCAGCAGTTTTATCTTAAGTTTCGTTTAAAGCTTTAGCTTAGTTTATGGTCACTGTATTTAGTTTTATATATAAAACAATAAAAATCTATGGCATATACAGTACCTGTAGTAAATTTAAGTGAGTGTGTGGGAAAGAGACTGCGTGTGAGTGGTTTTCAACACCAGGTTCACATAAGAGTGTCAAAGGCTTGCCTATGCGTGTTACAGGTGCCAAAGGGTCACAGGTCAGTGGAGAACACAGCAGAAGATCTGGCCTCCCACATTTAGAGAGAGTTTGTGTGAATGCATGTGTAGGGTGGGTACAAAGTGATGAGTGAATTTCCCATAAGCCATGCCTGTAAAAGTGTGTGTATGAGTAACTTGTAGGTTATGCACACATGTAGGGGTCATGTCTTGTTGGAACTTGCATTTTCTCCTGTTTTTCTCTACATCACTGCAACCAAACTTAGTCATTGCCTCACATGTATGCAATCAGCAATGGTCAGAAAAGGCCAAGTGTTTGAGGGTCAGAGGTCAGGCTCTTCTGTCATGAACTTCACAGTCCCAGATGAACTTCAGTTACGATCTACGTCTACAGCTCAAATGCGTTTACAGCATTCTCACCCACTTAGACCTCCAGACTGCAACTGTTTATATGTGCAAACTTTGACTCTGAGTGTGTCAGTGCTAATGTGTGTTTATATTTGGTAACTAAAATAAACAATTTGGCTCTCTGACAGTCCTTAATAAAAAGTCCAGAGGATTACATCACATGTACAAAAGAAGTATTAGCCTATTAGTCTTTGATTCATTGAACTGGAAATTTCAGCTTTGTTTGAGATTATGTTTGTTAATGTAACCAATTGTTTCACTGCCTTAAACTGTTTAATCTGTGAACTGTAAGCCTCTCGAAGGTTTAGTTTAGGTATTATTTCTGTATCTTACTTCCGCTATCAAGCTCTTCCATCACAGCATTTAATTTAAAGAATCTGATGGGGTGAGAAGCACAGTGGAGTCACGAAATGGAATGAAACTAAATTGAATAAAAAAAGCAAAAATCAGAAAGATACTTATCAGGTTACATCATTTATCTGTCTCCTCCTGGGTTAGGATACTATCATAACGCACATTCCTCCCAGATCCCCAGTTAATGCAAACCAGAGACCAGGTCTGTATCTGCAGGCCATTGACTGAAACGTTTCTGAGGCTTTTCCGAAGACACTCTCTTATGTAACTTTGTGTTCACTGATTGGCACCTCAATTAATTCCCTCTCAGTACCTCCACGGGTTTAAGACTGTTTAGTAATAATTGAGTTTGACCCTTATAGGGTCCGTTTGGCACCCAAAATCCACTGCCAGCTGGCACAACTGCATCTTTACAGAAAAAGGGCAGAATGAGGGCACTTATGTAACTAGAGAGACTGGGACAGCAGCTATTAAAGATGATAACAGCTCTGATGGGCCAGGTAATAATCTCTTTGTCAGTATTATTACAAGCCATCAGTTCCACCCTCAGGTATGCGGATTAAAAAGAGAGATAAGGTCAGTAGTTATGCATGACTAAATTTCATGAAGTTTTCATCGAATAATATAGAGAATAGAAATGACTATTTATAGAAATGACTATTTAAGTATTTGTCATTTTTAAGACATGCTATACAAGTAAGAGTGATTTTGAATATCAGCTCAATTGTTCAGTAAACAGGAAGATAATTTAATCGAATTTCAACTATTTTAATTGCTGTATGTCTATGACCAGTGAGATTCTGACAAACTGATCTTATGACGAAAACGTACCTGTGGAACTTTGTGGCACTAAAATTAGTTTTCCCTGGAACAGATAAACTTACATATGGTACATTTTATGTGACATTGGTTTTGTACCGCAGTTCTGACTTGAAATATCAGTTAAATGGCGCTATAACCAAAGACTATAGAACACCTTGAAGGTACTTTGCTATAACTTTAAGTCTAGTTCAGACTGTCAGCCCAAATCTGATTGAAATCTGATCATATTTAGGTAGTCTAAACAAGAACGAACTACATGAAATCCGATTTGTGCAAATCCGTTATAAAACCTCGTTCAGACTGTCAGCCCAAATCCGATTTTTATGCAAATCAGACTGAAATCCAATCATATTTAGGTAGTCTGAAGAGATCTACGTGAAATCCGATTTGTGCAAATAGTTTCAATAGTCTACATTCCGAAATCTGTTTCAGTCTGACCGGTCAGCCCTGCTGAAAAAAACAGCATATGCTGGTTAGGTATGTTTTGGTGCTGGGATGCTGGTTTTAGCTGGTTTATGCTGGTCCTTAGCTGCTGGTCAAGGACCATCATAAACCAGCAAAGGACCAGCAACATAAACAGTTAAAAGTTTGTGGTCAGTACATTTTTACTCTTTCTTTTTTTTTTAAAAGAAATTAATACTTTTATTCAGCAAGGATGTGTTAAATTAATAAAAAGTAAGAGCTAAGACTTACATTCTTAGAAGAGAGTTATCTTTTAAATAAATGCTGTTCTTTTAAGCTTTTTATTCATCAAAGAATCCTGAAAAAAGAATTACAGGTTCCCATAAATCAGCATATTAGAATGATTTCTGAAGGATCACGTGACTCTGAAGATTGGAGTAATGGCTGATAAAATTTAGCTTTGTATTACAGAAATAAATGATATTTTAAATATATAATATATTAAAATCTTACTGATCCCAAACTTTTGAACAGCAGTGTATGTTTAACCAGTTCCAAAGACAAAAAAGTCATACAGAAATATGCGCCAGGGGATGCATGACAAATGAAAACAGTGTGTTCTAAATTGGGCTCAAAATATAATTTTGAATTATCCTCCGAATAAAAAAAAAATTGAATTCTGTGCCCATCATACACAACATAATTTTCTGTGAAATCTGACAGACCTGATTGCCCAAGATCTGCAGGCTGGTTTTGACTTTCAACAACTAGCATCAACTCATCCAGACTGTAAATCAGGGCAAAAATGTGTGAGACATTTGTGTAGTGTATTCCAGCCTTACCCTGCAGAAAAAATCACTGGAATATCCCCATCACAAGCACAGACAAACAAAGTGTTACAAACACTGAAAAGTCACAAAACCATCACTGTTTTATCTAAGCTTTCGGAATGCCAATCAGATTTGAAGAAAAGAAGTAACTTTTGCATAGACAGTTTGGCACAATTTATAAAAGTTCCATTTATTTACAATCTGTGTGATTCCAATAACTGATGCAACTTTATAAAACTTGAAAATGGCTAAAACTCTCTCTTTTCATCATCTGATGATGCATTGAGTGTTGCCAGGAAAAGGCTGAGCAGCATGTACTTTTTAAAAATGGTTTATTGCACCTTCATTTCCCTTTGGGTTGTGTAAGTGTGTCATGTTTTTACCCTCTCACTGCGTCATTAGTGTTACACAGCCCTATGGCATCACACCTGGTCTAGGAACTGCCCACTCCCCAGTGATTGACCTAAATGTGTGCAGCTGGCTTTGTACAACACCTTGTTTCATCAGATATTATGTAACACTCTTTGGTTTGAACATATGCACCTGTACATATAGCTCCGTCAACATGTCTCAGCCTGCCAGCTCACTTCATACAACGTGTTTGACTAAAATGTGGCATACTTACAACACAAAGCCTTTTAATGAGAGCCGATAAGGAAAGCTGTTAAGCTAAACTGTGAGATTAATAGTGGTTGATAAAGATAAGCAGAAAATTATCCTTGATTCCATAAACAGATGATTCACAAAGATTTGAGCTAAAACCAGAAACCAAAGCCTAATTTGCACAATCTGAGAGATTATTTTAGATGGCTACAAAGGAACTTTGGATATTTATAGCGCTTAAGGTTAATCGGCAAATTTGCAAATCAAATTCACAAGTGGAAAACTGGTTTGTTGTTGGGCTAAATGCTGTGAAGGCCATTCAACTGAATTATTATTTTTTATTATGTGCACTAGAATAAGAGAACTTTTAGATATCTAGAGTATGATTCTTTCATGTAACCATTATATGTGACCCTGGACCACAAAACCAGTCTTAAGTAGCATGGGTATATTTGTAGCAATAGCCAAAAATACATTGCATGGGTCAAAATTATCGATTTTTCTTTTATGCCAAAAATCATTAGCATATTAAGTAAAGATCATGTTCCATGAAGATATTTTGTAAATTTTCTACCATAAATGTATAAAAACTTGATTTTTGATTAGTAATATGCATTGCTAAGAACGTCATTTGGACAACTTTTAAGGCGATTTTCTCAATATTTAGATTTTTTTGCACCCTCAGATTCCAGGTTTTCAAATAGTTGTATCTCAGACAAACATTGTCCTATTTTAACAAACAATATATCAATGGAAAGCTTATTTACTCACCTTTCAGATGATGTAAGAATCTCAATTTCGACAAATTTACACTTATGACTGGTTTTGTGGTCCAGGGTCACATATAAGAAATTGTGATAGTTGTTCATAAATCCCTTATTTGTCCTGAACAGTTTTCACACAGGTTCAAATTCTTTCGTTTTTCAGGATTTTTGTGTATTTGAACCCTTTCAAACAATGACTGTATGATTTTGAGATCCATCTTTTCACACTGAGGATAACTGAGGGACTCATGCGAATACTGTATTCCAGAAGGTTGCTCAAATGCTCACTGATGCTCCAGAAAGAAATCCAATGCATTAAGAGCCAGGGGGGTGAAAACCTTTGGAATTTGAAGATCAGGGTAAATTTGACTTATTTTGTCTTCTGGTAAACATGTAAGCACTTCTGTAGCTTCTGAAGGGCAGTGCTATAAAAAACAAGTATGATATTTAGGCAAAATAAGAATTTTCATTCTGTTCAAAAGTTTAGACCCCTGACTCTTAATGCATTGTTTTTTCCATCTGGAGCATCAGCAAGCATTTGAACCTTCTGTAATAGTTGCATGGATGTCAAAATCATTCAGGCATTGTTAAAAAGGGTTCAAACACAAAAATACTGAAAAACCAAAGAAACTGTGGACCTGAAGGATTTTTTTTTACTGGACATTTACTATTTTTTTCTCTTGTGGATTATATATAAACATCTTTTATGTGAAATATCTTATTCAGGTCAGTACTAAATAAAACATAGCATGCATTTTGTATGACCCCTCTTATTTTGATAAAATAATTAACATTTTTGCAGATAGATTTTTATTTTAGTCACCTTTATGTATTATAACTTATTATAATACATAAAAGTACTGTTTTAGTCCTATTTTGCTAAAAAAAAAGGCAGTAATTTTTTATATTGCATTTACTTTTTTCTTTCTTTTTTTTTTTTTGTAATTTTAAAATCAATTTTCCAACAGTCTGAGCGACCCCAAGTCCTCCCAAGTGGGGACTTTGTAACGTCTCATAGTGGCAGCTCTGTAACCCTGCCGCTTACCACAATTTGACCCTTAACTTGATTTTGCGTCACTTGGGGATGTCGTCAGGGTGGGACACTGGGCTCTTGTTCACTTTGCCCGTTCTATTTGACCTTGGAGGGGCAGTATACACATACTTCACTCACACTGCACTAAGATGTGTGTGTGTGCAATGGCTCTGACGTAATACTGTCCATGTGCGAGCTTCGGGTGTGGTTATAGTAGAGGATGAGCTGGCTGGAGATTGTCTCTCAAAGGACAAACATCCTTCCTTCTTCCCTTTTACAACAGCACTACAGGATTTCCTTTTCACCTCTGTGGGAAATTGAAAGCGCTGGTGGCTGCCTTCTCCCACTTCTCTGACATCTGATTTCCTGTATCTCTCATGTGTTAAATTAGGTGAGAATCCGGTTCTAGACTAGAATAAAAGTACAGCATGCAGCTAAAGTGGTGTGGATGAACAGGATCTCCATTTTTTTCCCTCCCTCATCCTCTCATTTTTCAGTCAAGGGCCTTATAATGGTGCTCAAGTTCCACTTGTCTAACTAGTTCCATTGTGATCTAGTATTGCACAGTAAATGTGTACTTGACCAATATTTTGTATCACTCTCAGAGCCGTATTATCTGTTTCTTTTTATGTAATTTAACATTAACATTGTGCGGTGCAGGAACGTCTATACCTAATTTAGTGTTCCTTTAAAGAAATTTGCTTGTAAATTTCTCATTATGCTATGTTATCACCAAACTTGTTTTCTTTCAATTAGCTAAGGTTTTGTGTTTCTTTTTGGAACTGATTGATCATAGGCCTCATTGATATGACATGAGCTTATGCACCGCAGTTTTCCATAAAGATTGAATTCAATATTTGGTAATAATATAGCATAATAAGTAATTTATGACCTTTTTTTGTCATGTAGTCATTTTTGACTGGGAACACTACAAGTATAACAAGATGGGAAAAACATTACAAAGTACAAAAATTATCACATTTTTAAAAGCTCTTATATCCTGTGCGAGCAAAGTCAGTAGGTTTCTCCTGGTCAAAATGACATGACATAAATGATACAAAATGGTGATTTATTTAAAGGGATAGATCACCTAAAAATAAAAACTACCCAATGATTTACACATCCTCAAGCCATCCTAGAAGTACATTACCTTCTCCTTTCAGACGAATACAATCTGAGTTAAAAAAGAATGTCCTGGCTCTTCCAAGCTTTGTAATGGCAGTGAATGGCTGTTGAGATTTTGAAGACCAATAAAGTGTATCCATCCATTTTCCATATGACTCCAGGGGAAAAATTTCCAGAACAAAACTTTACAGATAATTTAATCACCCCTTTGTCATCCAAGTTGTTCATGTCTTTCTTTATTCAGTCGTAAAGAATTTTTTTTTTTTTGAGGCAAACATTTCAGGATTTCTCTCCATATAGTGGATTTCTATGGTGCCCACGAGTTTGAACCTCCAAAATGCAGTTTAAATGCAGCTTCAAAGGGCTCTAAATGATCCCAGCCGAGGAAGAAGGGTCTTATCTAGCAAAATGATCGGTTATTTTCTAAAAACATTTACAATTTATACACTTTTTAATCACTTTTAAAACTTTTTAATTTTAATGAGCATTTGAGGTTAAAAAGTATATAAATTGTAATAAAAAAAGATTGTTTTGCTTTCCTCGGCTGTCATCGTTTCGAGCCATTTGAAGCTGCATTTTGGAAGTTCAAACTCAGGGGCACCATAGAAGTCCATTATATGGAGAGAAATCCTGAAATGTTTTCCCCAAAAACCATAATTTCCTTACGACTGAAGAAAGAAAGACATGAACATCTTGGATGACAAAGGGGTGAGTACATTATCTGTAAATTTTTGTTCTGAAAGTGAACTACTCCTTTAAGGAGTTATGAGGTAATTTTCATTTTTAGTGAACTATCCCTTTAAGTAGCTGTGTAATAAGAGGTATAATATAAAATCTCAAAGTATGACTTTGTCTCACAGGGTGTGTTATTGTGATACTTGCTGATGTTGCAATGTCAGATGTGATCAAAGCATCATGACAACCCTTTAGCACACTTTATCTTAAGATAAAGAAATCTGGGGGGAAATAGCTAGTGTTTGTGGGGCCGTTTTGTGTCAGCAGTGTGTGAGTAGGCTTGTGTGTCTGTGTGTGGCCTCTGAGTAGTAAAATGTTTTGCATTCCATGGATTAAACAAATTAAACAGTGGCGATAGTCAGAGGAGACCTCCATCTCGCTTTTTCACTCACTCACTCACATGCACATAAACCTGTGATAAGGACTCTTGTCAGATCAAGCCTCATTCATAACCACTGAAAGCTCATGTCTCTCACATGTAAACACAGCAGTGGAGGTCAAAGTGAGTCATCAATATTTCTGCCACGTTTTGGAAAAGAAATTATTATTTAATTCCACTTTAATTGATTCAAGTGATTTCAGTGAAAAAAAAAATCAAAGTGTAGCAATGTATGAAGCACAGCTCACGTGGAAAGTCACTTTCAAACCATGCAGCTTTCTTTTAGTCAACCCAAATCCATGTGACCAACTTGTACCTGTTGCGAAATCTGTTTGTGGAAATGATTCGCACTCACATGAAATTCCAGATTGTGGATGCCACCATGACTAGGTTCATCCAAGGAAATTCACAGAGTAACGTAACTGTGACTACATCTTAACTTACAGACTAAAAGTCATAAAACTCAAACTGTTTTAACCTATGGCTTCTACAGCCTTGCAGGCTGGTTTTAAAATGGTTTTGACCACTTCTTTAGCTGGGAGACCAGCTAAAACCAGCTACTTCCATCTTAAACCAGCTAAGACCAGCCAAGCTTAGTCAGTAGAGAAAGAAACATCACTCTAACAGTCAAACACAACTGCGTATATAGCCAAACTATTAAAAACAACACAGATTGTATGAATGGCCAGTAGTGGCTTGTTAATATAGCTGCGATTAGCTATAATGTAATAAATATCCATGAATGGAAGCTGCAGCCAAGTGCACCAACTATATTAAACCAGTCACATGCTAACATTCCTAGCATCAGTGTATTACGTTCATGCAAACCACTGGTTACCCTCTGTCAATGTCAAATACAAACAGAATAAAATAAACAAATAAGTCATGGATTAAAGTGGAAAAGCCACATTGTGGATTTACTCCGGTGCACAGGATTCAGAGTCCGAGAGTTTTGCTTCTCTGTGGGAGTCTGTGGCCCGCAGGCTTGCTGCTGCTAATTTGCCTTTCTGGGAGGTCTGAGGTTCGCCTTCACTGCCTCGTGTTCTGGATGGTCACGGGTGGACGGAGGCTTTACTCGCTGCAGATTGAGGCACGTGAGGCTAATGTGAGCTAATGGAAGGAAGCAAGAAGGTAGTTTTATTTTTAGTGCGTGTGGTGATACACAAATAGGCAAAGACTTGTTGTTGAAGTGGAAGTGCTTTATAATACCTGGAAGGAATTATCCATCCATTAGCATCTCTGTGCCAGTTACTTTACATTATATTATGTACCTTTGGCTTCATCCACAGTGATTATCAATGTATTATGTAAATTAGGCTTATGCTAGTGCAATTCTACAGTATGTTGGTTGAAATCTGCCATCTTTGCTCATAACATTTCATTCTTCTTCTATTAGTTTTAGATACAATCATCTGAGCCATTGTAAATTTGGTCCATCGTTGAATTGAGTTTGTCTAGGAACCCAAAGTGATTCCATTGGCTGAAATGTCATTTAATGGCTACCCAGTTCAGTGCTTGCTTAGAAATCCTATGAAACTGTTTTATAATGTACAGTTTGTTTTTGTGACCTGAGATCAGCTACCTGTGGGAACTTTTTCACAAGATGCAAAATACATATCAATAAGTACATTTCACTGCAGTTTACAACAGAAATGAACACTAGAGGCAGTACAACAGCACGCACTTGTAATCGTTTTTGTGCACAGTTATGATTAAAGCTCCATATGTTTCACTTTCCAGGCGAAACAAGCTTGCTCAGTAGCTCAGCCTGCATGCAACTGGACTTAGGATGCGGAATCCTTGGGTACGAATCCTGTGAAAAACATGACGCTAAAAGACGAGGGATCGAAAAACAAGCTAAAATGGCATGCTTGCCATTGCGTTTTTCCATTATATTTGCTTTTGTTCATACTATCAGGTAGGGTTAGGTGTAGTGCAGATGGTCTGCAGTGACAAGTACAAAACCAATGTCATCTGTTTCACATTGTATATGTCATGAAATGTACATGGCGGTACGTATTTCGCCTCTTTCCTCATGAGATCAGGTTGATTAATACTTTGTCTTTTATATGTAACAAAGATTATGTAGCGTATAGAAAAGTGTTTTTTTTATCAGTTTATGCTTTGAGAAAGTAACCGTTCAACTAGTCTCGGTGTCAAACGTCATGCCCACGGACTGCTGGCTGAATGTCTGATGCTGCGATGCATAAGCTGGAAACCTGGGGGGTGTTCCATAAACCAAGTTTACCAAATAAGTCAGGCTTATTTCAGTTAGTCTGACTTATTTTGACCCAAATCAAGTGACAATATGTCAGACTAACTGAAATAAGCCTGACTTATTTGGTAAACTTGGTTTATGGAACTGTGTGCTACTGTAAACGTTTGATTTTCAAAAGTATCATAGTATCTTTTCTCACCGGTCTGTTATTGTGGCGACATTTCCATGCCCATAAACATGACGCAGCACAAAACGAAACATGATTGTTGCTTTGCCTGTCAGTCATATGGCCTCTTGGGCGAGCCTTAATCATTCAAAGTGGCCAAGGTTCCCAGACCTTCTGCCGTCAGTCTGAACTACACGAGACTATTGTTCACCATAGCTAAGCTTAATTTTTTGGTTTTATTTGTAGTAAAAACATGATTAGTTTTTGTAAGGGATCTTATGACACCATAAATGTGATTAATCAATCTAGAGCCACAGTGAAGTACAACACAAGAACACTCGCAGTTGTTCACTAGGCTATCCTGAGCTGTGATGTGAAAGGCTGGAAAATTTGGCTTATTTTCAGATTTATGTGATTGTCAATCAACTAAACTTGCAGTCATAGTTATTAATATAAGATATCGTGTAATTTCACGTTGAAATTTCCACTTTGGAAAGAATCCAAAAAATGGACGTTTCTAGGATACAAACGAATGCAAAACTCTAAACCTGTTCAGCATCACTGTCAGGGCACGTTGGCTTGAGTTCTTTGTCCATATGAAAGGGCCTAAATTTAGTTCCACAGGCCTGATCTTTCCGGCCCAAAGAAAGGCGCTAAACCCTGAACAAACAGAGGTATATCTGCGACCCTTCAGGCTAGTACAGTTCCGTTTTCTCTGGGTGGCCATTGTCAGATCAGCTTACACACACACACACACACACACGCAGTCTCTCATGCCTGCAGGGAGGAAAATGTCAGTTGGGCTTCGTTGTTTTTTAGGCTTATTCAATAGTTTTCAGAAGTTTTGAAAAACTCTTTTTTTTTTTTAATGTAAAGAGCAAAAACTTCTCTCCGATTCTGATAAGTGTGATTTTTTTGGCATTTATGTAAAGCCCTCTGTGATTTAGATGATTTCAACCTAAGCTGATTAAAACCTCCACCCAACGTTAAACCCATCAACTGAAAGTGTGGTTAGACTTTCATTTGGCTTCACACTAAAAGTGTAATTCTAACTGCCTTGGTGAATTTCTTTGAGATAAGCTTTAGCATGAGTTTGTGGATGTGCACGTATGTATATATGACTCATGGCACGAGATGCTTCGTTTCTTTATTTAAAATCTACCTGAATGAGGCCAGAGATTCCAGAGAGCTGAAATTAGATCCATGTTACATAAATCTAATTAGCCTCTAGCCTTTATTACTTTCATGCATTTTAGGGTCGCTGCACGTGAACTATCGTTCACTTCATTCAAGACTTTCCCGGCCTGACCCACTTTACGAGAAGCTGAGTGTCTCTTGACAAACTTTGTTGTCCCCACACACACACGCTCTGGACTTAGATGTTAGTTTGACCTCGAGGATGAGCAAAGTTGCTCTGATCTTCATTGATATTCCTCTGTGCGGTGACTTCTAAACTCATGCTGACACCGAAACCTCATTGTCAGGGCTTCTGCACTTTTGAACCGAATGCGTCTTGTGTAATAAGTGGGTCAGAGCTTTAAAGATATTGTTTTAATAGTTTTGAGAGCTGACAGCTGCGGTGTCCTCTATGAAATTGTTGCGTGTGTGCGACACAGGAATTTTGGCTATTATAATTTTAAATCACTTTGGAGAATGTTCTCACAGTATGACTGAACTGATTCAATATTTTTCATATTTCGGGCCTGTGTACTTTTTTTTTTTTTTTTTTTTAAGTTACATTTACATTCAGGTAATTTGGGGTCAACTCAACAAATTTCAGAAATCCCCCAGCTCAATTTTTTTTTTTTGGCAATATTTTTTTCTGAAGAAGGATAAACATGTATGGTGATGAAAATCAAAATATTAAATGTCACACATGCATTTTTTTTGTTGTTGAGTAATCCGCTATTTTGTAGAGGGGGGTCAAAATGAAATTTTGTACCTAAGATTCTGAGCCAAATTATCCTTATATTACAGTACAATTACACAGAGATTGGTAACTATATTAATAAAATCTGTTAACTTTAGCAATCTTTTTTGCAGTATATTCCAGTATTGAAGATATCTTAATGCCCTTTTAGATTTTGGATCTTAACACATTTCCCTTTGGCATTTTCATTTTTAATTCCCTGTTTGCTTCATTTCCAGAGATATTGGGATCCAAATTCGGCTCCAGGAGTAAATTGTATACATTTTCAGTGGTCAAAAACCAAATGTGGGTCACTTGGCATTCAGCTGATACTTTTTTCTTTTAAAGAAAAACGTCTCGGGTTACTATTGTAACCTTAGTTCCCTGAGGGAACGAGACGCCGCGTCAGGAACGCTATGGGGAACGCCATTGGCGGGCCGCACTCTGAACTATGTCTAACAACCAATGAAATGACGGGAGTGACGTCACAGGCGCGGTGACGTCATCGACCGGGAAGTATAAAACGCGTGCGTTTGAAGCCGGCGGCAGCTCTTTTTAGGAATGAAGCGAGCGCCGCAGGGTGCGGGAATTATGGTCCGAGACGCGGCGTCTCGTTCCCTCAGGGAACTAAGGTTACAATAGTAACCCGAGACGTTCCCTTCCGGGAACTCGAGCCGCGTCAGGAACGCTATGGGGAACGAGACTACCAACGCCCCCATAATTTCCGAGCCCTGCGAGTGTCTGCTCAACCAGGGTGGAAAAAGAGAGAGCCCTTGTCTAGCATTCCGCGGACAAGAAGGCCCTGTAGTCCTCGGCCCTCGGGCACACGAGGAATGGTAGTCTTCCTCTGTCTGGTCGCCAGCCAGAACGAGAGGTACTCCGCGGCCCTCAGGCACACGCAGAGTCTTAGTCCTTTGTCTGGGGGTTAGCCAGAACAAGAGGGACCGAATGACCACTGTCTAGCACTCGGCGGACAGATGGTGTAGGTAGTCCTTGGTCCAGGAGGACAATGCACTCGACCTCAAGAGTGCTCCCCGGCCCGCAGGCACACGGGGAATGGGGTTCTACCTCTGTCTGGTCTCCAACCAGAGCGAGAGGTGCTCCTCGGCCCTCGGGCACACGAGGAGTCTTAGTCCTTTGTCTGGGAGTGGCCAGAACAAGAGGGACTGCAACGACCACTGTCTAGCACTCGGCGGACAGATGGTGTTAGGTAGTCCTCGGTCCGCAGACCCACGAGGACAGTGCACTCGACCCCAAGAGTGCTCCTCGGCCCGCAGGCACACGAGGAATGGAGGTCTTCCTCTGTCTGGTCGCCAGCCAGAACGAGAGGTACTCCACGGCCCTCAGGCACACGCAGAGTCTTAGTCCTTTGTCTGGGAGTTAGCCAGAACAAGAGGGACCGAATGACCACTGTCTAGCACTCGGCGGACAGATGGTGTGGGAAGTCCTCGGTCCGCAGACCCACGAGGACGGTGAGCTTGACCTCAAGGCTCCTCGGCCCTCGGGCACACGAGGAGAGGGTGATCCTTTGTCTGGGGGTTCAGCCAGAACAAGAGGGATCCAAGGCTCGGCCTGGAGCTCCGCCAGGACGCGAGGGAATAAGCCATTGTCTAGCATTACGCGGACAAGAGGGCACTGCAATCCCCGGCCCTCGGGCTCACGGGGAAGACAGTAGGTGCCTCCGCCTGGTAGCCAGCCAGTGCATGAGGCACTCCTCGGCCTTCTGTGAAGGCAGACGAGGAGTCTTAGTCCTTGGTCTGGGGAAAGCCAGAAACCAGAGGGACCGGAGTACACTCGGTCTGATAGCATCCTGCGTCAGAACACGAGGAGAATTAAGCCATTGTCTAGCATTCCGCGGACAAGAGGGCTGTGCAGTTCTCGGCCCTCAGGCACACGAGAACCGTGACCTCTGCCTGGTTCGCCAGCCAGTGCGAGAGGTACTCCTCGGCCCTCGGGCTCACGAGGAGTCTTAGTCCTTTGTCTGGGGGTAACCAGAACAAGAGGGACCGGAAGCTCGGCCTGGTAAGCATACCGGGACGCGAGAGTATGAGCCTTTGTCTAGCATTACACGGACAAGAGGCTTTTAGGTCTGCTCCTCGGCCCTCAGGCTCGCGAGGATGCAGGGACACTCCTCGGCCCTCTGGCACACGAGGAGCGTCGTGGCGAAAACGACTTCTCTTCTTTCCGCAGAAAGAATGCGCCTTGAGAAGTCTCCTCCTGGCTAGGGAGGTGGCTAACCCTCTAGGCCTAGCGCACTAGGCCGAGAGTACAGCCGAGCCTGGAGCGGCTCTGAGGTCAAGCTCATAGTACCTGACGAATGTCAGGGGCGAGGACCAATTGTCAGGGGCGAGGACCAACCCGCAGCATTGCAGATGTCCTGGAGGGGGACACCTGCTGTCAGAGCTTTTGGAGGCCGGCAGCCTCAGAAGGAGTAAGTCTTGGCTCCCCATGGAGCTGGGAGACCAGAGGACTTGGAAGTAGTAGGAATGGCATCTGTGATCCATCTACTGATAGCTCTGAACGTGCCACATGCTTTCTTTGTGGCCGTATGTGCCCAGTGCGCATACTGGACAAATATACTTCCCATTGGTCGCACTCCAAGAATGGAGGTAATAAAGGCTTGAGACCCCTCAGGGTCTCAACCTGAGTGCACCACTGAGGAAACCATACCGACGAGCCACCACGAGGGGCGTGGTAGGCCAATAAGCCGCCACGAACGCCCTCAGGATGGAGTGAGCTGGTTTTGTGGGTTTGCGAGGACTCAGTACTGTACCAACGGGCAGTAACTTGGTCTAGATGGTGTTCGTGACACCATGAAGCAAACAGGTTCCACTTAAGGTTTCCTCGTGAAGGGAGCTCTGGATAGGAGCAGGGTCTCAACAACCTCAGTTGAGAGACCCGAGTCTATGAGTTGCGCCCCCCCAGGGGCCATACTCATAACTTTTCACCTCTCCATGTGGGGGTAGCAGGCTGCGCCCCCAGCTAGAGAGGGAAGGTCCAAGGCATGGTTGGACTAGCCGTGACGATGCCGGCATGCTCTTTCCAGAACTCCTGGGTGCACAGTGATCGGGAGAATGTGTACAGACGCAGCCTCAGCCACGTCTGTACTATGGCGTCCAGTCCGGGCGGACCTGGAGGCACTAAGGAGAACCAGAGAGAACCTTGCGATATCTATCGAGTCGCCAGAGGTCCCAACTTCTGAGTCTCCATGCTTCATTACTTCCTGATGAAGCCTCGATCTCCCGACCGTGGAGGAAAGTGTGACCAGGGGGCACTTGCCCACTGAGAGGCCACCTAGAGGGGCGTGGTAGGCGCTTATAGCCGCCACGTAACCCTCAGGGTGGAGTGAGCTAGCCCTGCGGAAAGGCGAGACTGTAGGAACTCCAGAACTGTACCGACCGGGCAGTTGACTGGATCCAGGTGGTGCTCGCGGCACCATCTCGCTAATAAGTTCCACTTAAGGCCATACAGTTTCCTCGTAGAGGGAGCTCTGGATTGGAGAAGGGTCTCAGCAACCTCGGTTGAGAGACCCGCTCCTATGAGTTGTGCCCCCTCAGGGGCCACACCCATAACCTCCACTTCTCTGGGTGGGGGTGGCATATTGCGCCCCCAGCCTGAGACAGGAGGTCCCTCCTGACGGGAATCTCCCACGGAGAGCCGTCTAGGAGAGATACCAGGTCCGAGAACCATACTCGTGCCGGCCAGTACGGGGCTACTAGTAGCAGCCGCACTTGAAACCGACGGACCCGTTCCAGAACTCCCGGGAGCAGAGCGATCAGGGGAAAGGCGTACAGACGCAGCCTCGGCCACGTCTGTGCCATGGCATCCAGCCCCAGTGGAGCTGGAGGAACTAGAGAGTACCAGAGGGGACAGTGCGATGTCTCTTGAGTCGCAAACAGGTCCACCTGTGCCTGGCCAAATGTTCTCCAGATCTGCTTCACCACCTCTGGGTGAAGCATCCATTCCCCGGGCCTCAGCCCCTGCCTGGCAGGACGTCTGCTCCCACGTCCAGAGATACTGGACTGCTCTCTCAGGGAGAGAAGTCTTTCCTTAAGACCAAAGGAGAATCCGGTACGCCAGCTTATCTAAGGGGCGTGAGCGGATACCTTCTGGAAGGAAACACTTCAGGGCGTGGAACACGGCTAGCATCTCTAGGCGATTTGTGTGCCAGGAGAGATGGGATTGCTCCACAGGCCTTGGGTTGAGCGGCCACTCATGACCGCCTCCCCATCCGGTGAGGGATGCGTCCGTCGCTAGCATGACGCGGCAACGAGGAGCTCCCGGAACCGGACCCTGAGAGAGAAACCAGGGTTTCTTCCACATGGCCAAGGCACGTAGGCAGGGCCGCGTGACCTTGATCTTGCGAAACAGGTTTCCCCTCGGGGAGAACCGCCTGGTTTGAGCCACCACTGAAGTGGTCTCATAAGCAGCAGTCCAAAAGGAATAACGTTGGAAGCGGCTGCCATAAGACCTAACAGTACTTGGGACTGTAGACAGTGGGTGACGGGCCTAGCTTGACCGCATTTACTGCAGTAAGGATCGACTCGAACCGAGCGGGTGACATTCGTGCCTGCATCGTGGTCGAATCCTAGACTACACCTAGATAAGTGGTTTTTAGAAATCACACCCTTCTTGGTGTTGAGTCTCAACCCCAATTCTTTCATGAGAGCGAGAACAACACCTCGATGTTGAGCCGCTAATTATTCTGAGCTGGCCAGAATCGACCAGTCGAGTATGCGGATGTCCTGGAATCACGGAGGAGCCAGAGCAGCATCCACACACTTCGTGAAAGTTCGGGTGAGAGCTAGGCCGAAAGGAAGTACTCTGTATTGGTGAGCTTTGCCCCCGAAAGCGAGCCTGAGAAACTTCCTGTACTGACTTCCTGTTCCAGACCCTGCTCGGGGTTTACCCCGCTGAAAGGTGTCGGCTTAGCGCCGAACTGAATAGTGTAACCTTTCTCTACAGTACGCAGGACCCACTTGAAACATTTGGCAGTAGTTTCCACGCTGCCAGAGAGTTTACTTAGGGTACCAGCCTCTCGAGACTGGTGTCTGGATTTACTCGAGGAACTAACTCGGAGACCTGTAACAGCAAGCTGGCAGGAAGCTCCTGAACTAGCTCCTCGGAAGTCCCCCGCGGGGGCTGCGAACTCTCCAGGGCCGCTACGTTTCCGGGCGGGACAGCTAGAGGATGTTCGCGGGAGATCGCCACGCCCTGTAACACTGGCAGGGTTAGCTGACTCATCTCCTGAGGGCCACGAAGGGGTCTGAAACCCGCACCCGGAGGTACGGTGCAAACCCCCTCGCGAGGGGCTGCCCTCAACGGCCCTGAGCCGTTTAGCCGAGGACTTCCTAGATTGGAGGACGACCCTCAGGTTGAACCTCTTCTTTTTCTTGGAAGCCCCCGACTTAGAGCGTTGCTTTCCGGGTCCTCTAGGCACAGCCGGAGGAACGCGGGCGGCAACGCTCTGTTTCTGCGCCTCTGATGTGGAGAGCTGGTACACGGCTGGGGTTTAAATCTTTCCCGTCAGGAACCCCAACACGTGTTCATTTGCTCATCAAACCTGATTTTTAGTTTTATTAAGTGGCCTGAAGAGCAAAGATGGAGCCTTAAAAAAATGATGCCTAGACCGGGGAACAGAGGCTGATAGCGTCTGTTCAACCCGCGGCGTCATCTTTACTTTCTAGTTTTCCTAGATCTAAAACTCAATGTAGATCGGGAAGGACAGAAAGCTCCGTTTGGAAGTGCCGACTTTGTCCGCAGGAAGCAAAACGTTTGCTTTTCTGCGGCTCATGTTTGCTTATTTAGCTAATTGCACAGTCAGCACAACCACCAGCTCATATACTGAGGCGATCAGGGGGGGGCGGTTGAATACTTTTGACAACGCACTTCACATCAACCTCCTCGGAGGAAGATATGGAAAGCGTTGGAAACCTTTCCTGGAGGGAAGTAACCGCATTGCGGGCTTCCTCATCCAGAAAAAAGGTTTACCGATCCACCAGATAGGAGAGGAGATAGGGTATTATTAAAACACCCGTCTCCAGTCCCTCTAATAGATCGAGCCGCGATCCCCCATGGTTGCATTTTAAAGGTCATACTACTCAAATAAAAGCCGTGCAAACTGGCACGAAAAAACAGCAGTATGACCGAGACAGACACAGAGCGCTCTCGCTGAATGACAAAAGCTGCCGCCGGCTTCAAACGCACGCGTTTTATACTTCCCGGTCGATGACGTCACCGCGCCTGTGACGTCACTCCCGTCATTTCATTGGTTGTTAGACATAGTTCAGAGTGCGGCCCGCCAATGGCGTTCCCCATAGCGTTCCTGACGCGGCTCGAGTTCCCGGAAGGGAACATCTGAAGAACAAATAATGATGAAACTAGAAATGTGTCTTGTTCCCTCTATCAAAACAGTTGCATTGAAATGTTTCTGAATGTCATAAATGTCATTTTTCCAAAGTTTGCATGCCTGTAACTCAAAAAGTATTAAACATATCTCAATATCATATAAAATTCTGGTTCTTAATAAACTTTTCTTTTGTAATCTTCATTTTTAAGGCACTATGTAGTTCAAACCCAGAGATTTTGGGAGCCCATTGCGACTCAGTGTCCAATTTGTTGAATTTTACAGTGGTTAAAAATCAAATGTTGGTCACTTTGTATATAGCTGATGCTTATTACATTTAAAGGGCAGTGACTGAAGAACAAATAATGTTGAAACTAGAAGTGTAGCTTGTTTACCTTAAAGGATGCCAAAAGAAAAGTTTGTTAAGATCCAAAATCTAAAAGGGCAGGCATGCAAACTATTAATAAAATCTGTTGACTTTATCAATCTTTGTTGCAATATGCCAGTGGTAACTGTTGAAAAATAGGAAAAATCATTTCTTTAAGTTTGCATGCCTGTAGGTCCATAAGTATTAAATATGTCTTAATGCCCTTTTAGATTTTGGTTCTTAACACATTATTCCTTTGGCATCTGCATTTTTAAGGCCTTGTATGGTTCAGTTCGAGAGATATTGGGATCTAAACATGGCTCCAGGAGTAAATTGTACACATTTTCAGTGGTCGAAAACCAAATGTAGGTCACTTAGCATTCAGCTGATACTTTTTTCTTTTAAAGAGGAAGGTTTAAAGAACAAACTATGTTGAAACTAGAAATGTGTCTTGTTTCCCTCTATCAAATCATTGCAGAGAACCTACCTGAGTGCCATAAATATACTTTTTCCAAAGTGTGCATGCATGTAACTGAAGAAATATTAAAGATCTCTAAAGCCCTTTTAGTTTTTAGTTCTTAACATGCTTTTCTTTTGGCATCTTCATTTTTAAAGCCCTATATAGTTCAGTCCAGCGATATTGGGATCTAAGTACGGCTCCAGGAGTAAATTGTTTAATTGTAAACATTTTCAGTGGTCAAAAACCAAATGTGGGTCACTTGGCTTTCAATGATTTTCTTTTAAAGAGGAAGGTCTAAAAACAAACAATGTTGAAACTAGAACTGTATCTTGTTTCCCTCAATCAAAACACTTGCATTGAACATACCTGTTTGAGTGCCATAAATATTCTTTTTCCAACGTTTGCATATCTGTAACTCAAGAAGTACTGAAGATATTCTAATGCCCTTTTGGATTTTGGGTCTTAACACATTTTTAGTTTGGCATCTTCCTTTTTTAAGGCCCTATGTGCTTCAATTCCAGAGATATGGGGAGCTAAACATGGCTAAACCAGTAAATTGGTAAATTGTACACATTTTCAGTGGCCAAAAACCAAATGTGGGTCACTTGGCATTCATCTGAATTGTTTTTCTTTTAAAGAAAAAGGTCTGAGGTACAAACAATGTTAATACTAGAAATGTATCTTGTTTCTCTCTATCAAAACAATTGCATTGAACATAACTGTTTGTGTACCGTAAATATACTTTTTTCAAAGTTTGCATGCTTGTAACTTAAGAAGTATTGGCCCTTTTGGATTTTGGGTCTTAACACATTTTTCATTTGACATCTGCATTTTTAAGGCCTTGTATTGTTCAGTTCCAGAGATATTGGGATCTAAACATGGCTCCAGGAGTAAACTGATAAATTGTACGCATTTCAGTGGTCGAAAACCAAATGTGGGTCACTTGGCATTAAGCTGATAGTTTTTTTTCTTTTAAACAAGAAGGTCTGAATAACAAATAATGTTGAAACTAGAAATGTATCATGTTTCCCTCTCTCAAAACAATTGCATTGAACATACCTGTTTGAGTGCCATAAATATTGATTTTCCAAAGGTTTAATGCTTGTAAGTAAAGAAGTATTGAAGATATCTTAATGGCCTTTTAGATTGTGGTTCTTAATTAACTTTTCTTTTGTAATCTTCATCTTTAAGGCCCTACATACTTCAATCTCAGGGACATGGGGAGCCCATTGCGACTCAGTGTCCAATTTGTTGAATTTTCCAGTGGTTGAAAACCAAATGTTGGTCACTTTGTATACAGCTGATACATATTACATGCAAAGGGCAGTGTCTGAAGAACAAATAATGTTGATACTAGAATTGTAGCTTGTTTACCCTAAAGGATGCCAAAAGAAAAGTTTGTTAAGACTCAGAATTTAAATAGGCAGACATGCAAACTTTAGAGAAAAAACTTGAAAAGGTGCTTTTTCCCATTTTTCGACAGCCACCACTGACATATGCTGCAACAAAGATTGCTAAAGTCAACAGATTTGACTAATAAAGCTACCAATCTCTGTGTAGGAATAATATAATTATGCCACAATTCTTCTAAAGTCATTTTTACCACACTGTAATTTGGCTCTGAAAATTGTCATTTTGACTCCCCTCTACAAAATGGTGGATTACTCAGTAAATATACATGCGTGACATTTAATATTTTGGCTTTTATCACCATACATGTTTATCTTTCTTTAGAAAAATATGTACAAAATCAAAACTGAGTCTGGGACCTTTGGTTGAGTTGACACAGAATGACCCATTTATTCATTTAACAGATGTTTTTATTCACATTGACGTCAAATGAGGAATACAACAAGCGATTCATCTTAAGTTTCTGATTGGTCAGTTAACTTGGTGTTCTTTGCAGTCTATCACCATCTGGCCATCAAAATATGAGTTTTTCCCCTGGAAAATGTGGAAAGCTGAATTCCCAAACATCATTGTATTCCCTGACCTAATTTCTTATGACAATAGTTTAATTACATATTTAATTTTCCCTACAGTAATTGTGACTTTTTATCTCCTTACAGTTGCAAAATTGTGAGAAATAAACACAGAATTACAAGAAAATATAAACTCAGAATTATGACTTTCTTGTAATTCTGAAGACCGAATTCTATTCTTTTATTCCGTGGTGGAAACAAGCTTCTATTAAACTAATTGTTATAATAGTTTTTGATTTAAAATGATCTAAAATTTCAAAATAGGATGATGTGTGTATGCATGCATGTTGTATTTGATATGACTCAAAAGGAAATTTAAAAGGAAATAGGTATGTGTTGCAGTGATTTTATCATGGTTAAGCGGTGATGTAAATCACAAAATCATTGTGACAGGAACTTTTCTCAGGCGTACTAGTGCATACTGGTAAATTCCAGTTCAGCTTCTCTGTCTGACTAGTGCTGGATTGTGCAACAAATGACCAAAATGTGTATGTTCCCAGAGCAAGGCTGAGTTATTGTGGCTTCTTCTGACCTCCACCGCCTTTTTAACATTTTAGCCTGGTAGAGCCGATTTTTCACTAAGAGCAGTCTGCGAGTTAAGCCACCTGAACAAACTAAAGCCATTCAATCTGTGCGTGAGTGCATGAGTGTGCATTTGTGACCGTGAGATGTTTATCTTGCACGGCAATTGTGCATGGTTGTTGTATTAGTCCCCGTCTGAAAATGTTCTCAGAGCAGGGTGGATTCTTACCGACAATGCTCATCATTAACTGCACTTCTCTTTTCCGATTGCCACCCGTGATGAAAAACTCACCTTAGAAGGAAAAGTCTCACTGTCCTTCTCAAACAAACTCACACAATCACAGAGAGTTCAGACAGTCTGGGGAGTCTCTCTGACACACACATCAGTCATAGCTCTACATGAGCCTGTGTGTCAGAGTTTTCAGCTGCTTGCCTGAACGTTTTGTACATTTTTGTGCATTCATCAAAGCACAAAGAGTGATTTTCTTTATTTAGATCACCAAACATTAATGATTTATTGTTATGGTAAGAACCTTTTGTGGTTACACTTAGAATAACACAGTTCAGCTTAAATTTACATATTTGCAAGTGGTGGTATTTTTATTGACTCATTACTGCGATGACGAATGAAGGAATGAGGAACCTTCTGGGAAGACTTAGTTTCTTTTGTTCTCTGCCTATTGATCAATAATGTGTTCTTTGCCCACGCAAGCTATTAATTTATGTTATGTCTCATAACATAAATTATTATGTCTCTTAATTACTCTTAGAAGGTGTCTAAACCAGACAAGTTGTGGGCTGTTTTGAGTGTTATTATAGATTGGGGTTGGAAAGTTTTTTATTTCCTTATGCTCACCAAGGCTGCATTGATTTGATAATAAATACAGTAAAAACACTTTGTAAGATCCAGCCAACAAATGAACTGAGCAGCACTGTTGTCGGAAATCACCCTTAACAGATGAAAGGAGAGTACGACAAAGATATCGCTTTCCTGAGCGGACATTCAAACTAATGTTTTATTGTGAATATTGTGCTGAAGAATGAATGCTGTAGCAGATGCAGGTAATCACACTCACTCATTCCATCTCTCTCATAATAGTCTACTCTACATAATATAGTGAGCTTTTAAAACAGTAATACAAAAGAGCGTTTTAACGACGTGTGATCAATCGGCCATATTTCTCATAATTACTCTTAGATGTTGTCTTAACCAGACAAGCTGTGGGACGTTTTGAGTGTTATACTCTTGTTCAAAAGTTTGGGGTTGGGAAGTTTTTTATTTCCTTATGCTCACCAAGGCTGCATTTATTTGATAATAAATACAGTAAAAACTGTAATATTGTGTTGTGTAACATTATTATAGTTCAAAAGATCTGTTTTCTATTTTAATATATTTTAAAATGTAATTCATTCCTTTGATGGCAAGCTGAATTTCTTGCAGTTATCACATGATCCTTCAGAAATCATTCTAATATGTTGATTTGAACATGACAGTTGTTGTTCTTGATTTTTAGGATTCGTTGATAAACAGAAGTTTCAAATGAGCAGCATTTATTTGAAATATATATATATTTTAAAACATAAATATCTGTCAAGCTAACATTACTCACTTTTTATTCAAAATCTAACAATGTAATGGTACATTATGCTTCTTATGTAAGGTAAATGTTAGCAATGTGTTGCTTGAGATTCTTAGGACAAAGGTTTATGTCAGCAATGTACCAGTTGCTCATTGCTGCTCCTTAGTGACTGGAATCAAACCATCAGCATTTTAATAAGCAGCACAGATCTTTAATTCCTAGGTTACCACCTCTCATTATAACTGGCTTCATCGGATCTGCTTTTATTGACGCTTGTTATGGCAGGCGTCCCTACTGCTTGCTTATGCTTAAGCTTAGTGTTTTCTTTTTAACATGTAACTTGTCTGTAGGAGCATAGTGATTAAACATGACACGCAAATTTGTTTTTTGTAAACCTAACAGGCAGTTTTTGGTTTCATTAATGCATTATTTGTTTCAGAGCAAATAGTTTTGGCTGAGAGCAAAATCTTATGTAAATTTAATACTATATATGAGAGTGCTGCCTTTGTAGGCTACTTTTGACTGAATTGCCTAGCCACTTTTATGATGGCTGTTGTACTTAATTAAATATTGTTATTCAATAAATAATATTTTATATAAATAATATTACTATTTGAGAACGATTCGTGTGTTTGTGATGTGATTTTATTTACATTACATTTAGTTACAAGCGACTGTTTTTATGAGTCAGCAGTAAAGACTTTTATATTGAAAGAGACTGAAACGGGAAGCAAGGAAGTTATTTTTTACTTTAAACACCTTGTAATACGCAATGTACTGAACAGTGCTGTCATTGGAAATCACCCTTAACAGATGAAAGGATAGTACGACAAAGATATCGGATTCCTCAGCGGAAATTTTTTATTGTGAATATGAGATTGAGCTGAAATATGAATGCTGTATTAGATGCAGGTAATCACACTCGCTTAGTCCATCTCTCTCTCATAATACTGTACATAATACAGTGAGCTTTAAATACAGTAATACAATAAGCTTTCAATAAAACAATTCAATATTCCTTTGTTACTATTTCTGAAGTGAAGTGAAGTTTTCAAATTAGTAATGGAGTTGGTTTAAACATGCAATATGGCTGTAAGTTTAGGTAAAAAATTTACATACACCTTGTAGAATCTGCAAAATGTTAACTATTATACCAAAATAAGAGGGATCATACAAAATGTATGTTATTTTTTATTTAGTAGTGACCTGAATAAGGTATTTCACATAAAAGACATTTACATATAGTCAACAAGAGAAAAAATAATAGTTTAATTTATGAAAATGACCCCGTTCAAAAGTTTACAAACACTTGATTCTTAATACTGTGTTGTTACCTGAATAATCCACAGCTGTGTTTTTTTTATGCTACAGAGAAATCCTTCAGGTACCACAAATTCTTTGGTTTATCAGCATTTTTGTGTATTTGAACCCTTTCAATGATGATATATATCATCATTTGGTCTTATCTTGTTTGCTGGCCTGAGACAATACCTGATTTTTGCAGTAACATAAGCTGTTTTACACTGTATAGATGAGGGTTTGGAAACCGGACAGCAGGTGGAGGACCAGTGACACTTTTCATATGGCTCCAAACACAGTTTCAAGTTTGCCCATTCAGTCCGAAAACTCCTGCTCTCTGGCTGCCTAGACAGACGCTCTCTTTCACATGGCCATTCACACGTATTCTTCTCGCTGTCTCCGTCTCAGTAACACATATACACGTTCCCCCTCTCACACACACAGATACATGCTATTCATTTCGTTCAGCTGATACCTGAGCAGTTGCGACCTCCAACAGTCACTGAGACCTGCTGTCCTGAAATCAACCTCCTACTTCCTTCGTCCTTGTTCATGGGAATTTTCCCAGTCTGACTTTAGCCAGAGAGAGAGAGAGAGTGAGGGAGAAAGTGGCTTGGCAGATGTAAGACGGGGGTGGGGGAGAAAGCGGGAAACAGACACCACGGCCTCTCACGCACTGGAGATAAAGCTTCACCTGCTTGCCCTGGCTTGTGCCTTTCTCTGGTCTCTGGGTGTGGTGGGTGTGCCAGAGAGAGACATACCTGACATTCCAATAGGCCTGTAAAAAAACAATTGAGGCAAAGATGAGATGGGGGGTGCTCGAGCTCAGAGCTGTTTAGTGATTCCCAGACGGTTTACTCACTGGGGGTGAATAGCAGGGGAATCTTAAGGGCTTTTCACACTATGCTTAACCCTGGGTAATTGGGTAAACCCCATGGGTTAAGTAAGGTTTCACACTCCAGAACAGAACAGGCAAATTTTTGTTGTACTCTGGTTTACAACGTGACAATGCAATGCTAAATTGTTACAGCAAAGTGTTTATATATGCAGTATATAGTATTGGGACACCTGACCTTTACCACCCCTTTGCAGCTATAACAGCTTACACTCTTCTTGGAGATTTCTGTGGGAATTGTTGCCCATTCATCCAGTAGAATAATTGTGAGGTCAGGCACTGATGTTGGACGAGAAAGCCTGGCTCACAATCTTCGTTCCAGTTCATCTCAAACGTGATTTGGAGTTGGCTCGACTAGCGAGCCTTCTGAGAACCAGTGTGCCTTTTCATGGACTAGAGAGCCACCACAGAGCCAGGTCTTATGTCACTGAATACATCTCATCATTTCCAGCAATGCCAGTGTGGCAAGGATGGTGCCGAATTGGGAACCTGGTCGCACTTTTCCACTCAAAAAATCTTAGGCCAGTGCCCAGATCATGGTTCCGAACCAGGCTGGTGCCAAAGCCCAATTGTGAACCGAGTTGCGCTATTCCACTCAAAAAAAATCCTGGGTTGCTGCCCAGGTCCTGGTTCCGACCAGCCCTGAAACCTTGATGGTCTCGAAGAAGGGAACCTATGATGTCAGTAGGCGGAGCTTCCACTAAAGGCCACAATTTGAAAGGAGCCATTAGGCTTGTTCGAGATGCATCAGCACTGCGCGGACCAATGAAATCAAAGAACTGCAAGAGCATGCTTTTGAATTGCTCCTGAGGGTTCTTTGATGTCATACACCGATCTGTCCATGCAGCGCCAATGCATCTCGAACAAGCCTATTTTTAAAAGCTTTCGGAGTTTAGATAAATTAACACAGGGATGTCCAAAGTTAGTCCTGGAAGGCCAGTGTCCTGCAGAGTTTAGCTCCAACTTGCCTCAACACACCTACAGGGAAGTTTGTAGTTTGCCTAGTAAGAGCTTGATTAGCTGGTTCAGGTGTGTCTAATTGGGATTGGAGCTAAACTCTGCAGGACACCAGCCCTCCAGGATTAAGTTCGGGCACCCCTGAATTAACAATATTAATACAACAATTAAATATGTCAGTTCAGAAATGGTTGGCAGAAGAGATCATCTCTCTCCTTCCGCAAGAGACAACAAGCGATTGCGTCACATGTTGGTGACGTAGAGAGTTCTGCTCCTTGCCAGTGGAAACGTGAGCCGGTTCTAAAGAGTCAGTCTTGGCCAAGCACCGGTTCCAGCTCCGTCATCAGCCCCAGCTTGCTTGAGATGCATCGTGCCACGCAGACCAACTGCTACAAAAGACTGAAGTACCGCAAGAGCAATTGGAGAGCAGACATCTCTTTAAGCTATTGAATTGTTTTTGCGGTGCTTCTATGCCACACGCAGACCAGTCCACACCGTGCAGACACATCCCAAACAAGCCTAATATCAACAATGGCGGTCGTTATTGCTGTTGAAGTTCATGGCTTTGTGAACCTACATCAGCAACCAAACATGCCAAATCCAACTTGTTTGTGGTTAGTTGCTATTTCAAAAATGGTGGAGCCTTTCCCAAGCTGTTCCTACAAAGTTGGAAGCATAGTATTGTCCAAAATGTCTCGGTATGCGGCAGTATTAACATTTTCCTTCACTGGATGTGAGGGGCCTGGTCCAACCCTCTGAAAAACAGCAGCTTGATCTATGATCTATGATCCCTCCACCACCAAACTTTACAATTGGCACAGTGCAGTCATGCAGGTAACGTTTTTTTCTGATGTCCAGCACACTTTGACTCGCCCAACAGAGAACTGTGATTAATCACTCCACTGAACAGGTTTCCACTGCATCAGAGTCCAGTAGCGGCCTGTTTTTACTAACTCCATCTGACACTTGGCATAGTACATGGTGATGTGGGGCTTACATGCAGCTGCTCGGCCATTGAAACCCATCCCATAAAGCTCACGCTGCACAGGTTTTGTTTAATACCAGTGATAGATATTAATATCAGTGATAGTTTGAAACTCATGGAATTAGCCATAAAACACATCATGCACCTCAGCACTTGGTGACCCTTCTCTGTGACTTCACATGGTCTTCCGCATGGTAATTCCACTTACAGTATACCCTGAGGTGAAATTTCAAATTTATGTTAAAAAAATGTTCTACAAATGGGTGTCATGTGTTTTCAATGCAGCTAACCGTTGGTCACTTGGGTCACTCATTAAACTATGACAGGTGAGATGCTGCAAAAAGACGCTGTAAAGTAATGAAACTATGGTGCCTCAGAAAGTGTGTTAATATGATTAGAAACGCCATGCAGATGTAAAGCATTGTTCCAGTTGGGCGAGACCTCTGCATTCAGGAAAAAGGTGGATAGAAGGTGTGTATATATCATCTACTTAAAACAATGCTAAATGTGACTCAGATTTTACAGTTGAAAGTATTCGTCCCATATTTTGCAATAGCTTCAACCTACATGATATTTCTCCAGCACGTGTATTTTGATCTTAAGGCCCTAAACAAGCCCCGTCATGACTGTTCCAGCCTGGCCTTTGATGCAAGTCTGACCGTGCATTGTGTGTGTGGGAGGGCCAGAAGCTCATAGTTCATTAAACCTAAACACAGAGCCAATTAAAGTCCAGCCGGGCTCAATCTCAGCAGGACATGGTTGCTTTGAATGAAGTCCTTCACTAGCTGTAATGAGGGGAAAACCCTGAATGTAACCTTGAGTTCTCCTCTCAGACATGAGATCGAGATCGTATCAGTCCCTCACGTGAGGCTTTGGGATGATGTTACTGTAGTGTGCTTGAAAACCAAAAGGAAGAGATGTTTGTACAATCCTGGTTGTTTTGGAAGCTTGAAGGAGTTCAAGTGTGTAGCTTTGGCAGAGCTTTTGGCAAGTATGATGCATGTGTTTGCATACCTGGAAGTGATTACAGCTATTTAAAATACCGTGTGGTGTTAGTTGCAATAGTTTTGAGTGTGATGCAATGGTTTGAGGATGGAAAAGGAAAAGGAAAGACAGGCCAAATATTTCTCACACACGTCTATGCACAGCGGATCCTAAAATAGAGTCTAAAACAAGTCTAGTAGTTACGTGCATACTAAGTGAATAGTCTGCACTTCATGTCATTACAAACCCACATGACTTTCATTCTTCTGTATATTCTGAGAAAGAAATGTTGTTTAGAGGGCACCTATTATGCCGCTTTTTACAAGATCTATTATAAGTCTCAGGTGCCCTCAGAATGTGTCTGTGAAGTTTCAGCTCAAAATACCTCACAGATAATTTATTATATAATTTTGAAAATTCCTATTTTGAGTGGAACCAGAAACACGCTGTTTTCGTGCATGGATCTTTAAATGCAAATGAGCTGCTGATTCCCGCCCATTTTCCAAAATAGCCATATTGAAGCCATATCAATTTAAATTTCTAATATGTTTTTCTGAGCGCACACATTTGAAGCACGCGCACAGAAAGCGGCTGTCACATAGCACATAAGTACTAAACTTTCAAGTCTTATTGCGCTTAAACTGTGAAATACACACAAGTTTAGGTTAAAAACAAACATAAGTTATAAAAACACAAAAAAGTTTGTTATTCCTGTGAAGGTAAACAGCTGGGAAAGAGATCACAAAAACAAAATGGCACTGCCGTGGGTGGAAACATACTGATTAAGGGACGGTAATATTATAATAAGATCCCCTTCCTAGGTCACTAGAGGAGTGAAATATGAGTGGCACATTTTTTTCACATGCTTGTAAAGAAAGGCTTACTACAACAAACTTACTGGGTTGTCCTTTTTCTTGTTTTCTAGGTTGGTAGATGCACCTTTTCCAGAATAGAGCTGTACTTTTACAGCTCGTACCTCAGATACTCTGATAAAAAAAAAAAATAATAAAAAAAACATGTTTGGTTTTGATTTTCATGTGTATCGTGCTGAAATCATGTTTTGAAGCCATATCAGTTTAAATGTCTGATATACGTTTTTCTGAGCGCACACATACAAAGCATGCGCATAGAAAGAGGCTACATGGCATGTAAGTACTAAACTAAGCTATCTTTTATGTCTTATTGCGCTTAAACTGTCAAATACACACAAGTTTATGGTAAAAACAAACATAAGTTATAAAAACACAAAAAAGTTTGTTTTTCCTGTGAAGGCAAACAGCTGGGAAAGAAATCGCAAAAACAAAATGGTGCCGCAGTGGGTGGAAACATGCAGATTAAGGGACGGTAATATTATAATAAGATCCCCTTCCTACATCACTAGGGGAGCGAAATCTGAGCGGCGCATTTTTCACACATTTGCGAGGAAAGGCTTAGCAAAACAAAGTTACTGGGTTGTCCTTTTTCTTGTTTTCTAGGTTGGTAGATGCACCTTTTCCAGAATAGAGCTGTACTTTTACAGCTCGTACCTCAGATACTCTGATAAAAAAAATAAAAAATAAAAAAAACATGTTTGGTTTTGATTTTCATGTGTATCGTGCTGAAATCATGTTTTGAAGCCATATCAGTTTAAATGTCTGATATACATTTTTCTGAGCGCACACATGCAAAGCATGCGCATAGAAAGAGGCTACATGGCATGTAAGTACTAAACTAAGCTATCTTTTATGTCTTATTGCGCTTAAACTGTCAAATACACACAAGTTTATGGTAAAAACAAACATAAGTTATAAAAACACAGAAAAGTTTGTTTTTCCTGTGAAGGCAAACAGCTGGGAAAGAAATCGCAAAAACAAAATGGTGCCGCAGTGGGTGGAAACATGCAGATTAAGGGACGGTAATATTATAATAAGATCCCCTTCCTACATCACTAGGGGAGCGAAATCTGAGCGGCGCATTTTTCACACATTTGCGAGGAAAGGCTTAGCAAAACAAAGTTACTGGATTGTCCTTTTTCACGTTTTCTGGGTTGGTAGATGCACTGGAGACCTGATTATAGCACTTAGACACAGAAGAAGACATTTATGATATGTCCCCTTTAAAAACTACTAATAAATACTAAAAATAATATTACAGATTTTAGTTTAAGTACTAAATCTGAAATAAAAATAAGTTAAAGTTGCATATAAATATAAAAAAATCCCCAAAACTAATACAATTAAAGAAAACATAATATTTAAATGTAAATAAAATTAATAAATTATAATATTTAATCTACAAATAAAACACACACATATAAGTATATTAATATATAAATAACTATATATATAGTAATTATTACTAAACTCTGCCATAGAAATTAAGTCATACAAATTTGAAATGACACAAGGGTGAGTAAATGATAACAAATTTTAAATTTTTAGGTCAACTATCCCTTTAAACACACCAACAAACAGACAAAGTCCAAACTCACATTGATACATTTCTCAGAAACCGGCCAAAACGTGTCCAACAACCGCGAAGGCTTTGTATACATTAACATGAAGGAAATGCATGTGGAACAGGAGTTTTTCTTGGCTGTTCAAATTCAGGCATACTGTACACACACATACTCGTCCCTTTCACCTTCTCTCTTTCTCTTCCCCACACAATCATTCTTTATTACTCAAGACCAGGTGGCAAACTGCTCGAGGTCCAAAAACATTTCAGCTCATTACTAACCAAAACAAACACTCCCCTCTCTGCACCCTTCTCCTAAAACTTCTGTTTTCATAATCATTTATTATGTTAGAAATGGGACCGTGTGGGTTCTGCGTTTCATCAAATGTCCCTTGACTACCCTGCATAAACACCAAGCTGCCAATAGAGGGCACCTGTGTGTGTTTGATGACCTAATTGTGCAAACTTTGCTGAAAAATGTTATGTGCCTCTTAGCAATGTTTTATTATGGTAATGTGAAATAATACTTGACAAAGATTCTTAAAGTCATTACACTCCTGTTTCTTTTTTTCTTGTATACTGTGAGGTAATCAAATTTTTAGGCCTCTGTCAAAGTTGACGCCATTTCTTTTCAGAGAAAACACAGATTTAGATTTGGTCATTTCTTTGTTCCTGTCATTTGAATGTTAGTTCATAAACCCCTCAGCGTGACCCTACTATGTCTGTCTTCACGTGACAAATCACATGACACCATTAGGTAAACTGCTTGCTGTCTTGAATGGCATGTGTTGCTTTACAGAGCAATAACCCCTTATCAGCAGTGAAACAATGTAAATGGCCTCTCAACATGTGAGCATACAGCAGGATGCTTGTCTAAATGGTTGCCCAGACTGATGCTCATAACTCTAATCTCAGATCTGACTGAAACTTTCAACAGTTTGTCACTGACAGTAGACTTTGCATGCCCCATTAGCCATACAGAGACACTGTAACCCAAATAGACTTTTTTTAAAGGGATAGTACACACATGAAAGCAAATTATTTCATTGTTTACTCATGCTTGCAGCTAAACCTAAATTACTTTCTTTGTTCTGTGGAATACAAAGCAAGATTTACTGGAAATGGTTTCAGCGTTTGTTTGTTTTGAATTTGTTTCATATTTTTGTTTGTGTCAAGGTTTTTTGTTTTGTTTCAAACTGTTTTTTGTTTGTTTGTTTGTTTGTTTATTTTATTTCTTTGCATTTCATGTTTGTGTTTTTGTTTTTGTTTCATGTAGTTTTGATTTGTTTTTGTTCATTTGTCCATTGAAAACTATTCAAAGTATCATTTTTTGTTTTGTTCATGTTTTTTGTTTGTGTTTTTTGTTTTTGTGTTTTGTGTTCATACAGTTGTTTTGTTTTTTTGTTGCTTTTGCTTTGTTTTATGTCTTTGCATTTCATGTTTTTGTTTTGTTTGATGTTTTGTATTGTTTTGTGTTTTGTTTTTGTTTATGTTTTCCATTGAAAACTATTCGAAATATCATATGTTTCATTTTGTGTTCATGCTGTTTTGTTTTTTGTTGGTTTTGTTTTGTTTAATTTCTTTGCATTTCATGTTTTTGTTTTGTTTTGTTTTATGATGTTTTGTTGTTTTTGTTCATTTTGTCCATTGAAAACGTTTTATTTGTATTTTGTGTTCGTTCTGTTTTGTTTTGTTTAATTTCATGCTGTTGTTTTGTTTTTTGTTGGTTTTGTTTTGTTTAATTTATTGGCCTTTCATATTGTTGTTTTGTTTCATGTTGTTTTGTTTTTGTTCATTTTGTCAATGTAAATCTATTCAAAGTATCATATTTTTTGTGTTTTGTATTCATGCTGTTTTATTTCATGCTGTCCTTTGTTTTTTGTTTCATTTCTTTGCTTTTCATGTTTTTGTCTTGTTTTGTTTCATTTAGTTTAGTTTAGTTTAGTTTTGTTTATTTGGTGTTTTTGTTCTTGTTCATTTTGTCCATTGAAACTATTCAAAGTGTCATGTTTTTGTATTTTATGTTCATGCTGTTTTGTTTTGTTTCATGTTGTTTTGTGTTGTTTTTGTTCATTGAAATCTATTCAAAGTATCATATTTTTTTGTGTTGTATTCATGCTGTTTTATTTCACGCTGTCCTTTGTTTTTTGTTTCATTTCTTTGCGTTTCATGTTTTTGTGTTGTTTTGTTTCATTTAGTTTAGTTTTGTTTATTTGGTGTTTTTGTTCTTGTTCAAAGTATCATATTTTGTGTTCACACTGTTTTGTTTTGTTTCATGCTGTTGTTTTGTTTTTTTGTTAGTTTTGTTTTATTTTTTTGCGTTACATGTTTTTGTTTTGTAATTTTTTTTATTTGTTTTGTGTTTTGTTTTTGTTCATTTTGTCCATTGGAAACTATTCAAAGTGTCATGTTTTTTGTTTTGTGTTCATGCTGTTTTGTTTGTTTCATGCTATTGTTTTGTTTTTTGGTTGTTTTTTGTTTAATTTCTTTACCTTTCATGTTTTTGTGTTGTTTTGTTTGTTTGGTGTTTTAAAAACTATTCAAAATATCAATTTGTTGTATTTTGTGTTCATGCTGTTTTTTTGTTTTTTTGTTTTTTTGTTTGTTTTGGTAATTTTTTTTTAGCTTTTCTTGTTTTTTGTTTTTGTTTGGTTTTTGTTCATTTTGTCCATTTAAAACTATTCAAAGTATTATATATTTTTTGTGTTCCACAGAAGAAAAACTCTCACACTAAGATTGTCTTGTTTTGAGGCGCATCATGTTTACTGTTTTCCCTTATCAAAATATTCCTTTTGTTGTAGCCTTGAAACCTCATTAACGTCATGCACTTACAAATTATGCATGTGCTCATGCTGTTTCTAATATTCTACCATTCAGTCTATGAACCTGTTATCAACACATTGTTGCACTTGTTATACAATACCCAATACTCCAAACAAATAGAGTGCTTTAATAATGAAAAACAAAAAAACTCATGAGTTCCTTTTAAACTACAAGTATTTATGTTAACATGAACTAGTATGCACCCATTTGGCCAGACTTGGGGCAGAGTTGGCAGACATCGATGGACTTTGACCTGCCTGTGAGTTTGTGTGCAAAACATCTATTTGGCTTTTCCTTTAATGGCTAAGTCAGTGGGCACAGACTGTGGAAGTGTTAGCATAACAGACGAACAAAAATAGCACATGTAGAACAACCACATTCCAATGTTTTGACTTTCGCCCTGTTAGTGAAATTGCGGTTATGCGGGCATGATGGTCAGGAGATGAAGTGATAAAGAAATACCGATAAAGAAACCGGAGATGAATGCGCAGACGCGAAAACAGCAGGGACTATTTGTTTTCCATTCCATGCTAGCATAACATAATCAGTCAGGTTCTCATGGTTGCACTCATATCCTTCCTGATTGGTGAGAATGATTGAACCATTTGGTTAATTCAGATCACCTGATGACCTGATTAACATTGTGGTTCAATCTAGTTGTTTTGATGCTAATCATCCACTTTTTAGTCTTGCATCTTACAGGAGAACTGCACGGGTGACATCAGGCCTTCATTTACTGTAAGTGTGTCTGACTAATCCTCAGTGAAGCATTTTTACACAAATTGAAAACAGAAACAAGACTATTTGGTTTCAGAGATGTAAACTGGAAACACATCCAAATTCTTACAGATGCAATATAATGACATCATGTGACAACAATGTGGCATACCGCTGTTTGAAACTGTTTAAGTTAGTTACATAATGTGTATGAAATTACATAAAGCTTCATTCCTAGGCTATTGAGTAAAAACCTGGCAATTCTAGATTAAATCTGCATTGAGGGCCAGAAAATAAACACATAATTTCCAATGTCCTGTAGAACGTTGCGAATGGCATTTCTGGGGTCCAGATCAGATCTCTTTTTCTGTTTTCCTGCTTTGGATGTGTTGCAAAAAAGACTTGTTAATGAGTTTTTTTATAATAAGTGTTTATTTTTCTTTCTTTCTTTTTTTTTGGTTGAGTTTTCTCATTTCTGTTTTTTGTTATATATCATTCCAAAGTTTGAGGTTGGTAAGTTTTTTTTAATTTTCTTTTTAATCAATGTTGAAGACAGTTGTTATGCTTAATTTTAGGATTCTCTAAAGATAAAGAAGAACATTTGTTATGTTGTTTTCGCAACATCTTTTCTCATATTAATGAAAAACGTTTTCTCATTAAAACATTTTCTCGTCAAGATATGTCTTTAAAATGACTTAAAATGATAAAATGTAATAATGAGATATGTTGTTAAAACAACTTTTTTTCTTGTTATATTGACATCTTTTCTCATAATAACAATATGTTATGTTGTTAAAACAAAATATTTTTCTCGTTAAAACATCTTTTCTCATAATAATGAAATTCTATTCATGAATAGACTAGACATCGGTTAGACGACTATTGAACGACTACATGTATACGTCTAATAGACAGTGAATATGGGTCTAGGCTAAAACAAGACTAAATTTGGGCTGTCACTGAAAATTTAATAGACGTCTAACCATAGCCCAAGAATGGACTAGACATCAGTTAGACAATTATTGAACGGCTACATGTATACGTCTAATAGACAGTGAATATGGGTCTAGGCAAAAACAAGAGTAAATTTGGGCTGTCAGTGAAAATTTAATAGACATCTAACCATAGCCCAAGAATGGACTAGACATCAGTTAGACGACTATTGAACGACTACATGTATACGTCTAATAGACAGTGAATATGGGTCTAGGCTAAAACACGACTAAATTTGGGCTGTCACTGAAAATTTAATAGACGTCTAACCATAGCCCAAGAATGGACTAGACATCAGTTAGACGACTATTGAACGACTACATGTATACGTCTAATAGACAGTGAATATGGGTCTAGGCTAAAACACGACTAAATTTGGGCTGTCACTGAAAATTTAATAGACGTCTAACCATAGCCCATGAATAGACTAGACATCAGTTAGACGACTATTGAACGGCTACATGTATACGTCTAATAGACAGTGAATTTGGGTCTAGGCTAAAATACGACTAAATTTGGGCTGTCACTGAAAATTTAATAGACGTCTAACCATAGCCCAAGAATAGACTAGACATCAGTTAGACGACTATTGAACGGCTACATGTATACGTCTAATAGACAGTGAATATGGGTCTAGGCTAAAACACGACTAAATTTGGGCTGTCACTGAAAATTTAATAGACGTCTAACCATAGCCCATGAATAGACTAGACATCAGTTAGACGACTATTGAACGGCTACATGTATACGTCTAATAGACAGTGAATTTGGGTCTAGGCTAAAATACGACTAAATTTGGGCTGTCACTGAAAATTTAATAGACGTCTAACCATAGCCCATGAATAGACTAGACATCAGTTAGACGACTATTGAACGGCTACATGTATACGTCTAATAGACAGTGAATATGGGTCTAGGCTAAAACACGACTAAATTTGTGTAATTTTTAAACTTTAAATTTTTAGCCTAGACCCATATTCACTGTCTATTAGACGTATACATGTAGTCATTCAATAGTCATCTAACTGATGTCTAGTCTATTCTTGGGCTATGGTTAGACGTCTATTAAATTTTCACTGACAGCCCAAATTTAGTCGTGTTTTAGCCTAGACCCATATTCACTGTCTATTAGACGTATACATGTAGTCATTCAATAGTCGTCTAACTGATGTCTAGTCTATTCTTGGGCTATGGTTAGACGTCTATTAAATTTTTACTGACAGCCCAAATTTAGTCGTGTTTTAGCCTAGACCCATATTCACTGTCTATTAGACGTATACATGTAGTCGTTCAATAGACGTCTAACTAATGTCTAGTCTATTCTTGGGCTATGGTTAGACGTGTATTTAGTCGTGTTTTAGCCTAGACCCATATTCACTGTCTATTAGACGTATACATGTAGTCGTTCAATAGACGTCTAACTGATGTCTAGTCTATTCTTGGGCTATGGTTAGACGTGTATTTAGTCGTGTTTTAGCCTAGACCCATATTCACTGTCTATTAGACGTATACATGTAGTCGTTCAATAGACGTCTAACTGATGTCTAGTCTATTCTTGGGCTATGGTTAGACGTGTATTTAGTCGTGTTTTAGCCTAGACCCATATTCACTGTCTATTAGACGTATACATGTAGTCGTTCAATAGACGTCTAACTGATGTCTAGTCTATTCTTGGGCTATGGTTAGACGTGTATTTAGTCGTGTTTTAGCGTAGACCCATATTCACTGTCTATTAGACGTATACATGTAGTCGTTCAATAGTCGTCTAACTGATGTCTAGTCTATTCTTGGGCTATGGTTAGACATCTATTAAATTTTCACTGACAGCCCAAATTTAGTCGTGTTTTAGCCTAGACCCATATTCACTGTCTATTAGACGTATACATGTAGTCATTCAATAGTCGTCTAACTGATGTCTAGTCTATTCTTGGGCTATGGTTAGACGTCTATTAAATTTTCACTGACAGCCAAAATTTAGTCGTGTTTTAGCCTAGACCCATATTCACTGTCTATTAGACGTATACATGTAGTCGTTCAATAGTCATCTAACTGATGTCTAGTCTATTCTTGGGCTATGGTTAGACATCTATTAAATTTTCACTGACAGCCAAAATTTAGTCGTGTTTTAGTCTAGACCCATATTCACTGTCTATTAGACGTATACATGTAGTTGTTCAATAGTCGTCTAACTGATGTCTAGTCTATTCTTGGGCTATGGTTAGACGTCTATTAAATTTTCACTGACAGCCCAAATTTAGTCGTGTTTTAGCCTAGACCCATATTCACTGTCTATTAGACGTATACATGTAGTTGTTCAATAGTCGTCTAACTGATGTCTAGTCTATTCTTGGGCTATGGTTAGACGTCTATTAAATTTTCACTGACAGCCAAAATTTAGTCGTGTTTTAGTCTAGACCCATATTCACTGTCTATTAGACGTATACATGTAGTTGTTCAATAGTCGTCTAACTGATGTCTAGTCTATTCTTGGGCTATGTTAGACGTCTATTAAATTTTCACTGACAGCCAAAATTTAGTCGTGTTTTAGTCTAGACCCATATTCACTGTCTATTAGACGTATACATGTAGTCGTTCAATAGTCGTCTAACTGATGTCTAGTCTATTCTTGGGCTATGGTTAGACGTCTATTAAATTTTCACTGACAGCCAAAATTTAGTCTTGTTTTAGCCTAGACCAGTATTCACTGTCTATTAGTCGTATACATGTAGTCGTTCAGTAGTCGTCTAACTGATGTCTAGTCTATTCTTGGGCTATGGTTAGACGTCTATTAAATTTTCACTGACAGCCAAAATTTAGTCGTGTTTTAGCCTAGACCAGTATTCACTGTCTATTAGACGTATACATGTAGTCGTTCAATAGACGTCTAACTGATGTCTAGTCTACTCTTGGGCTATGGTTAGACGTGTATTTAGTCGTGTTTTAGCCTAGACCCATATTCACTGTCTATTAGACGTATACATGTAGTCGTTCAATAGTCGTCTAACTGATGTCTAGTCTATTCTTGGGCTATGGTTAGACGTCTATTATATTTTCACTGACAGCCAAAATTTAGTCGTGTTTTAGCCTAGACCCATATTCACTGTCTATTAGACGTATACATGTAGTCGTTCAATAGTCATCTAACTGATGTCTAGTCTATTCTTGGGCTATGGTTAGACGTCTATTATATTTTCACTGACAGCCAAAATTTAGTCGTGTTTTAGCCTAGACCCATATTCACTGTCTATTAGACGTATACATGTAGTTGTTCAATAGTCGTCTAACTGATGTCTAGTCTATTCTTGGGCTATGGTTAGACGTCTATTAAATTTTCACTGACAGCCCAAATTTAGTCGTGTTTTAGCCTAGACCCATATTCACTGTCTATTAGACGTATACATGTAGTCGTTCAATAGTCGTCTAACTGATGTCTAGTCTATTCTTGGGCTATGGTTAGACGTCTATTAAATTTTCACTGTCAGCCAAAATTTAGTCTTGTTTTAGCCTAGACCAGTATTCACTGTCTATTAGACGTATACATGTAGTCGTTCAATAGTCGTCTAAGTGATGTCTAGTCTATTCTTGGGCTATGGTTAGACGTCTATTAAATTTTCACTGACAGCCAAAATTTAGTCGTGTTTTAGCCTAGACCAGTATTCACTGTCTATTAGACGTATACATGTAGTTGTTCAACAGTCGTCTAACTAATGTCTAGTCTATTCTTGGGCTATGGTTAGATGTGTATTTAGTCGTGTTTTAGCCTAGACCCATATTCACTGTCTATTAGACATATACATGTAGTCGTTCAATAGACGTCTAACTGATGTCTAGTCTATTCTTGGGCTATGGTCTATTCTTGGGCTATGGTTAGACGTGTATTTAGTCGTGTTTTAGCCTAGACCCATATTCACTGTCTATTAGACATATACATGTAGTCGTTCAATAGACGTCTAACTGATATCTAGTCTACTCTTGGGCTATGGTTAGACGTGTATTTAGTCGTGTTTTAGCCTAGACCCATATTCACTGTCTATTAGACGTATACATGTAGTCGTTCAATAGACGTCTAACTGATGTCTAGACTAAATTTGGGCTGTCACTGAAAATTTAATAGATGTCTAACCATAGCCCAAGAATAGACTAGACATCAGTTAGACGACTATTGAACGACTACATGTATACGTCTAATAGACAGTGAATATGGGTCTAGGCTAAAACACGACTAAATTTTAGGTGTCAGTGAAAATTTAATAGACGTCTAACCATAGCCCAAGAATAGACTAGACATCAGTTAGATGACTATTGAACGACTACATGTATACGTCTAATAGACAGTGAATATGGGTCTAGGCTAAAACACGACTAAATTTGGGCTGTCACTGAAAATTTAATAGACGTCTAACCATAGCCCAAGAATAGACTAGACATTGGTTAGACGACTATTGAACGACTACATGTATACGTCTAATAGACAGTGAATATGGGTCTAGGCTAAAACACGACTAAATTTGGGCTGTCACTGAAAATTTAATAGACGTCTAACCATAGCCCAAGAATAGACTAGACATCAGTTAGACGACTATTGAACGACCACATGTATACGTCTAATAGACAGTGAATATGGGTCTAGGCTAAAACACGACTAAATTTGGGCTGTCACTGAAAATCTTATAGACGTCTAACCATAGCCCAAGAATAGACTAGACATCGGTTAGACGACTATTGAACGACTACATGTATACGTCTAATAGACAGTGAATATGGGTCTAGGCTAAAACACGACTAGATTTGGGCTGTCAGTGAAAATTTAATAGACGTCTAACCATAGCCCAAGAATGGACTAGACATCAGTTAGACGACTATTGAACGGCTACATGTATACGTCTAATAGACAGTGAATATGGGTCTAGGCTAAAACAAGACTAAATTTGTGCTGTCACTAAAAATGTAATTAAAAAATGAATGCAGAATAAAATATTAAAAATACAATACACTTAAATATAAATATTATGACAAAAATGTGGATTTTTAACAACCTAACATAATAAACATATGAAAATGTTTTTTTTTTTTAATGACTAATGCATTAATGAATCAATGAATCTAATGCAAATCAAGAGCATGTTGCTACACTTAACATTAAAACATTACAGATAGGGGAGAGTGGAGACAGTTGCAACACTTTTTGCGTTTCCTTTAGTTTCTCAGAGACTGTTTGTATTAGAAAGCCGAAATTTTAATACAATAAAGCCACATCTGTCAGCTACTCACCCAAATTGCTGCAACAAGTGTACATATGATAATATACGTACAATTTACACTTAAATAGACAAAGTGAAATGTTGCAATTGTCCCCACAACAGGGGGACAATTGCAATTCTCATAATAACGAGATATGTCAATGAAATTACATATTTTTTTTTCTGATGAATTGACATATTTCTCATAATAACGTGATAAGTGTTAAAAATACATATTTTTTCCCATTAAATCAACATCTTTTCTCATAAAAACGAGATGTTATATTGTTAAAGCAACATCTTTTTCTTATTAAATCTACATCTTTTGTTATAATGAGATATGTCATTAAAATTACATAATTATCTGGTTAAAACAACAAATTTTCTCGTAATAACGAGATGTTATGTCATTAAAACATCTTTTCTATAATGCATATTTAATGCATTCTTCTTGAATAAAAGTATTTATCTCGCTCTAAAATAAATAAATAAATAAACAAGCAAACTTACTGACCTCAAACGTTTTATTTTTCTTTCTTAGTACTCACTTAGTGTCTTGTTTTTAAAGTTTAAAACATTCTTTGATCTAGACATTTTTTTTTTGAAAATAAGTCTTCATATCTTAAGTCATTTTGCTTCTCGAATAAATATATCTAGATCCAAAAGTGTTTAAATATTTGTACTAGAAAACAAGACAAAAATACTAAGTAAAGTGTAGAGACACCGCTTTCTGTGACACAGCCAGTCATGCAGAAGCAAAGCGCCTTTGATTAGAATCTGCAGAGGCAGATTAAGAAGTGAAGAGGCTGTAGAGTCAGATTCTTTAAGAGTCACGCTCTTCATCCCCTGATGCATCTCGCTGAGTTCAGCCGCTGGGCCATTAGACTGACCTACTGATTGGTCACAGAGGAATGTCTGGAATGTGTGTTCTCTCTGATCGCCGCGGGGCAATATATTGGCTTGGGAATCTTAAGTCAACTCCCATACATCCTGAGCTATCTTTAAACGTCTTGGAATTTCACCCCCTCTATGTGTCCTCAGACCTGTTTGTAATTCTGAGGCTTTTGCTCCTGCTCGGGTTCAGTATCCATATGTGGACTCTGTACTATATGATTGTTTGCATCTTTGATGTCAAGTTCCAAGAATGTCGGCCCGCTATTGTCTTTGGCCGACACGGAGCTGAAATATCCATTAGGCATGGCATGGATCGAAACACACCAATGAAATGTTTGCGAATCCGAGACCGCTGAAGAAAACAAAAAAGGGAAAAGAAGGGTGTAGTATGAAAGAGTTTGGGCAGGGACATTGAGTGAGATTTTCCTTTCATGGTTGCTTGTTTTGGCAGTATTAGTCTTTCTTCGTGCTATGTGAGACTGAGTTGTGCTGGTGACCAGGAACGTGAGGACAAACTATTTCCTTTCAATTACATTCTTCCTTACATCGCTTCCTCTCGGTATGCAACTTCATTAGGAGTGTAGACATGAATGAATGTCTATTCTTGCATAGCACTGTTCTATTTCAATTCTGTGGTTAAACAGGAGGAGATTGTTTTCATCTAACGTTCCTCATGCAGATGTTAATAGTAGATGACTGCGACAGATACCCCTCACAACCATAATGCCCTTTGTTTGTAGGTTTTGTCTGTAATTCGAGTTGCTCAATATATTCCACACTGCTCAGTGTTAAATTAGACTTATTGCACGTTAGTACAATTATTTATGCGGATTATCATTCCCACACAGAGCGCCAGCTCATTTCTCTCCAGGCTGTATTTGTCTGTCTAGATTAGTCCTGGTTATTTTAAGTCTACTAGGTCTTCTTTTAGGTCTTTGTGTTATGATTTACTCACCAATCTGTCATCTGTTCAATATGAGACGTCTTCATCAGATGGAATGTACTGAATGTGGAGTATTTTATCTAATAGAGCCAGACACAGGCTTTGATTCACTCTTGAGCAACCTCTAAAAAAACACACTTGGTTAAATCCTATACACTCAATCGCATATTAAAATAACTCTCAAGAAATGAATGGGGCAAGAAATGTACTTATAAATTCATTTTATTTGTAGCACCTGAAATAGACACTTTTTAAGGCTGGACTTTTTATATATGGACACACTCTATAAAGAAGATTCAGCAAAACAAACTAATGTATTGTTTTAATTTAAAGGAATTTTCTGTATTGATCCATATTGATTTGAAGGAATTTTAGCATATTTTCTAAGGTGTTTTACCCATATTTTAAATATATCTTGGATTGCGTTGTGTTTAAAGTAAATGTAAGTACACATAGTGAAATACGTACCAATAAGTACATATCACGGCAGTTTCCAACAGAAATGTCCATAGAGGCATTAAAACAGTGAACACTTGTAATTGTTTTTGTACACAGGTATGATTACAGGTCCATATGTTTCGCTTTGCGGATGTAACATGCTTACTCGGTAGCTTAGCTAGCACTGAATTAGACTTAGGATGCGGAATCCTTGGATACGAATCTAGTAAAAAACATAACTCACGATGAAATAGCGAAAAGATGAGGGATCGAAAAACAAACTAAAACGGCATGCTTGCAATTGCATTTTTACTTCTCATTCCCCTTTGTTAATACTATCGGATAAGTTTAGATGTAGTGCTGATGGTACGTTATTTTTAAAACATCATGGGGCATTAGAGTTATAGTATAGTATAGTAGTTGTAGCGGCAATTAGCGGACATTTCAAGACTTAAGGTCATTGCACACTGAGTCCAAAATTTTCGTATGTTCTTTTTTTCTGGATTTTTTAAATTCGTCATCTTTCCTATCAAATTGCTTGTTATGGATGTGAAAACACCGAAAATCAAACCTGATCTGAATTTTTCATGATGGATGAAAGTTTCGGAGACAGTGTGTAAACATGATTGACACAACGTGGGGTCGTATTTAACACATCTTTCGAATCTGTAAAGGCTCTACATTTATTTGTGTGCACTCAGAATAACAACGAAATGTTGCACTTTTGTAAAATAATTAAAGCAAAAAGGATGCGATGCTTTGTGTATACTTGCCTTACAGACATGAAAAATATATCTATAGAGAAAGAAATGTCTACTTTTAAATGTACCAATTCAAATGGAAAATAAATATTCTCAGATTATGTAGTCTGTATAAAAACGAATGCGCAGATGACGAGTCAGTGTCGCCAACTTCATCTATTAAACAAAAAAACGAAAAGAAAGTGCTAGTTTTCCAATAAATAAAGTTAAAACCTTAATGTAGTCTGCTTTCAGTTTTTTACCTGGAACATTCATAATTGAATAAATATTTACCGGTGCACTATGGCAGGCTTTTTTTTTTTTTTTTGCATGCGCTTGAACACTTAGTAGGCTATGTAGGCATTTAAAGGCTCATTGTTATGATTTATATGGTTTATTAATAATTAATAATTATTAATAAACATGCAACTAAAAGTCGACTAATGCTTAAAATGAACGACCGCTACACTCTAAAAAATAAAGGTTCTTCATTGGCATCAAAGGTTTCATGAAGAACCTTGAACATCCATGGAACCATGGAACCTTTCAAATGCAGGAAAGGTTCTTTATAATCGAAAAAAGTACTTTAAAATGGTTCTTTTAAGAACTGTTCACTAAAAGGTAAACCAAAATAGGTTCTTCTATGGCATCACTGCAAAAACACGCTTTTGGAACCTTTAATTTTAAGAATGTATAGTCGACCAGAAACATTTCCGAGGGCAGCCCTAGTAATCAGATTACTTTTTCAAGTAACTACCAAAGTAATGCATTACTTTTTAATTTGAAGTGTTAAAAATACTTTAAATTAACACAGTTCTTTGTGTCAACATAAAGTATACTTTAAATCACAAACCTGTCTCTTTCTGTGTTTAAGGTTCGTAAAGTGTCTGAAGATAAGGTTGTGTGAGAAAGTACAACATGTACGATCTACACCTATAGGAACATTGTCAGCAGTCAAAACAGCAGAGATCAGGTCTTTAGATATGAGGAGCGAACCGTACAGACAATACCTACACAACTCTCTGACTGAATGTGTTGGCATGTTGCCATCATCCATTGACCTTTTATTTTTTTACATATTTAAGCTCAGGTGAACTTTCCCCAGCTTTTCTTTCCTTTTTCCAGTGAAAACATCTCCAGAATGTGAACGTTCCTCCAGGAGGAGTAAAGAATGAGAAGAACTTGAGGAAAAATATTTGGCGGGCTTTGATAGCAGTGTGAAAGCAGACAGAGGGAGCGGGGATTATGGGATAGGAGAGAGGAGAGAGGATGGAAGCACTTACGATGTCCCCCTGTCGTTCTTCTCACCTAAGAGGACATGGTTCATGAGGCTTCAGATAGACGGGATGTCTAGCGGGGCGTCAGAGCTGATCTGAGAACAGTTTTAGGACGCTTGCCATTTCCAGTGGTTCAGGTTTGTGTTAGAATAGTAAGCTGATCCAAATTCAGCAATCTATCTTTGATCTTGTTGCAGTGATTCAAGGCAGCTCCTTGAAAACAAAAGGGGGTTGTTTTCAATCAAGACCAGATGGGTTGAGCACTTTCTGGAATGAGAGAAAAGCTTTTTCCCTTCAGGAAAGGGAAAGCTATCCTGTTACGTCCTATTTGGATTTAGACGTTTTGTTTGGTTGGACCACACACAAACCTAAACATCAACACGACTTCACAAAAAGAAACGTGAAAGAGTGAATCAGTGCATTCTTGGCCTTTGTTTTGTATCATTCTGTACTATTTGACTCCTTGCGGTCAGGATTCCAAATGAGGCTTTTGAGACTGGAAGCGCTCTCACCTTTTTTGTCTCTCTGTCTTTCGTTTTTCCATCCCTTTTTGTGGCTTTGTAGTGGTTGTTGTGCAAAGGCCAGACATTCCTAAGAGACAAGTAGCCTAGACTTCCAGAGCAGCTCATGCATTGATGCAAACTGTGGGCAGACGCTGAGCTAAATTTAGTTGAGATTTATGGGATGTGTGTTTGTATGTTGAGGAGGTGCCGACACGGAAGATTTTTCACAGATTCTTGCACAAACCCGCAAACATAAACACGCACACACCTACTGAGTCACAGACGGGAGGCATTAGGACGTAAATAATGAGTTTCACACCATGTGTCAGGGCGAGTGTCTGTCCACTAAAACAATCACACACATACACACCAACTCTGCTCTGACGGTTGTTGATTATTTTTCCTGCCATATGAAGAGACGGCCCTGTGTTCCTTGGGCCTAGTCTAGCCTGTGCCTTTTAAATACAGTCTTGTGCTTGCTTTTCCACCCTAAAACCCTCAACACACCATTAGCTATGCCTTTTTGGGTTGTTTTGGAAATGAGTCCCTTTTCCTGTTCGATAATTGATTTATACAGTAGTTCTTTGTAAAAGTAGCACTATCTATCTGTCTATCTATCTGTCTATCTATCTGTCTATCTATCTATCTATCTATCTATCTATCTATCTATCTATCTATCTATCTATCTATCTATCTATCTATCTATCTATCGATCGATCGATCGATCGATCGATCGATCGATCGATCGATCGATCTTTTTTTTTTTCCCCATCTAAAACAATGCATATTTTCTTACAAATAAGCTTAAAGAAGTGTATTTGTGTTCTTGTTGGTTTTTAGTTTTGGATAAAATATATGGAAATATTATGGAACAACTACATTAAAAATTCATTTTTATTTAACAAATATATATTTATTTATATGCTAACATTTATTTATTTATTTCATTTTATTTCTTCTGTGTATTTTATATTATTCCTTCTGTGTGATTTTATTTTATTTATCCCTTCTGTATATGTTACTTATATTTTACTCTGTGTTTTATTTTGTTTTTAATTTAATTTAATTTAATTTAACTTTATTTTATTTTATTTCATTTCATTTCATTTTATTTTATGTATATTTAATTAAATTTAATTTAATTTTATGTATGTTTTATTAACTTTTTTTTTATTTGATTCTATGTGCAATTTATATTTTATTCATTTATTTATTTATTGTATTAAAGATGGTTGCATATTAGCATTTTCCCTTTATTCCTTCTATGTGCATTTTGTTTTATTTTAAATGTTTTGTGTTTTGTTCATGTTTTTATGTTTTTTTGTGCAATTTATATTTGGGTATATTTATGTATTTATTGTATAATAATACATGGGAACATATTAGCATTTTTCTTTTATTTCTTCTATGTGTATTTTATTTTATTTTATTTTATTATTTATGTGTAATTTATTTTATTTTATTATACACTTTATATTTGGCTATTTATTTATTGTATGAAATATGGTAAAATATTTGCATTTTCCTTTTTTCCTTCTATGTGCATTTTATGTTTTTTCCCCCTTATTATTCCCCCTTTTTATTTTATTTTTATAGTATTATTATTATTTTATTGTATTACTTTATTCATGTGTATTTCATTCATTTTTTATTTGATCATTTATTCATTATATGTGAAATTTATATTTAGCTAAAATATTGTAAATATGGGAACGTATTAGCATTTTTCTTTAATTTCTTCTATGTGTATTTTATTATTATTATTCTTTTTTTTATTATTTATGTGTATTTTATTATTATACACTTTATATTTGGCTATTTATTTATTGTATAAAATATGGGAAAATATTAGCATTTTATGTTTAATCCTTTATTCACCCTTTTTATTTGATTATTTATTATTTCTATTATTATTATTATTATATATTTTTATTATTTTTATTCCTTCTGTGTATTGTATATTATTCATTCTGTGTGTATTTTGCTAATTAAATTTACTTTTATTTTATTTTATTTATGTGTATTTTATTTTATTTTATCTTTTATTTAAAAAAATGTATTTTTACACTATATAAACTGTTTACACTATATAAACTTAAAAGTTTGGAGTCAAAATATAATATTTTTTATCAAAAATGACATGACAGACTTTAGCATTGTCCTTTTGAACTTCCTTTTTCTTAATGAGATTCCTGGAAAAATTTTATCATGGTTTCCACAACTATATTAAGCACCAAATAAGCATATTAGAATAATTTCTGAAGAATCATGTGACACTGAAGACTGAAGTAATGTTTCTGAAAATTCTGTATTTCACAATATTGCTTAATCTATTGTATTTCTGATCAAAAATGTTATTCTTGGTGAGCATAAGCAACTTCTTTTGAAACATCTTCCTGATCCTAACATTTCAAATAGTAGTGTATATTTATATTTATATAAAATGTGTATGTGACAGAATTTTATTAAGAGTAATGTCTATTTTTAATCCATATTAAAAGTTGGCATTAGATGTTTATGCTAAAATTATATTTATACTGATGTATATGAGGGGTTTAGCTGTTTTGGAAAAAGTCACATGATAAGTAAATGCATTACTTTGTGAAATATGCGCTTGCAATGCACTGTAATCATGCGGGCTGAGGAACAAACAACACAAAAACATATGTGGTCTGACACGACAAGGTCAGCACAACTTCACACAACAACTGAGACCAGCAATCATGGTTTTATATGTATATAACACACACATACGCACACTTATTTAATTACTTAATTAATTTATTTTTATTTATTTATAGCACTGATCCCATCCTAGAACAGCTGGTTTGTTGAGTGAGAGGCTTTAAACTTTTATGAGTACTTTGTGTTCTACATTTAATGGAATGAGTGGAGACACACACTCATGTCGCATTTAGATCAAGACATTTATTAGAAGAAGTGACAGTGTTTTGCACTGAGCACAAACAGCACAGGGTTTAATACACCACCTAACTGTGCTCATAACAAACCGTACAGACAAACCTCTTTTCCATGGATGCCTATTTAAAAACTCTTACACAATACTGCAAATTATTTCAACTGAGAATAACGTTAACATTATCAGGACAATCTTATGTCAATGAAGGCACAAATCAAGACAATCGTAAGTCAAAGTTTAAAAAAAAAATGTACAGAGTAACAAATAGCCATGACAACGTACAGAATATAATACAAGACGCATTAAATAACACAATTTAAATATGTAGTATATCCAGTCAAGTTTTTTTCAATGACCTATAACAGATATCCTATAGGATAAACACATTCTTTTCCAGTTAATTTCATCTCTCTCTCTCTATATATATATTCAAATGGTTACACTGTACTTCATATAAAACTGCAACATTGATGCTTAGGTTGACAGAAATGCCTTGTACTGTATATCCTAACGCAGATATTGTAAGCACATACTTAAGTTTAAAGCAAGACTATAGATAGATAGTTCACGCTTAACCCACAGTAAAAATGCCTCATGCAACCAATGTTTTAAAAACATGTTTGAACGCTTTAGCAAATTAAACTGAAAAACGTAACGGAAAAAATGCTGTGCCATTGTACACTGAAAAAGAAAACAATTGCACATCCACAATATACTGTATACCACATCCTGACGATATAACAGTTCGAGACATGACCTTTTCAGTCTTAATCTTTGTTTTCACAATCTACTGCCGTCAGAATATGTCTTTTAACACTCCACCTTGTGAAAAGAATAGCTTGCCATCTCTTTCCTCTCTTAAAAGCCGTGTGCTGTTAAAACGCGGGTCGTTTCTGGACCAGAATTACACTGTAGGTCAAAGCTTGTCTTTCCACACTTTCATGCTTCAGGGAGCTCATATAATTGCCCGTGTGTGCTAACATTGTGTGTGTGAGAGAGAACGAGAATGTAAGGTATCATAACACTGATACAACCTTTGCCCTTTGACCTTTTCATGTGCTCTGTTGCTCTCTAGCTGCTGATCTCAGAGATATGTCAACGTTTGCATGGCTCTGTCTCTGTCACAACAGGTTAAAATAAGCTCCAGGAGCAGCGTAGGCCTATTTTTGGTACCCTTTATAACATCCTGTTACTTCCCTTACAAAAAAAGTACCATGGTATGTACTAAAATTAACTTTATACTCCATGGCAGCGCTGTTGTAACTTTTTACTGGAATTTTGTTGTATTTCCATTTTACATTCACACAGCAGCAGAATACGTTTGTCAGTCCTGTATTTGAGTCCTTAATACAGTTACGTTCACATGCTGTACGGTTGTTTATGGGTGTGACAACCTCATTCTGTAACCAAACTCACACCCGTAACTTTTCGGGACTCACATTCTTGGAAAGCCCGCCCTGTGTGAATGGAACGGGACTCAGGGTTGCCAGGTTTTCATAGCAAAACCCGCCCAATTGCAACTCAAAACAATCCAAATTCGTACAAATTACCACCTGGCAAAATATGTACGAATTGGTCATGAGATAGCGATGAGTTAATGCGATTGTCAGTCCCAAAAGCTGACAGTGTGAACGTAGCCTTTGTTTTCCGTTTTCACATTTGTTTAGTTTTAAATTGTCTACTTTTTATTTCGTTAGTTTTAGGGCCTGTTAACACTAGTGCGTTTTCGCTACAAAATAGCATTTAAAGTGAAAACGATTCTCGTCTACACTGGTGCTTTCACTGCGTTTTAGAAACAATCTCTGTCCACACTACACAACTGAAAACGCATGTCACATGATCGTTTATAATGAGCATGATGTTATTGTTTATACAGTCATCAAGGATACACAGAGCTAATGTGGGCAGCCACACCATTGTTTTCATCGTTTCGGTTCGTTTACACTGAAACGCAACCCTGGAGTTTTTTTTAAACTGAAACGAGGTCTGCAGCATTTGCAAAAGTCTCCGTTTTGGACCGTTTACTCTGAAATGCAACCCCGGCGTTTTCAAACTAAAACAGGGTCTGCAGCGTTTTCAAAAGTCTCAGTTTTAGACCATATACACAAAACGCAACACCCGAGTTTTTAAACTAAAACGTGGTCTCTGAGGTGCTTTCAAAAGTTTCCGTTTGGTTCCGTTTACACTGAAACGCAACCCGTCATTTTCTAACTAAAACGGGGTCTGCAGCGTTTTCAAAAGTCTCTGTTTTGGACTGTTTACACTGAAACGCAACCCTGGCGTTTTCAAACTAAAACTGGGTCTGCAGCATTTTCAAAAGTCTCAGTTTTGGACCATTTACACTGAAACGCAACACCCGAGTTTTCGAACTAAAACGGGGTCTGCAGTGCTTTCAAAAGTCTCTGTTTTGTTCCGTTTACACTGAAACGCAACCCCGGTATTTTCAAACTAAAACAGGGTATGCAGCATTTTCAAAAGTCTCAGTTTTGGACCATTTACACTAAAACGCAACACCGGAGTTTTCAAACTAATACAGGGTCTGCAGTGCTTTCAAAAGTCTCCCTATTGTTCCGTTTACACTGAAATGCAACCCCATCATTTTCAAACTAAAATGGGGTCTGCAGCATTTTTTAAAATGTCCGTTTTTGTCCGTTTACACTGAACCGTAACACCAGAGTTTTCAAACTACAACAGGGTTTGCAGCATTTTTTTAAACGTCTTCGTTTTGGTCCATTTACACTGAAATGCAACCCCAGAGTTTTCAAACTTGATCGAAAGAATCCGTTTTCAAGGGTCGAAAACGCTAGTGTAAACGACAGGTGTAACCGTAGCGAAACGAAAACACACTAGTGCAAACGTAGTCTTAGTTCTTGTTTGTAGTATAATATTTTAGGGCTGCCAAAGTTAATTGGTATTATTTAAATAATAAAAATAATAAATTAGCATTTTGTTTTTCAACAATAGCATGGTAGTACCATGATACATGTACAAAAACGATGGTGGTACTGTAACTTTTGGTACTTTGTTGTCAAAACGGTTAACAAAAGATAATACAATAAAGAGAAAATCATCAATTTTTCATACTAAACCTAAATCCTTTTAAATTCTTGAAAACGTTCCTTTCCTTTAAGTCTTAGCATTACTGATGGACTGTTGTGCTTGTAACGTCACTGAAATTGCTGGTATACGATGAGAATTTACAGTATTATACAGATGTTCAAATGGCCTTTATCTAACACTTGACCTGTATCGATGAAAACACTCTCCCATAAACTATGAAATGGCCTTGGTGTTTACAAATTGTCCAAACCATGAATGACATATAAATAACTTAAATAACACAATCCCAGCTGTCATGACGTGCTGCATCTCGGAGAACAGCCGCTTTAAAGTGCTTCTGTTGTTCCCCCTCGACTGTCGAGTCTAAAACGAGAATATCATGAGAAATGCTCATCAACGCGAGTTGGTGAATGGAGATTTGAAATGTCCCGCTTCTCGACCTGTAAACATTTACCCAGCAGCACTGTGATGAGAAGGACAAGCTGGGAATCATTCAGTCTTCCAGTCTCTCCGCCTCTTTGTCCAAGTCTAGCCTAGCTGGCTGCTGATGTCCAGGGCTTTCTGGTACACCTGGGTTACATCATCCAGATCGCCCAGCAAGGAGAAGCTCCCATTGTCTCCAGGGGATCCGGGAGGGCTGCGGACGCCCTTTCCGCCGGGAAGTTGTGCGACGGTCTGAAGGCCCCTGAACCCTGCCATCTGCAGCAAGTCTTCAGCCGACAGCGAGCCTCGGATGTTAGGTTTCGGAGAAACGGGTGGCCAGTCCAGCCCTATGCTGGAGAGACCCGTCTCCTCGTACAAGATGCTTGATGGTCTGCTTTGGCTCCGCGAGACTGTTGAGTCTCCATGGGCCTCTCCATGGACTCCCACGGCATTGTGTGTGGAATATTTCCCGTTACGCTTAAGTATACCTTTCCTTCCAACAGTCCGTTTGGATGGGGAGCTATTTGGAGGTTGCACAGTAGCACCCCCTAACAGTTCAGAGGACTCGCTGCGCTCCGGCGAAGAGTAATATCCAGATTCACGCTGCTGATTGTTTTTCAGAATGCCTTTCTTGGGTAACATAGACACCATTTTGGCTGGGGAGCCACCTAGTGTATCCTCTCGCTCTGGACTCGACCCGGACTCAACATCTTGGTAGCAAATAGACCGTCTGAGCTCTACTTCACACAGACTCTGGGACCGCTGGTCTCCACTGGTCGCCCGAGTCTTCAGGATGCTCTTTGGTCTTTTGAGGCCTGGCTTCTCTTCCACAACACCCCACATTCCACCATCGTTCTCCTTCGTGGACTTTCTCATACGGCGGGCTGGAGTCAAGGCTGTGGCATTATTACCGTTACCAGGTTCTGGGCGTTGAGCTTTGCCTGGACAGACGTCAGTGCGGTTCTGCCAGTCAATGAAGCGCGCCAGCATGGGCGAGCTGTTTTCCCTTTGCGTTTGGCAGTCGCACACGCTGGTCTTCCATCCCCAGTTTACCCACCAATGGTTTGCAATGTCCTCAACTGTAGCCCTACGATCTGGATTAACCATCAACATCCAGCGGATCAAACCACGTGCGTCTGAATAAGATGGAGAAATTTGAAGTTGGTCAGGTAACTTGGAGAGATTTGGGTTCAGATGACTTGGAAATATCTAGTGAGAAGGCACATACCTGATGACTGTGGCGGTTCCCTGTATTCTCCGTTGCTGATCTGGCGAATGAGTCTTTGGTGGTCTCCTCCATCGAAGGGCATTGTTCCGTACACAAGAGTGTAGAGTAATACCCCCAGTGCCCAACTGTCAACCTGTCAAAACAATACCACTTAAATTATTGACATGCTCTTTTCGTTCTATAATTTTTCATATGATTAACAGCATAACAGACTGGACCTTTGTACTAGTTCAACATGTGCTGGTAAACACTTGTCGTCATTTAGCAATAGATTAAAAGGTTGTGTTATTTTATTTTCCTGCCTGGGCCATAAAGTCAACTCCACCTATATTTATGAACGTTTAATCAAGCTGTCATTGTACACCTAATGTATGAGAACAATAGGCTATCTCACATATATCTGCGCAGTAACCGCCATCGTAATTCCTGCTCGTCATTTAATCATTTCTCGTGCCGACCTCGTCTGACCCTGCTGCACCTCTGCTGATTAGCCAAGGGTGCAGGCCAGGAATGAGAAGGTATCGAGGGGAAACAATGGCTGATTACAGCACAGGAAACGTCCACTCCCCGAACTCCAGACCTGTCTGACCCCAAGTAGATGTGAGGAGCTCTGTGATTGTTGGCCCTGATCCACTGATCTCTGACCAGCGAGAAGAAGAACGCTGCCTTTCCCATGGTCTCAAGTTATGTAAGGATGATTGAGGGACCTAAGTGTCTAAAATTGAATGTCCAGAGGCTTTTATGTGTCATCGTACAATAAAACCGGAAAAACGTATGGGAATTTTGATATATTCCTCTGTTCCAGACAGGCTTAGTGTTTGGCTATTAAGTATCAGGAATCGTGAATGCTTGATATCCTGAAAATAGCTTTGAGATTAGTCCTCGTTCTTTTTGGCAAAGTCTTTGTTTCTCATTGGATTATGGAAGATGTTTAGTACGCTGACTGACTTGGCTTATGAAGCAATTCCTGTGGGGAGTGACTGAGTTTGGATGTGGAATGAAGGGTGGTCTCACCTCCCTTTAGATATGAGTGGAAACGCTTTCTCTTTCTCTTTGTTATCTGTGTTTTGTTCTTTCTTATCGTTCGAGACAGGAAATATGTGATTGTGTTTCCTAGCCCAAATTTTTTAAGGGTGAAAAACGAAGGCCTCTTAAATGGCTATGCAGGGTTGCATAACTGGAGAATATTAGTTCATAATGTACCTCCGGGCCTCTATACGGTCGTCCGTTCACAATCTCAGGGGAGGCGTACAGCGGGCTGCCGCAGAATGTTTGAAGAAGCTTGTCCTTCTGGTAGAGGTTGGACAACCCAAAATCTGCAATCTAGAAGATAAAACCAGGTCAGAACAGGCTGATATTGAGTAATAAATCACTAGAGGAAAATCAGAATGTACCTTAATGTTACCGTTGTCATCCAGGAGGATGTTTTCCAGCTTGAGATCTCGATGTACTACTCCGTTCTGAAAGACAACATCAAAACCATCATTTTTAGAACAACTTCTGTCACATAGGCATCATAGAAACATCACTTTTTATGCTGCCACCTAGTTTTGTCATATTTGAATGTCCTACAAAACACACTCTTTAAAATAAAGGTTCTTTATTGGGATCAATGGTTCTATAAAGAGCCTTGAACATTCATGGAACCTTTCAAATGCAGAAAAGGTTCTTTATAGTCAAATAAGGTTCTTTTGTTTTTTTTTTAAAGGTTTGTTAAAAGGTTCTTTGGGGAACTAAAAATGGTTCTTCCATGGCATCACTGCCAAAGCACCCTTTTGGAATCTTTTTTTTTTCAAGAGTGCACGTCTTAGTCTGCTGCTATTCTAAAGACAAGGAAAGGGGAAAAGTGACATTTCCCTTCCTAACTGTGAAATGGCCTGATCTATGTATCCCTCCCTCTGTTCTGGGACGACCTCCTTGGAATCCCCCAGCTGAGTTGATGACATCATCAGCCCAGCTGTATAGAAACAAAGGCCAAGCCCAGGCTGAATTCCCTCAGGGCGTTTCGTTTTCCAGCTGACATGGCCCCGGGTACCGGCTGACCCTTTGTACTGATTTAGGAACGGGATCTTGTGCTTTAATCCTAGCCTTAATCTTTAATAAACTAGAAAAATATGCTCTGAAATGTGAAATGAAAGCGAAAACAGTGAAGAAATATGCGATGGATCAATGTGAAAGGTCAATTTGGAACTTGGAAAGTGGGAAAAATTGGAGATGAGGAGGGGTTTGGCACCAGGGCCGAAGAACACAGCTGCTCTCTGGCTCCACAACCTTTCGCATCGAGACATTCTTGGAAGTTTAGTTTATCCCTCTCATATCATGTCAAGTCCTCCTTCATCCGGTAAATCATATTATTTACTCTATAGAGAGCTCGTGTGCGACTGCACGTGAATGCACAGTGAAACATCGCACAGATGTCAGTTGTTTAGTTTAAGAGGTACGAGACGTCGTGTAATTGTGTAATTGTAGTCACGGTTAAAGGCTAAGTACCTTAGTTACATAAGGTTAAAAGCAAGTAGAGGATATATTTACAGTATTCCTGCTGAAAAGCAGTTTAATCTATTTTGCCAAACTGGTCTGGCTAGGGTGGGGGGGGGGGTGTTTCATTTTCCATATGGGTTTATGTATATGGTTTATTTTTTTAAAGAGTTTTTAAGATGCTTAAGGCATTGTTAGATGCCATTGTTTCTTGTCATAGCTATGCAAGGATTTGATTTCAAAAACAGTTTCATATTAACTATATCTATATTTAACCTCAGAATGATCTCAAAATGAGTGCTAAAGTCTGATTTTGGTGTGGCTGTTCTTTAAAATTAAATTATTATCATGTTAATTCAAGTGATTAAGTATTTGAAAGTCTGACAGTCATTAGTATTGAGTCCTACTGTGAAGTTAACCCTACCTGCTTTAAATGTTTGAAAATGACTAACAGTTCAGAAAAGTATTCAAATGTAATCAGTTACATTACTTTAATAAATCAATTGAAATAGTTACACTACTTATTACATTTTAAATAGGGTAACTTCTAATCTATAACCTATTACATTTCCAAAGTACCCTTCCCAAAACTGGTTCCCCAGTAGAAAAGATCACACACATTTGGAATGACATGAAGGTCAGCAAATTACTTTTTAATTTGTCTCACCCCATGGCTCCACCCTCACCTTGTGGCAGTAATGAACTGCAGAGACGATCTGTCTGAAGAAGTGTCTGGTCTCCCTTTCACCGAGCTTTCGGCGCTCGCTGATGTAATCGTACAGCTCGCCCTTGCTGGCGTATTCCATCACGATCACGATCTTATCCTTATTCTCGAACACTGCGAACACAACACAACAGCGCTTGATTAGATTACTCAACATCATTCTGTGTTAAAGTGACGGCGCACGGAAATGAAAACAGCATATTTCCATTATATCCAGCTCTCCAGCTAAATCTCTGTCATTGACTGTTAACAGTTTGGCTCAAGCTTTCGTTGGGCCGTAGCCAGTATGTAAGAGTCAGAATCGCCAGCGAGTCTGGCTTTAGTCAGGGTCATGGCGATTAGGAGCTGTCTTTGCAAGCGAGACCACAACTGTTAACAGGTGTTAAGTGCGGAGAGGAAGCGAGATTTGGCATACGTGATCTTGGATGATGGCGTAAACATTCCTGTTCTAAGAAAAGGTATGTGTTTTGAACAACACAGTGTTCTTAGTAGCAGCCCTTAGATGGATTGCCATCATTTGAGCCAATCAGAGAAGTGTTTATCTTGCAGATCTAAGACCTCAGCAAATATTTGTTTTTAGTTTGCAAGGGAAGTGCTCCATTCAGATCCTCCTGATACAGCAGGAGCATCTCCATAGAGAGCCTTCATTGTTTATCGCCCAGAGACTGGTTGTCAGTGTGAGGGTCAATGGATCAAACAGAAGACCAACTCTCTTGGTGTCACTTTCAACAACATGTGTATTTGGACACCTGTTGACTGTCTAGGACTAACCAAGCTTGTTGGAATAACCTTTGACGTTCACGTTGAAGACATTGAACCTGATTCCAAACCTAGCACTGAGTAATTACCTCTCTAGGCTAATCCGTATTAGACACAGAAGACTGAGCGCTCTCCGTTTTGGCACCGGTTCTCAGACCGATCCAGGGTCAGAAATAATGACCCCTGGCTGAGAGCACGGCGTGAGCCCACAGCTGTGGCGTCTCCCTCTGTCAGCGTGGAGATAAAGCAGCTTTGTTTTGAGTATTGCATTCAAGGCGCTGTGCTCGGGGCCTATTTTGATGGGTTTTTTTGAGGCAAAGTTACATGCGTGGGACATTTCAAACATGCTGATTGCTGCAGGACTGTAATGACTTCAATGCATTCGCTTCATCTCCGTTAGAGAGAGTTTACACCCCCAACAACGTTGTTGCTTGATCAACACCCTTGGGCAAGCAGGGTGCGGTCAGATCGCATAAATAAAACGTGAGGGCAACTGATCTAAAGATGATTGGATGCTCAGAAAAACCACACTTGGCTGCAAAGGGTGTGGAGTTTTTACATGTTGAGAAGGGGTTTGAAAACTTTTGATTTGCTTCAGTGAGAGTGTTTTAGCGAGAGAGACTTACCTTCGTATATAGAGATGATGTGTGGATGGCGGAGAGAAGACATGATCTCGATCTCTCGGCGGATGTGTACCATGTCTTGTTCATCTTTGATCTTTTCCTTTCGGATGGATTTAATCGCCACCTGAGAAGGAACAAACAAGTCTTATTTGTAGCGTGTTCTTTTGAACGGAGTGACTAGAAAATATTGATGAATTCCTGGTTTAGTAGCTCGATAGCAGCTTTGGTTGAGCAGTATTGATGAAGATGAGGGTCAAAGGTTAGGAAATTCTGATTGATTGTATTTTCGTTGCAGTGGCATCCTGGCTCAGGGGTCATAGATCATAGAAACAGAAGAGCCTACTCCCTTTTATGGTGTCAAGGAGTTCACAGGAAAAGTACTTCCTGTCTTAGGTGGTCAGGTGACCCACAAACTTGCTGAGCTAACCAGTTATGTAGTAATAGCACTCTTTTTGTTATAGTGGGTTTCAACTTGGACTACACTTTTAAAAATAAAGGTGCTTTAAAAGGTTCTTCACAGCGATGCCATGGAGGAACCATTTTTGGTTCCTCAAAGAACCATTCAGTCAAAAGTTCTTTAAAGAACCATCTCTTTCTTATCTTTTTATAATCTGAAGAACCTTCTTTTGACACAAAGAACCTTTTTGTGAAACAGAAAGGTTCTTCAGATGTTAAAGGAAGTACTAAAATGAATGAAATGGTAACACTTTACAATAAGGTTTAATTTGTATTTCAATGTATTTTACACCATTTATTAATCTTTTAATGTTAATACAATTATATATTAATAAAGATGTTAATAAAAATATAATTAACGTTAACAAATGAAACCTTATTGTAAAGTGTTACCACTAGAATTATATATATATATACACCCAAAGTATAAAAAAAATAACACACAGCAAAATTACAAAATCTTTAACCAAAATTAAAACATTTGAGTAAAACTGAATTAAATATATTAACAAAAACTATATTAGTGTGTCTTTTATAGTCAAATAGCAGTTGCATAGACATTTTTCACAATAAATAATATACTAAACAGCCCAGCATCTTCAAAATAGTGTGCTAAAATACAATAAATATCATTAAAATGAATAATATAATATAATATTCTACAGTGATAATATGCTTTAATTATTATACTATGTAGATAGTAATTTAAAAAATAATAAATCATAAAAATATGGTTATTCCTAATAGAAAGCATTACATTTATTTCAGTACTTTTTTTTGGTAAGCTAAGGGAGACGAGAGCTAGATCTGGAGCTAGTGGCTTAACCTTGAGCGAAAAATGGGTTTCTGTGAAGGAGAATGGCTTTTTTGGGAGAAGGCGCACCACAGGAGTTATTTTTAAACGTCCCATTTAACCAGCTCCGAAACAGGCTCTATTAAAGATGTGTCAGCGCTCAAAGACCTGCTTTCAAAGAACCTCTTTTTTCAGTTTTACATATTTATTTTGTTAAATAATGCTCATGCATAAATTGTTATACTAATTGTGTTTACTCAATATCTTCAAGTCTTATCCTATATGCATACTTGAGGATGCTGAGAAGATTTCTAAGGCTAAGTGGTCATGAGGAGGGATTAAAGTCGCAGGAAGTTTGCAGCATGTTCCTCCGCTGACTCATAAAACATGCACAAGAGGGAAGTGGCGCTGACAGAGCTGACTTCCTGTCCACCCAGTGCAGTTCACAACCCCGATATACTGCCAACCCAAGCCTTTTAGGGGCAAAATGGTGTTCGGGTAATGCATTGTGTTATTGTCTGATGACATCTACAATACATGCATTACATGTTACAGCCTTATCAGTGACTTATGTAAGACGGAGAGTGGAGAGCTTGTGATAAACGTGTTTAACTCGCCACTTGGACATGATCTGTCTGGTTACAGTCTGGTGTTTGGATGGCTTTAAAAAGGCTGCCAGAATGAGTGTGTGTTAAGAGCCAGTTTAGGACCTCAATGTGATTATACAGTGAAAGCAAAAACTCATTAAACTTGCATTGTGGCAGACGGGCACGCAGGTGATTTTTTGACCTCACTGAGGGAAGCGCACATGGTTGAGCAGTATTGTTACCCAGCCTGTGGCTACAGATCATTAAGCCAACCTGTGTTTGATGCCTTTGCCAGCTGGCTGTAGGCTTTGCTCTTCTCTAACCCCTGGCTAAAACTGAAGCCTTCTTATTGTCTCCCAGACATAGACGTGCCCATTGTCTGAGCCTCACACAACAGCTGTGTTGTTTTACCTGTGCGCTGTTTTAAGGGGGAAAAGGGAGCACCTTTACTCACCGGAGCACTCGTGCAGAACGTCGTTTTGGAAAAATGCGTCATAGAGAGTTAAGTACAAAGAAGGAAGCCCGTCTTCTTATTTGCTGTTTCTTTCCAACTTCCTTTGCCTTTTCCAGCTTTCTGCTTTCAAACTTATACTATGTTAGTATCCTTTTAATAAAAACTGATATTTTCAGGATGTTTGGCATAACCACAAATACAAATTCAACTCAACCCTCGTTTTCTTTTAAAGCAAAAACCTTTTTTAAATCAATGGAGCAATTCATAAACACTTAAATACCAAATGCCATTACAGTCTAACTACTAAACCCCTAAAATGACAAAAACAACTTTCGATTTCTTATTTTGCGTTGCTGCCATTACAACACTGCAACAAATGCTTTTCTTACTTAGATTTTTAGTCTTGTTTCCAGCCAAAATATCTACAAAGTCTTAAATCAAGAAATAAAGTCAATTTTTTTTTCTTGTTTTCAGAAAAAACAAGTCAAAATTAAGGGAGTTTTTGCTTAGAACAAGCACAAAAATCCTATTTTAAACCGAAAACAAGATTATTTTCTTACCTCATTGGCAGATTATTTTGCTTGTTTCAAGCAAAAACGCACTTAATTTTGACTTAATTTTGACTAATTTTGACAAAATAATTTTTACTTGTCTAGAAAATCCTTCTTGATTTAAGAATTTGTAGATATTTTGGCTGGAAACAAGACAAAAAATCTAAGTAAGAAAAGCATTTTTTTGCAGTGAATGTAACTGCTAAACCCCTAAAGTGACTATAAAGATGACAAAAACAACTTTTTTAAATAAAGTAAAATGCTTCCAGTATCCATTTTAATTTGTTGCCATTATAATGTAACTCCCAAACCCCTAAAATGACTATAAAAATGACAAAAACAACTTTTCAAATAAAATAAAATGCTTCTAACATCCAATTTTACTTTATTGCCATTGCAATTTAACTCCTAATTCCCTTAAAATGACTGTGAAAATGGCAAAAATGACTTTTCAAATGCAATAAAATGCTTTCAATATCCAATTGTACTTTGTTGCCATTACAATGTACCTCTTAAACCCCTAAAATGACTATAAAAATGACAAAAACGACTTTCCAAATAAAGTAAAATGCTTCCAATATCCAGTTTTACTTTGTAGCCATTACAATGTAACTTTTAAACCCCTAAAATGACACTTCAAATAACAAAAACGACTTTTCAAATAGAATAAATTGCTTCCAATATCTAGTTTAACTTTGTTGCCATTACAATATAACTCCTAAACCCCTAAAATGACTATAGAAAGGCATATTTTCTAATAATATGCTAATTTTAACAGTGCTTTCACAAAATAATATGCTTAAATTTCCGCTTTCTCATCCCATCCCTGCAAGGACCTCATGCCATGGTCTAACCTAATTTTTATTGTTATTTTTTTCAAGTCTCAAGTACAACTTGTATTGGACCTGGAATATTCCTATATGTGGTTTAATCCTGGTTTATGCCTAAGACATTTCCAACCATTTACACCTATCTTTCTGTATAAAACATATATGAGATCTGCTAAAGAGCATGAGCCAAGACTACACAATTATAAAGGAGCACATGCAGAGTCAAAACAATTGTTCTGGTTTAATTCACCCTGCAATGTTGTGAATTCCTTCCTTTGCTACTAGTGAGTCATGCATTCCTAGATTCAACCATCAGTCCATTGAGACAAAGATCATGGACTGCGACTTAAGAATTTGTCAGTTTGTATACTCTTTATCATATGCTCATGTCTTTTTTTCCCATCACTGAACACCCATTTAAATTACTAAGCAGATGTTTTGGCAGGGAAAGATTTTAAATGCCCGTGCTGGAACATTCTTCCCTACTGCCAAACTCATCACCATACAAACACTAGAGTTTATCTCCACCCTTCAGATTTAGCGTTGGGCATCGACACTGCAAACACAACCAGTTGTGTTGTCCTCAACAGAACCACACTGTCTAATGTTTCTCAGTGTTAATTCTAAGGAAACGCTCATAAGTGGTTTCCGTTATTAGGTTACCAAGTCCCGGACGTGACATTGAGAGCATCCTGCGCTCAAGCAGCTGTTGACATCAGGACACATTTTTTCGCCCACAGCTCTGACCCACTAGGTCCATATCTGCCCCACTCAAGATGCAGATCCGTCTCGGGATTAATGCTCTGACCTAGTTCCAAAACAGAAGTGGTTTATCCTAGTTTTTCCCCACTTAACTTGCTCTACAGATGTTATGCGTTTCTTAGCGATGCCAACGCGATACGTAAAGGAGCTTAGGTTACTTGCGACATAAACAGACCTCTCGTGCTTTGAAACCTTTGACCTGCTCAACTCCTAGATGAACTCAGTGTCACTGAGGGACGGAAGACAGCACTTGCCCTGTGAAATTGTGCATGTAATGATGGCCATTAAGGGTGCATTTACTTTCGCCAATTTTTCAAAGGAATGTTTAATTAGGTCAACTGATAGCAAGCGAAACCCACACAATGTCTCCCACATGAAAGGAAAATCAGAAATGAGATCTCTCTAATATCTCTGTTCAATGAGATGAAACAGAAACATTCTCTTGTCTTCTGGTTCTGCATGATCACTTCTTAAAATAAAGGTTGCTTATTGACTTTGATGGTTCAACAAAGAACTTTTAACATCAATGGAATCTTTCCATTATGCAAGTTCTTAAGAGAGAAAAAGGTTCTTTAAATGTTCTTCACATTAAAGTTCTTTGGGAAACCAAAAATGTGACCCTGGACCACAAAACCAGTCGTATGTAGCACCAGTATTTGTATTAATAGCCAAAAATACATTGTATGGGTTAAAATGATAGATTTTTCTTTTATGCCAAAAATCATTAGGATATTAAGTAAAGATCATGTTCCATTAAAATATTTTGTACATTTCCTACCGTAAATATATCAAAACTTAATTTTTGATTAGTAATATGCTTTGCTAAGAACTTCATTTAAAGGCGATTTTCTCAATATTTTGATTGTGTTTTGCACCTTCAGATTCCAGATATTTTCCTAACAAACCATACATAAATTCAGATGATGCATAAAGGGTTACAAATGGTTCTTCTGTGGCAAAACCCTCCATTTGGGACCTTTATTTGATGGGATTGATGGGGAAAACGACCAAACTTTTCAAGACTGAGCTCAGATTTGACATGATGCAAAACTCATTTCATTCTTCCAAAACCAAACGAACTGGTTCATATGCGTTTTGTAGCTCTGTATTTTGTCTGTTTATCTCAAGAAACATCTGAAACGAAGTTGATACCTATTTGAGAACTTTATAAGATCTTTTGAGCTTTGAAAGAGCAATCCATGTTGGTCAACTCACCACTCGTCCAGTGTGCCTCTCTATGGCTTTCTTCACTTTTCCATATGTTCCTCTCCCGAGGGTTTCGAGCAACTCGTAGCGGTGCTTCAGGTTGTGTTTGTGGTGATGTTTCTTCACGCTGGAGCCTCTCCGTACACCGAGAGAGGCTGGCATCTCTCCTCCGGGATAGTCCACCGGTAGAGGCTCAATTTCATTCGCTATGTTAGTCCCCAGCTGGGATGATTCCGTCTCCATGGTTTCCTATGCGATGTGTCCGATAAATCTTAAAATCGGCGCTCAGCCGTTATAAAAACTCACAAAGATCCCGAACTCGGTGTTCAGTCGTTATTTACGCTGATGAAATGAGTCTGGGAATTGTAGGGGGCGTCTAAGAAGAGCGACCCGTCAGTCATTCATCGGTGAAGTGCTCCTCTCGCCTCTGGAAGCTCAAATATGCGCGACCGGACTCCATGCTTTACCCGTCCATCCCACTACCGGCGCGTGTTTCTCCTCCCCTCCTCTTGCCTTTTCTCCAGAGTACAGACTACAGGAATAAAGAATGCAGCCTGGATGAAGCCGGAGGCGGAGTTATAAGTGCAGGTCTCTAGCTCTCTCCTACTCTCTCTCCCTCTCCTAATGGAATAATGGCATAATGGCGTAATGGAGAACACTTAATTGTATTTTATTAGGTTTGATCAGTGCTTTCCCTTCATCACTCTCTCTCAATTATTCTTCAATTTAATGTGCTTTACTGGCATGAAGAATAACTTGTACCTTTCTAGGACTAAAGCATTTCCAGTCTAAAAACAGTAGTGTCAAAAAGCTTGGTATGATTGACATTAAAGTATTAAAGTACATAAGCTTTTAAAAATAAAGGTTCCAAAACGGTGTTTTTGCAGTGATGCCATAAGAACCATTTTTGGTTCCCCAAAGAGTGAACAGTTCCTAAAAGAACCATTTTAAAACCTTTTTCGACTATAAAGAACCTTTTCTGTATTTGAAAGATCATGGATGTTCAAGGTTCTTTATAGAAACATTGATGCCAATAGAGAACCTTTATTTTTAAAAGTGTAAAGCATATAGGTATTTAAGTTCTAAAGTAAAAAAACCGTCAACATAGAGAATAAGGTGAAGTGAAAAAAAACATAAGTGAACTAATAATACAAATGTTGCATTTTTATACAAAATATGATGTAGCCTAAGTGTCAATGCAATAAGTAAATAAATACAAATAGGCTAGATTTAAGTAAATAAATAAATATTTAACAATGCGAACATTCTATTTTCTCTCTCTATGTAAGCAAGCTGTCCGTGTAGATCTATTAAGTGCTATACTTTCTGTACTGATATTGACTAGGTTTAATGCAGCGGGCAGGTGCAGCAATGGCTTTTCTAATGAAGAATGGTTTGCATTTCCTTGAAATCCACTAGCCGGTTGTCGTTCTTCTGTAGTCCGCTGATTGTTTTTGTTTGTGAGGGCTGTAGCAAACATTACTCACAGTAAGCAAAATATGGCTCAGCAGTGCCCTCTAGCAAGAGAACGATATTTCTGTGGTTATATACTGGGATCATTGGGATGTACTGCCACCACATGGAGGATTTAAGATAGCACTGAAGAAGGCTCTGATAGAAATTACATATAGCCAAATAACTCTGTTTTTGAAGTATCCACCTTGTTTACTTCTATGGTGCCCCCGAGTTTGAACTTCCAAAATGCAGTTTAAATGCAGCTTCAAAGGGCTCTAAATGATCTCAGCTGAGGAAGAAGGGTCTTATCTAGCGAAACGATTGGTTATTTTCTAAACAAATTTACAACTTATTTACTTTTTAATCTCAAACGCCCATCTTGCCAAGCTAGACGAGACAAGCATTTGAGGTTAAAAAGTATATAAATTGTAATTTCTTCTAGGAAATAACCCATCGTTTTGCTAGATAAGACCCTTCTTTCCTCGGCTGGGGTCGTTTAGAGCCCTTTGAAGCTGCATTTTGGAAGTTCAAACTCGGGGGCACCATAGAAGTCCATTATAAGAAGAAAAATCCTGAAATGTTCTACGACTGAAGAAAGAAAGACATGAACATCTTGGATGACAAGGGGGTGAGTACATTATCTGTAAATTTTTGTTCTGAAAGTGAACTCCTTTAAGTTTGGCAAAATGTTCAGTATATAACAGTTCAACTTGATCTAAATTTTACTTCTGTGAGACATTTTACAAAACAAAGTAGTTATGTATGCACTGAAGTGGTACTGAAGATATTGTACAATAAACTTTAGTATTTGTCACATGACCTCAATGCATGATATTATGTTCTTTATCCATTATACTGCAAATGCAAGATCAACTTTAGCTCAATGACTGTTCTGCATGTTACAAATAAGTCTTGATGTTTTAAGCATGCAATAGTATATGCGTAAGAGGACATCAGCCATACATTTTCAGGGAATTTGATTTGTCACTAGATGGGGCTGTGGGGCAAAGAAAAAATGTGTATTTTACCATTCTGCTAAGTGCATTAAAGATTAATATCAGACCTTAAAAAGCTCTAGTTTGATAGTTTAGGACCTTTTTAGGACCAGATTCTTTAGTCTGCCACAGAAGTACAGTAGATCATTGTTCTCTGTTGTTCTAGGTCGTGTTTTGATGGACATCTTCTAAAATCAGATATGATGGCTGATGTACAGCTGAGAACTGAGCTTTCTAGCATTGACAGTCAGATAGCCCACGGCAAAAAGACGAGTATGCAAGATCTGTTCTACCCTAAAAGGTCAGTAAAAAATGGTCATTAGCTCATATGACATCAGACATCAGATCTGCATGATTCAGTCCTTGTGGTGTACAGGAAATGTATAATCATGCTTTCTAAATATACTGTGACTGTTGCTTACTGTCTTCCCTGTGGCATGGCACATGTTGCACATTATTATGACATTCTTGATTGATTTTACTTTGTTTTCATTCCCGTCATCCTTGATTAGTGGTTTGTGTCCAGGGTTTGTGTCATACACACAGTAGCCACACAGTCAGGCAGTCTGGAGATGAATCATTTTATTTGACATGACATGAAGAATTCGGTTGCATATTAGTGCACATTACATAATAGCAAATATACAGTATAACCATATATTATGTCTGACATAATGCAGTCTATTGTAGTAATGATTAGAGTTTCTACACTGCAAGTCTAAAATTTGGACATAATGCACTGATGCTGAAAATTTAGCTTTGATATAATATTGTATAATATATTATACTATATAACAGCTTCATTACTATAAGAAGCTTTCTCTCCCTTAAAAAGAAACTTTGTTTCGCCTTTTGACCCACAGACCCCAGAGTCACAGACTTACAGAGACAGACGAGACCTGTCTGTCATCCAGACGAATGGATGAGCATTGCGCAATACACACGCACAGGCCTACCTCAGCACCAAACACACTTGCATACCCTCCAGATTTACAGTGTTCTGTTCTCAAATTTAAAACAATCTTACATCATTCACATACGTCAGCAATCTTGCCTCTTGCTTTTTCAACTCCATTTGAAATGACTTGTCAAATGTCGTTTTCTTTCCTGTGTGTGACATATTTTTCTGTTGAAATGTGGACAGGGAATATCGAAGAGCTTCTTTTTGATATTCAGTTGCATCACAGCCACAAACTATGATGTGCTACTTGCTTTTAAGTATTTTATATGACATACAGTGGTGTGAAAAAGTGTTAGCCCCCTTCCTGATTTTTTTTTTTTTTGTCACATTTTAATGTTTCAGATCATCAAATAAATTGAAATATTAATCAAAGATAACACAAGTAAACACAATATGCCGTTTTTAAATGAAGGGGGAAAAATCCAAACCCACATGGCCCTGTGTGAAAAAGTGTTAAAACATAACTGTGGTTTATCACACCTGAGTTTAGTTTCTTTAGCCACACCCAGGCCTGATTATTGCCACACCTGTTTGCAATCCAGAAATCACTTAAATAGGACCTGCCTGACAAAGTGAAGTAGACCAAAAGATCCTCAAAAGCTACACATCATGTTGAGATCAAAAGAAATTCAGGAACAAATGAGAAAGAAAGTAATTGAGATCTATCAGTCTGGAAAAGGTTATAAAGCCACTTCTAAAGCTTAGGGACTCCAGCGAACCACAGTGAGAGCCATTATCCACAAATGGCGAAAACATGGAACAGTGGTGAACCTTCCCAGGAGTGGCCAGCCGACCAAAATTACCCCAAGAGCGCAGCGACGACTCATCCAAGAGGTCACAAAAGACCCCACAACAACATCCAAAGAACTGCAGGCCTCTCTTGCCTCAGTTAAGGTCAGTGTTCATGACTCCACCATAAGAAAGAGACTGGGCAAAAATGACCTGCATGGCAGAGTTCCAAGACGAAAACCGCTGCTGAGCAAAAAGAACATAAAGGCTCGTCTCAGTTTTGCCAGAACACGTCTTGATGATCCCCAAGACTTTTGGGAAAATACTCTGTGGACTGACAAGACAAAAGTTGAACTTTTTGGAAGGTGTGTGTCCCATTACATCTGGCGTAAAAGTAACACAGCATTTCAGACAAAGAACATCATATCAACAATAAAATATGGTGGTTATAGTGTGATGGTCTGGGGCTGTTTTGCTGCTTCTGGACCTGGAAGACTTGCTGTGATAAATGGAACCATGAATTCTGCTGTCTACCAAAAAAATCCTGAAGGACAATGTCTGGACATCTGTTCGTGACCTCAAGCTGAAGCGAACTTGGGTTCTGCAGCAGGACAATGATCCAAAACACACCAGCAAATCCACCTCTGAATGGCTGAAGAAAAGCAAAAAAGACTTTGGAGTGGCCTAGTCAAAGTTCTGACCTGAATCCTATTGAGATGCTGTGACATGACCTTAAAAAGGCGATTCATGCTCGAAAACCCTCCAATGTGGCTGAATTACAACAATTCTGCCAAGATGAGTGGGCCAAAATTCCTGCACAGCGCTGTAACAGACTCATTTCAAGTTATCGCAAACGCTTGAATGCAGTTGTTGCTGCTAAGGGTGACCCAACCAGTTATTAAGTTTAGGGGGTAAACACTTTTTCACACAGGGCCATGTGGGTTTGGATTTTGTTTTCCTTTCATAATAAAAAAACTTGTGTTATCTTTAATAAAAAGGGGTCCAATAATGCTTTTTCACTTTTTGAATTTTAGCCAGTGTGTGGTGTTTTTTTTATCTTTGGGCATAAAAAACATCTACAAAGTTACAAATCTCAAAGTCCACCCTGAAGGGAGATATTTAGTGTTTTAAAAATCCCTTTTCAATTAGATTTATTCATCATACACTCTAGTCTAGATAGCCTTACTAGCCTTATGCTGGAGCTGAATTTAGGCATGTAAATACTGAAATAAATTAGCACAATAATGATAATATCATGTATCGCGATCTCGCAGGCTGACGATAACACCAACACTACTGTAGTGTACTATTTACTCACCCTCCATGCATCCTATATGACTTTCTTCTTTCAGACGAATGCAATCAGAGTTATATAAAAAAAATAATCCTGGCACTCCCAAGCTTTAGAACGGCATAGACAATTGTTTCTCTCCATCAGTGCAAAACAAGTCGATCCATAATAAAAAGTGCCTCACATGGCTTCGGAGGTCATTAAAAGCCTCCTTTAGCAATCCGATGTGTTTTTATAAGAAAAATATCCAAGTTTAAAACGTAAGAATCACTTTAATCTAGTGGCAGTACTGAAACGCCGTCTAAGCTGTTCGCCAATTGCAATGCAGTGGGACTGCTAACCAATCACAACAGAATTTTGTTTTTTGGAAAGCAGACCTTCATCAAACCCAGGACTAATTGAGCCATTTGTGCCAGTCTGGGGAGAAAGCTATTGTTTTAATGTAAATTATTGTAATTAATGCGTTTTTCAAACCACCAAGCATGAGAGTACACCCCCAAAACAAAATCAAGACTTTGTAAAAGAGCATAATAGGTCCTCTTTAAAAGTAAAATAGTGTGTTTTACAAATGATGCAGTTTTTTAAGACAGAATTATTCTGCTTTTTCCTCCTTGAACATGATAGCGCACCTGATTCTGTGTACATGGTTTGGTAAAATGGTAAAGTTCAGACGGCAGCATTGGCCCCAGGCTGAGACTGAACTCTAGCGTAATTGAAGGCCTTTCTGTCCTACTGTATGAAGATTAACTTGTCATTACATGCAGAGGGCAAGATAGAGACACACACAACTCCCGCCCAGATTTAGTTTCATTAAATAATTATTCATCCCCAAAAGCACGTGCAGTTTTGTCCAGCCCAAATTAGTCATGAGAGAAAGGTTTGCTCAGCACATTATTTATTTTAGTTTAATAATAAAATAAATAAAATTAAAAATAATATAATTTAAATAATTAAATATTTATGTAAATTTTATATACTGCTGTTCAAAATTTTGGGATCAGTAAGATTTTTCATGTTTTCTGCTCATCAAGGCTGTATTTATTTGATTAAAAATACAGAAAAAAAATGTAATATTGTAAAATATTATTGCAATTTAAAATAGTGGTTTTCTTTTTTAATATACTTTAAAATAGAATTTATTCCTGTGATGCAAAGCTAGATTTTCAGTATCATTAATCCAGTCTTCAGTGTCACATGATCCTTCAGATATTATTCTAATATGCTGATTTATTAATGTTTATCAATGTAAAAAAAATGTGCTGTTTAGTATTTTTTGGGGAAATAGATTTTTTTTTTTTGATGAATAAAATGTTAAAAAGAAAATAATTAATTTTAAAATCAATCTCTTTTGTAAAAATGCACACTACCGTTCAAAGTTTGTTGTCAGTAAATGTTTTCTTTCTTTCTTTGAAAGAAATTAATACTTTTATTCAGCAAGGATGTGTTAAATTGATAAAAAAAAAAATTGATAGTAAACACTCTATTTTGAATAAATCCTTTTCTTTTCAACTTTTTATTCATAAAAAAAAATCCTGATAAAAAATATTAACACATTGATAATAAATCAGCATATTACAATGACTTCTGAAGAATCATGTGACACTGATGACTAAAGGAATGATGCTGAAAATTCAGCATTGCATCACAGAAATAAATTTTATTTTAAAGTATTGTAAAATAAACAACCAATATTTTAAATCACAAAAATATTACACAAAATTACTGTTTTTTGTTCTGTATTTTTAATTAAATAAACACAGCCTTGATGAGCAGAAAACTCTTCTTTAAAAAAAAATACATTACAAATCTTACTAATCTCAAACTTTTGAATGGCAGTGTATATATATATATATATATATATATATATATATATATATATATATATATATATATAATCCTTTTGAAGCTCTAGTGCTGTGTGGTGGAAAATTGCAATTCAAATTCTTTAATAAATACAGTAAGCATTGCATCTGTGCTGAAGAATCTACAGTTTTATTGTCATTTTGTGTTGTCAGCTCAGTTCATTCAGCGAAAATGTGCTTTGCCACTGATCCAGTTTCAAAACAGAGAATGAAAATATGATTAAGAGGAGTTTAACTTATGTGGAATTATAAATAGCACTTAGTACATAGAAAAAATTGACTTTAAAGGTCATTTTAAAGGCGAAACAGTTCTATGTACGCTTTGATAATTACAGCAATGAATTGGTTTGGAGTACTAGAGTATGAAGCGATGCAAAAAGTCAGATTTATTTACTGGGATGTGGTGAAGTCTTAACTGATGGCGCAGAATCAAACATGCTTGGTAAGTGTGGACCAGCATGTGTCCATTGTGCTGTCCATCAGTGCAGGTGAAAGGCCCATGTTTTTTTTTTTTCTCCTAACAGTCATGTTCAGGCACAATTCTGCACTTCAAGATCTTTAGATAGTTCTGGACTTTGTTAGAATCGCGGCGAAAGCAGTAGAGGAGCTCGTAGTCGCTCATGGCCTCTCCGCTGTCAGATATAGGAAGCATGGCTTCTGCCGCAGACAGACCTGTCACAGAGTTGCCGAGCATTCCCAGTACTCGCATCTGAAAGAGGATGAGACAGAAACAATCAATGAATCACAGCCTTTCAGGCGTTTTCCACAAATAGGGTACAGAAAGTTCACAAACTGTTCATTGTCAACCACAGCAGGTCTAACTGAGTGTTTTATTTGACTTTTGCAACCCTGTTTGGAACAGGCTTGTGCCAATGTTTGATTAATTTGGATGTTTGATTAATTTCTCATAATCTGAGGCCAAATGTTGGTTTTGTTATTGATTAATCTATACATTTCCTATAAATTAAACAAAAAAATAATTACATTATTGTTCTCTTGCCATAACTTGAGTAAAGTTGAATGGTTAAGCTTGGCAAATGCAACAAACACTAATTTATGTTGCAATTTGGCAGAATTATTTATTTTTTTCTTCTCCATGTAGCACTTGTTTTTTTAATTAGAAATGTTTATATATATTTATTTTTTTCTTTATGTCTTTTTTTTTATTGAAATGTCTTTTTTTTTAATTGAAATGTTAATGTGGTTTTTACTATAATTAAATATTTGCAATATTTGAGATGTTGCAATTTGGCAAAATTATTATTTTTTTCTTCTCCATTTCACTTTTTTGTTTGCAATTGGACATTTTTAGTAATTGAAATTACATAAAAATAAAAAGCAACATATATTATTATTATTATATAAAAAATAATATAATTTATTTCTTTTTAAATCGAAATGTTAATGTGATTTTTACTATAATGGGTTTGAAATATTTTTACTATAATGGAGTTGCAATTGGGCAAAATTAAAACAAAATTATAACAATTTTTCTTTTTCATGTCACTTTTTTAGTAATTGAGTTACATATATATTATTGAATATGATTATTAATTAATATAAATATTATTATCTATTAATATTAATTCATTCATTATTTTTCTCTTCTACATGTCACTTTTTGGTAATTAAATTTTTTAGTAATTAAAATTTCAATTTAAAAAAATATGACTTTTACTATAATGGATGAAACATTTTTAAATGTCGCAATTGTATTTATTTATTTGTTTTCGTTTTGTAATAAGAATTTGTTTATAATTAAATAACAAAAAATTAAATTAAAAAAATTGATCATACTTATTATATGAAACTTTATGTACTTTAAACCTAATAATTATCCAACAGAGATACTAAATTAATGAAAATGTATTTAACATGTTTTAACTATAATAGAAGAAATGTTAATAATAAAACTATAATTTATATATAATTACTAAAATTCAGGTGTGACAAGCCAAAATTATTATTCCGATTCAGAGATAAAATGTGTTTAGAACCAGTTACTTTTTACTAATATTTATAATGTAATGCTCAATGATACTTGATCCAACATATCTAATATTGTTGTCTTGTTGTTTTTCACAAAAGGAACAGCAAAGTTCTTGTGAAAAGTGTCTGCAGCAACTTATGACTACTTATAAATACAATCACACAGTAGTATCACACTTTTCTTATTGCCTGCTTTGACGTGACTCACCTTCTCAGCGACTTTCTCCACCCCTTTCCTCAGCTCATGGGCCATGTCGCCCATCTCCAGGGCTTTGTTACTGCTGAAGCTGTTGAAGTCCTGCTGGTGAGCCATGCTTTGGTGCAGCTGGAACAGAGGGTCCCTCCAGGCCATCAGCAGCTTAAGAATCACCTCCGTTAACTCTTCACGCTGGCACACAAGAGTTTCAAGAGTTAAAAGCCACAGGTATGACAAGAACAGTACTTGAAGTCTCATTTCTGAAGGTGTTGATTTGTCTGAAACTATATATAATAGACTAATGAGGCTTGAGAGTTTGAGGAGATGGTTGCTGGGTTACTTAATTTAGCAGGTGTGACTTTAAGTGCATTAATTGATGGGACAGTCCTCTCGGGACGGGCTGCGGTTAAGTGCTTTGCTCAAGGGCACAGAGGTGATAATACAGCAGTGGGATCAGAGAATACAGTCCATTAATGACAAGCAGTGGCAGCAGAATCACAGATGCTCCATGTGATAAATGCACCCTAAAGCTGAACTTGGGGATGTTTTTTGGCTGACGGGGATGTTATACTCACAGCTAGTTTCTGTGCATTCTCTTTGCCGTTTGGGGTCAAAATGTTGGAGGTGTGACACTTGCGGTAGATCTTTCCAATATGGTTTTTGCTGGGCAGGAAATACTGTTCCTTTAGACAAAAGGAAGAAAAAGAGAGAAGATAAACCTAAAAAAATGAAGCCACATTCAGTTATTTAGTTTATTTTAGTCAACTTTTAAATTGTATATAATTAATAATATAGGTTTTATATTCGAATAATTTAACTTTTAGTTAAACGCTGTTATGCAGTTAATTATACCATAAACATTAATGTTTAAAAATCTGATGCACTTTCAAAATATCAAAAATGTCTATAATTATTTAGATTCATACATTATATTAGCAAAAGTTGTTAATTTCGAGTTTATGCATTTTAAATATATAAAAAAGACTAATATTATTTTAATTTATACTAGATATTAACAAAAATAGTACATTTTGCTGTTATGTATTTTGTTTTGCACTGTAACATATCTAAAAATGATCTGATACACTTTTAAAATATTTTTTTAAATGTCTCTTATTATTTCAATTCATACTTTATATTACCAAAAGTAGTTCATTTTGAGTTTATGCATTTTTTTATGCATTTTAAATTTCTAAAAGACTAATATTATTTTAATTCATACTAAATGTTATAAAAAATAGTACATTTTGTTGTTAGACATTTTATTATGCGCTATAAAATAAAAAGTGATCTGGTGCACTTTCAAAATATTTTAAAAATGTCTATTATTATTTATATTTATATAAGTTAATTTTGCTGTGAAATGCGTTTTTATTATGCTTTTTTAATTAACTTTAATTAATTAACAAAAAGAGTTAATTTTGCTGTTGTGCTGTTGTGATTTTTATTATGCATTTTTAAATATCTAAAATGTTGATTATTATCATTAATATTAACAAAAAGAGTTAATTTTGCTGTTATGCTTTTATGCACTTTTATTATGCATTTTTTAAATATCTAAAAGTCTATTATTTTAATTTATATTAACGAAAAGAGTCAATTTTACTCTTATGCTTTTATTTTTTATGCATTTTTAAATATCTAAAAAGTCTATTTTATTTATTATTAACAAAAAGAGAAAATTAAAGAAAATTCTTATGCTTTTATGCATTTTATTATACATTTTTGCCCATCTAAAAAGTCTATTTTTTATTAAAATGACCAAAAAGAGTTAATTTTGCTGTTATGCTTTTATGCACTTTTATTATGCATTTTTAAACATCTAAAAAGTCTATTTTTAATTAATATTACCAAAAACAGTAAATTTTGCTGTGATGTTTTAATGCATTTTATCGTGCATTTTTAAATATATAAAAAGACTATTTTTAATTAATATTACTAAAAAGAGTTCATTTTGCTGTTATGCTTTTATGCACTTTCATTATGTATTTATTAATATCTAAAAAGTCTATTATTTGAACTAATATTAACAAAAATTGTAGATTTAGCTGTTTTATGCACTTTCATTATGCATTTTTAAATATCTAAAAGTCTATTATTTTAATTAATATAATCAAAAAGAGTTAATTTGGCTTTTATGCTTTTTATTATATATTTTTAAATATCTAAAAAGTTGATTATATTAATTAATATTAACAAAAGAGTAAATTTTGCTCTTATGCTTTATTGCATTTTATTATGCATTTTTAAATATCTAAAAAGTTTTTTAAATTAATATTAACAAAAAATAGTTAATTTAGCTGTTATACTTTTATGCATTTTATTATGCATTTTTAAATATCTAAAAAGTTTTTTTAATTAATATTAACAAAAAATAGTTAATTTAGCTGTTACACTTTTATGCATTTTATTATGCATTTTTAAATATCTAAAAAAATCTATTTTTATTTAATATTAACCAAAAGAGTTAATTTTGCTGTTATGCTTTTATGCACTTTTATTATACATTTTTCAATATCTTAAAAAGTCTATTATTTAAATTAATATTAACAAAATAGTTAATTTGGCTGTTATGCTTTTATGCTTTTTTTATTATGCATTATAAAATATCTAAAAAGTCTACTATTTTATTTAGTGTTAACAAAAAGAGTTCATTTCGCTGCATTTTTATTGTGCATTTTTAAAAATCTAAAAACTCTGTTATTTTAAATAATATTAATAAAAACAGTTCTTTTGCTTTTATGCGTTTTTATTATGAATTTTAAAATATTTAAAATATGTATTATTTATTTAATATTAACAAAAAGTTAGTTTTGCTATTATGCTTTTAATGCATTTTTAAGTAGCTAAAAAGTCTATTATTTTATTAAGTATTAACTAAAAGAGTTTATTTTGCTGTTATGCTTTCATGCATATTTATTATGCATTTTTAATTATCCAAATAGTCTATTTTTTAAATTAATATTATATAATCTGAATAAATATCTAAAATTCATGCATAATATTTGCAAGAGATTGCAAATTGCAACTGATGCATTTATTTGAATGTGTATGTAGTGAGTTGGTTATTTTTCCCTTTTGAGATAAGTCGATTATTTACTTTAGATAATAACTTCATGCATATATACATGATCATTTTGCTAAAACGGCATTCTTGCATTACAAAATTTGGATATAATACTGTAGCATCTGCACAACATTTAACAACCTCCTTACTTTACAAAGACAGTTGCATTAGAGCAATTAGAAGAAGAAGCAGAAGTAGAAGAAGAGACAGATGTGACTCACAAACTCTGAGTGCAGATCGTTGGAGAGGCTGTGCATTCTGGCAGAGTGCTGAATGACCCTGTCGAAGAGATCTGCCAGGGACGGGACGTGGCATCCCGATGGCCCATGTGTGCAGATGGGTGTGGAGCCGGCCCGGCCGTGAGGATCCAGGCACAGAAGTGCCACAAGCAGCACAGCCACTGGCGGCAGAGACGAACCCAAAGAAAGAGACAGAAAGAGAGAGAAATAGAGACAGAGAGTAGAGGAGCAGAGGGTTAGAGAAAATCGAAAAGTTCCTCCGAGAAATACAGGAGAGTACATCCACAGATGTAGAACGAGATTTGATTTCTAACATGCCAGCCGTTCTCCTTGAATCAGAGCCTGTGTCAGTTCATAGAAATACCTTGCTTCAGGCTCCTGGACATTCTGAGAGGAGAGGAGAGGTTGTGGAAAAGCAAGGGGTCGGACTGCTATTTAAGGTGCCCAGAGTTGAGGTGCTGAGGGACGACTCTGCCCATTAAAGAGAAGAGAAGAGCGAAGGGGGCGGGCATGAAAAGTGTGCGTGCGTGATGATGGCGTGATTGTCAGAGTCCATTGTGTCCGTTCCTTCAATCAGATGGTGACTAATGCCTCTTCCCCCTCCACCCCAGTCCCTGCAGGCTGCCCGCTTCGATTTTGTGTTCTTACCTTTTAACCCCCTCTCTCATCTGTCCTGTCATCTGCTCCATCAGAGTAACCTGGGTGACTGGCGCTCTTGCCTTCTGACATCCAGCCTGAACCTAAACGCCAGTGAGTCGTGCACTTTAAATAGTCATCGTAAGGTAGATTTAGTTGACGGAAATGGACTGAGTTGCTTTTAGAGTTTTTAATTAATTCAGCACTGTCAGCCTTCGGTGATGCATTGGGATACTTCCAAAAACTGGAAAATGTCATACGTAAAAATAAATATATGGTCAATAAAATCGTTTTTTGTTTTTGCATTGTAAGTAATTAGAAAGAAAATACATTTAGATATTTACAATACAATTAAAAGCGGTTAGGAAAAAATTTAAATGTAAAAAAATAAATAAATGTAGAGTTAATAAAGTAGAAGCATATTTCTTGCATTGTAACATTGCATATATTATATTATATTATTGTCTTATGAATTTGTGCATATTTTGCATTTTACCATTAAGTGATTAGCGAAAAAAAAATTACATTACATTACATTAAATTACATTATATATTATATTATATTATATTATATTATATTATATTATATTATATTATATTATATTATATTATATTATTAATACACAAAATTATTTTATTTTATTTTATTTTATTTTATTATGTATTTTGCATACACATAACCATTAAATGTAGTTGGTGAGGGGTTATATAAGGAAATGGAATTATATATTTTATGCATTAATATTTATACACGTTTCATATTATTTTTATTTTATTTTAATTTATTATGATGTTTTATATTATATTATATTATTTTATATTATATTATATTATATTATGTTATATTATATTATATTATTAGACTTCAATGATTAGATTAGATTTTTTCCATATTTTGTATTATACCATTAAAGTGGTTAGGGGGAAAAATAAGTAATTTATTCATTTATATTAATACACATGCTATTATTTTATTTTATTTATTTTATTATGACTTTTTGCTTATTTTATTATATTATTAAATGAAGTTGGTGGGGGGAAATAATGTAATTTATTAATTAAAAATTATACCTTTTAATTTATTTTTATTTTATTATGAATTTATTATATTATATTATATTATATTATATTATATTATATTATATTATATTATATTATATTATATTATATTATATTATATTATATTTTTCACTGTTACATTAAGTTGTTAGGGGGAAAATAATAATTAATGAAAAAAATAATTAATGCATTTATATTTCTAAACATTATATTATTATATTATAATATAATATAATATTATATTATATTATAAATGTTTGCATGTTTTATTACTGTTCAATTAAGTTGTTAGGGGGGGAATTTAATAATTTATGCATTTATATGTATATACATATTAAATCATATTGGAGAGGAGTCTATTAATATTTTGGAATATAGTATAATTTAGAATAAAATAACTATTTATGAACATTGTTAACTATGTATATTCTGACAACAAAATAAATAATGTTTGTGAGGTATGAAATAAGAAGCTAGTGAAAAAAAAAAAAAAAAAAAAAAAATATATATATATATATATATATATATATATATATATATATATATATATATATATTTTTTTTTTATTTTTTATTTTTTTATTTTTTATTTATTTATTTTTTTGTGAGAGCCACAATGTGCGCTGTTTCTGTTTTTTACGGCCTAGTGCACTTGGGGTGAACACAATGATCTGCCAAAAGCCTGCAACTGTTGGAATTTGATGTTTGATGAAACAAATGTGATCTTTTTTGTTTCCTTTATCCCTTTGCGTTTGAATTCAGCATGTCTTGTTTCATGTGCTCGATAAGAGACACTTGACCCTAGACATTTGTGTTAGTGTGTTTGGATGTTCAGTACAACTGTGACGACTATGGCTATGACAAGTCGACGTAAAACTGGATGGAACTATGACGTCAGACAGCTGGATATGGCTCAGACAAAGACAGGAGGACTATTATTAGATTCAAAGTCTTACAAACTGTCATAAAACAGTGTGTGGTTCTGTCAAATGTTCAGGGATGAAAATAGTATGTGGACAGAATGCCACTTTACATGACGATACGCGTGAAACAAGCTGACAGAAGCCATAGGGATCAGGTGACTAGCTAAAAATAGTACTCACACTTCCAATCAAAAGTTTAGGATTGGTAAAAATGTTTAATGTTTTTAAAAGAAGTCTTTCATTTGATACAAAATACAGTAAAATATTATCTATTAATATATGTTAAAACGTAATTTATTCCTGTAAAGTTATGCAAAGTTGAATTTTCAGCATTGTTACTTTAGTCTTCCGTGTCACATGATCCTTTAGAAATCATTCTAATATACTGATTTCTTATTATTATCAGTGTTGACAACAGTTCAGTGCTGTTCAATAACATTATGACAGAAATAAGCTCTGCCATCATTAATGTGTTTAATTAATTAAGTCACAAAACATGATTTGCTTTTTTACGTTGAAAATTCCTACCCAGTCTTTTTATGCATACAGTTGTTGGGTTTGGTGTGATATAGCAGTCAAAGTAGTGTATATTTCAGTTTTTTTGTCTCCACTTGATGTTAAGCAGAAGTAATGAGACAGTCTGTGTTCATACACAGCACAATGTGGCAGTCAAATCAGACCCAAACACCCTGCAGGGCTCCACGCGGTCTATTCAAGTTATGCAACATTTGTTTAATGCAAGACAACATTCCACATATTATCTGTCTACTTTTCTCTCAGTCTCTTTTCATCATTAGTTAACGATCCTGTAATTTTAAAATTGTATTATCTAAAAGCATTGAAAGTTGTTGATTTTTTAAAACCCCTATAACATAAATTGAAGAGAAAAGAACACATTTAGTGAGGTATTTGGCAAATTGTGTTGATACAGACATGTCCCTTTTAGCATTACTTGCGAATTCAGTTTAGCGTTATTTTATTTTATTTATTTATTTATTTATTTTTTAAATGACCCTACATAGGATAAATGGTTTGGAGGTTAAATGGTAAAGCAAATAGGAAAGCAAAAGAAAGAGTTCGACAAATTAACCAGACAAGTCCCTTTTAGCATTACTTATTATTAGCATTAGGATTTATTTATTTATTTATTTATTTATTTATTTATTTATTTATTTATTTATTTATTTATTTATTATTTATTATTATTATTATTATTTATTTATTTATTTTTCATGAACCTACAAATTGTCTGGAGGTTGAATGGATGTTATTTAACAAATAGGAAAGCAAAAGAAAGAGTTTGGCAAATTAACCAGACAAGTCCCATTTAGCATTACTTGAGTATTATTTATTTTATTTTATTTTATTTTATTTTATTTTATTTTATTTTATTTTATTTTATTTTATTTTATTTTATTTTATTTTATTTTATTTTATTTTATTTTATTTTATTTATTTTATTTTATTTTATTTTATTTTATTTTATTTAGTTTAGTTTAGTTTTGTTTTGTTTTGTTTTGTTTTGTTTTATTTTGTTTTATTTTATTTATTTTATTTTATGACCCATAGACCAATTCAATGTTTGCAAACAGTGAAGACATTTTTTTGACGGTTTTCAGGTGGCAGTCTATGGAGCCATGGAATGACTTTATTCTCTTATTAAATCTGATAAGAAAAACTCATCATTCTCTCTTTCCCCTCCACTCTTTCTCCCCCTGAGAGTTGACAAACTCACTGTTGTTGAGTTAAATCGAGTTATAAAATCCTAACTAAGAGATATAAACTTGGATTTGTGAGAAAAAAGTCAGAATTGTGAGATAAAATAAATTTAAATAAAATAATATAAAGTTGATTTTTATTCATTTCATTTAATTTCATTTAATTTCATTTAATTTCATTTTATTGTGACCCTACACAACCCTAACAGTACATCAGAAGAAAAGGTTTGGCACATTGACTGGACGAGTCCCTTTTAGCATTATTTTATTTTCAAAAGGGAAATCAAATGCTACCAAATAGTGCTTGTTGGATAAGTTCTGATATTATGACAAACTAAACATAAAACTTTCCTAAATTACCCAAAAGCCATTAGTAAAGAATAAATGGGTTGGAAACATTTTTCAGATTTTTCTGTTTTAATGGGATGCAGAAAGCTATGAGGGTCCAGCACCATGGACAGCAACTGCTTGGTATATGTCTATGTCTATTTCTATGTTCTTTTTTTTTTATTTTTTTTTATTTTATTTTTTTTTTGTAAACTTCTTTGAGATAGGACATGAGGACCCTTCTGTTAAAAACGTGAATATCATTGCTTGATGTCCATTTGAAGTGAATGTAAATACATTGATGTCAATGACCTAAAGATAATGATTATGAACCGTTTAAGACAAACTTTCATACTCTGCAAAAGTCTAAATGGGAACTTCAAACACAAAGAAAGTACTTTAAAAAAGGTATGAATCATACATTGAGTGGCTAAATGCCAGAGCAACATTTCCACCCATTAACATGCAAAAAGATGGACAAATGCACTCTCAAGTATACTGTTGACTCTCAGTATAGTCCATACATGTACATAAATAGCATCAATGCGTTCTAAAGCCTTTTAAACATGAGAACATTGAAAAACTACTTGGAAAGTTTTCTTGGAATTATCCAGCTAATTACACAATGTTGTTTCCTGAACTCTCAAGGCCAAGTTCAAGTTCGGCCTGCAATAACTGCTTAAAGACATCAAATGCATTCACATTTATAGTAGATCAACATCCTCGACGCTATATGTGAATATGTGCGTCATAGGTAGTCACTGTAGTTTCCAAAAATCATATATCTATCCAAAAAAACAGCAATGAGCAACAATGAATCATGTTTAATATTACAATGAATTGAAAGTGATAAGTGAAAAAGTAAAAGTCATGACGTATTGTCAAGTATGGTGACCCATACTCGAAATTGGTGCTCTGCCCGACCCTCTCACTATTAGGCCATGGGGGACCCATTAGGGTCCACATGTCCTTTCTGAAAGAAGTTTACAAAAAAAAAAAATATATATATATATATATATATATATATATATATATATATATAAAATAATTACAATAATAAATGGACATAGACATAGAGAGGTAGTTGCTGTCCATGGTGCTGGACCCTCTTATCTTTCTGAGTCCCATTAGAACAGAAAAATGTTCCTTAATTAACCCATTTATTCTTTACTAATGACTTTTGGGAGTTTAGGAAAGTTTTGTATGAAATCATGGTGTAATTGTGTCCTTTTAAAACCTTTAAAGGAGTAGTTTACCCAAAAATAAATACCCCCTCATGTCGTTTCAAACCTTTAAGAACTTACCTTCATCTTCATAATACAAATTAAGATATTTTAGAATAATTCCAAGAGCTTTCTGACCCTGCATAGACAGCTACGCAAATGAAATGTTCAAGGTCAAGAAAGGTAGTAAGGACATTGTTAAAATAGTCTTTTTGTGTGCAAAGAAAACAAAAATAACAACCTTATTCAACAATTTAATTTCTTCCATGTCAGTCACTCTTGGATTTTAACTAAATATCTTAATTTGTGTTCTGAAGATGAACAAAGGTCTTATGGGTTTGGAACAACATGAGGGTGAGTAATCATTAACAGAATTTTAATTTTTGTGTGTACTGTCCCTTTAAGTAAAAGTGAATGAGCAGAGCAGATGTGGATTTGAGACTACAGTGTGTTGATAAAATATGAAAAATAATTAAATGGACCTAAATACCATACACTGTTTAATTAAAAAAAAAAAAAAAAAATCACATTCAATTCTGTGTTTGTATGTGATATTTACTATCAATCTCTATTTTATTTCATCATTTTTTTTCATTAAGCTCTTGATAATTGTAATAATTTACTCATATTTAATACTGTAGAGTGTAAAAATTATCATATTTTTAACAGTAAAAACTGTAAAACTGCTATTTAAAAAAACATTTTAATTGGTTAAGAGTATAACTAATAACTAATAAAACAAATAAATCAAATGGGACATTTAGTGTAATTTTATTCTTTTATATATTTGTATTTGAAATATTGTTAAAATTATAGTCTTTGAAAGTGGCCTCAAGAATTCATTGATATCTATCACGGTTATTTATTTATTTATCTATCATTTGAATAACTGTTTATACTTATTTTATTATTTTATTTAGTTGTTATGTACTTTAGGGTTTGATGCCATCTAATTATTATTTGTTTTTGTTTTGTGTTTATTAATTGATTGATTGATTTAGTTAGTGTGTATGGCATGGTCAGAGCTGCCTGTGTTACCATTATTAAAAAAAAAATTAATGTTTTTTTTATTTTAAAATATTTTTTCTTTTTTTACAT
>NC_133364.1:16210023-16214553 GCF_049309525.1 Garra rufa | reverse complement strand
TATAAACTCGCAATTCTGACAACATATCGGTTTTATATCAGTTATACAAACTCACAATTCTGACTTTTTTTAAATTTTATGCAAGTTTATATCTTGCATTGAAAAAAGTCGGAATTGTGAATATCACACAATTCTGAGAAAAAAGCCTGATTTGTGAGATAAAATGTTGCAAGTAGTTTATGCAGTGTTGCTTGCTATGCACCAGAGGTGTTTCTTATTGGCCAAGGTCTTTGTTTACATTGCACACAAATCTGCTTGCTTTTCAAATCTGATCTTTTGACTTACTGACCGCATGGTCATTTTGCAAGTGATGAAATCTGCTGGTTGAGATGGTGTAAGTAATATCTGGTATGTTTTCATTGGTTGCTATAGTATTAATGTAAGCATCACCATATTGCCAAGATACTTTCTTATGCAGCAACACAGGCCTTTTTGTATAATGTTACATATGTATTGCATCCCGGACAAGGAAAACAAACTACTTGACATGCAATCCGACCATTCAGACTGAGGCTCATTACTGAAATCAGATATTAACTGGATTTTGAAGCACATATGGATGTAGTTTGGATCAGATTTTGAGTGTTTTTACACTCTTCAGGCTAGAAAAACAGTCAATAATGTCAAAAAAAGTACAAAATATAATGTTTATGTCTTTAGATATGGTTAGTTAAACTAACAAACCACATTATTGTATATTGTATGTTTTAATTGCTAAACGTAAGTATGAGTAATATATTCGTAGTGATGCATTGTTGCAATCTCTGCCCTGTTGAGCTCTGAATCTCCTCTGGCTTTTCCAAGTTGAGCTTCCCAACGGCTTCAGAGACACAGTGAACAGATAATGTAAAGCGTGTCCACGTATGCGTGAGAGAAATATGAGTAAATGCGTAAAATGGAGGTTTAACCGATTTCACGTATAACTGCTCATACATAATTTTGTTGCCTGAATGTGTTCTGTGCATGTTTGTGTGGTCGGAGTCTCTGTTTCAGCTCATGAGCTTAATTTCCTGTGTGCTGGCTCGCTGCCCGCCTGATGTTGGCTGGATGCCTTTCTCTTTCCTTCTTTCTCTCTTTTGCTCCCTTTCTCATTCCCGTCTCTTGTTTCCAACTCTGACCACAGCAGCTTTCCCAGAATTCCCTGACAGCGTCCCAGCGTTCATCAAAGTGGCCTGGTGCATCGGTCTCTAGCTACTAAACAGAAACAAATGTCACAGTCCTGCTCTCGTAGGCCTGACCTCATCTCTTCTTTCACACACGCACCCAAAGACAAGATTCTCTTTGACTGACTCATTCAGCAAAAGCACAGCAGTGTTGTGGGTCTGTGAAGTGTAAAGTTTTGATTTTATAAACAAAGCTTGATAGTACTGACCTCCTACTGGCTTCATTACAGATCATTAAAAAAAGCTTACGTAGTCATTCTGCCTAGTTTCCCCATTCCTTCCTTATCTGCGTGTTCTCCATCGCACAGTCTGTACCTCATGCCACATATGGGGTAAAGCACTTAGCTAGTTTTGGCTGCCCTTTCTTTCTTGTCATTTCTGTTTCGCTCTTGCTTTCCAGTGTAGATGAGACACTGAAATAACACTTCATGGTTAAAGAAACAGTGTATGTCGTGACAGAATTTTGGAATTTTAAGGGCTTTTTGGAATTTTCACACTTTGCACAAGTGTGTTCTGTATGGCAGCGTTTTAGTGCTACATTAAAAATGTTTAAAAAATCTAAGATTACGAGAATAAAGTCATAATGCTACGAAAATAAATCCCTAATACTACAAGAATAAAGTCAAAACTTTTTTCGAGAATGGAGTCGAAGCGTTTTGTCTCTGTTCTCGAAGAATAGATATTTCCAGAATAGAGTCTAAATACTGAGAATAGAGTCGAAAAGTTTTGAGAATAGACTTGAAATACTATGAGAATAGAGTCGAGTCAAAATACAATGAGAATAGAGTCGAAACGTTTTGAGAATAGACTCTATTCTCGAAATGTTTCGACTCTTTTCTTATAGTATTTTGACTCTATTCTTGAAACATTTCAACTATTCTCGAAACGTTTCGACTCTATTCTCGAAATATCTATTATTCATGAATAGAGTTGCCAAAACATTTCGAGAATAGACTTGAAATACTATGAGAATAGTCGAGTCAAAATACAATGAGAATAGAGTTGAAACGTTTCGAGAATAGACTTGAAATACTATGAGAATAGTCAAAACGTTTTGAGAATAGACTTGAAAAACGTGGAAACCTTTCAACTCTATTCTCATATAGTATTTTGACTCCATATCTTCAAATGTTTCGACTATTCTCGAAATATCTATTCTTCAAGAATAGATGTTTCGACTATTCTCGAAATATCTATTCTTCAAGAATAGATGTTTCGACTATTCTCGAAATATCTATTCTTCAAGAATAGAGTTGTCGAAACATTTCGAGAATAGACTTGAAATACTATGAGAATATTAGAGTCAAAATACAATGAGAATAGAGTTGAAACGTTTCGAGAATAGACTTGAAATACTATGAGAATAGACTCTATTCTCGAAATGTTTAGACTATTCTCATAGTGTTTCGACTCTATTTTCGGAATGTTTCAACTATTCTCATTGTATTTTGACATCTTGAAATGTTTCGACTATTCTCGAAATATCTATTCTTCAAGAATAGAGTTGTCGAACATTTCGAGAATAGACTATATAGTATATATGAGAATAGAGTTGAAACGTTTCCACGTTTTTGAAGTCTATTCTCGAAACGTTTCCACTTGCTAGACAAGACCTTTATTCCTCGGCTGGGATCAAGTAGAGCTCTTTGAAGCTGCATTGAAACTGCAATTTGGACCTTCAACTCATTGATCCGCATTGAAGTCTGCTATATGGAGAAAAAACCTGGAATGTTTTCCTCAAAAAACTAAATTTTCTTTTAAACCTTAATAATAACAATTTGACATTTCAAAACAGTTCTTCAGAACACACAAAGTGTGAAAGTTCTGAAAAGGCCCTAAAATTCCAAAAAATGCTGTGATAACATACTTTATAACAGAATGACGTTTCTTTAACCATGAAGTGTTATTTTTGTCTCATCTACAATGGAAAGCAAGAGCAAAACAGAAAGGATGAAAAAGAAAGGGCAGCCAAAACTAGCTAAGTGTTTACCCAAAGACCTTAATTTCTCCTCGACTGAAGAAAGAAAGAACATCTTGGATGACGTTGTGTTGACTAAATCATCAGGAAATTCAAAGTTATTTGAATTGTCAGCATGTTTAGCTTCCTGAATATGAAAACTAGGTCATCTTGATTTTCTATCAAGATAACAGGTGTACAAGAGCAGCAAGTATTTACTAGAATGAGGCTAAAATCTCAACCATCTCTTTGTTAGGATTGTCTTGCTGATATTTCAACTCAGCAATAAGTATTGTTTACTGTTTTGTTAAACTATGCTAAGACTAGCAGACTAGCCTAGCTAATACACTAGTCTTTTGTAGGGATGCACCGATACCAATCGGCCGATAAAGCTTGCGCGTTTTGTCAGTAAAGCCGGTTCTGTAATCAGCGGTAAATGCCATCAGGTGCGTGATTTCACGATGAGCCGTATATACTACACACAGCCGTTGTTTACCGACGAGCTGCGCAAATCAATGTTCATTATCAGTGTGAATGTGCGCAGCTCGTCAGTGAACAACGGCTGTGTGTAGTATATACGGCTCAACGTGAAATCACGTACCTGATGGCATTTACCGCTGATTACAGAACCGGCTTTACTGACAAAACGCGCAAGTGATCGGCCGATAAGGATCGGTGCATCCCTAGTCTTTTGAAGAGCAAACATTACTAAAGCCAACTGAAAGGCAGCATTTTCACTGTAATTGTTACAATTTTGTCCAAATACTTTTGTACAAGTTGACTTGTGTATAGCCCACTATTACTGATAATAGCACATCTGGTTTAGTGGCACATTTGAAGATGGCTCAATGAAGACTTGTTACTGTGACAAACCGAGCCGTCTCCGTTAGCAAAACAATCACGTCGCAAACTAAAGTGTGTTTCCATCTTTAAAGTGTTCACTAGTTGGAATGTCCCATATTTCCCCTCCCCCTCTTTCACTCTCTCACTCTCTCTGCTTTCTTTCTTCTCAGCATGCTGTCTCTCTAGTGAGCCGTACAGACCAGAGCTGACTGTAAATTCCTCAGTTTAATAAAGTAATTAGTCCTAGGCGGTTGCATAGTCCAAGTAACCGAAAGTACTTCACGGAGGAACATTCCCGAATGTTCCAGAGTCCAGTTTTGCTTTCGTTTTACAGTTTAATGTGGTTACCGTGACTTGGGATCAGGGTTAGAAGATCTAAGGCATGTCTCATCCCTCAGAGACATCCCTCAGATGTCAAACAAAGCACTGACAGCTACTCAGGATGATACAACAAACGACAAAGCCAGAAACAACGCTATCGCCAGCGCACGTGTTCAAGATAGTGAGCCGGTTTGCTTTGCAGCGCCATTCCCTCTTTCCGCCTGGCCGTTGCCTAAGCGCTCGAAC
>NC_133364.1:16162523-16205023 GCF_049309525.1 Garra rufa | reverse complement strand
TTCCAGTAACAGAACGGGCCGAACGGTACGCCACAAGTGTTGCTTTTGTCTCAAACACGCTGCCAAATCCAGCAGACATGCCTGCCTGACATTGGATTTTGTATTAAGTTTGTATTATAATACACTCTGTATTACTTTTGTGCTTGCTTAGCATATTATTTGAAACAAACTGCTGGCAGCCTTGATATCAAGTACATTGTGTTCAGTTCTGGCCTGGACAGACTGAAACCACAGAAAGTCTTTCCTCCCGTAACACAAACAGCGATTCAATTTCTCTTGTTTATCTTTCAAAGTTAACATAAAACACAATGGCCAGGAAAAACAGGCCTGTAGCTGTTTATTCCAGATAAATAAAGCCTTCGGTCAGAGAACAGTTCAATTTTATGGACTCGGTGGAAACTGGCACTGCTGGTCAAGTTGAGAACGGACGAGCGCACGCAGACGAATCAACGCGGGGCGGCAGACAGAGTGTGAGGTCTTCACCGTTCACCTGCAGAGCTAATCATGTGTCACAATAACAAGAGATTCACAGCAGACACTCTCTCAGAGGCAGACGTGCTGAGTCCGGCCCGCTGTCAGATATTACACCTGATAAATACGGTTAGGTGTGTTGCTCTACTGTACATCTGATTGAGGTTGATTCATGTCACTGCCATTAATGACTTTGTGAATCATGTTTCCCCAGGGCTATGATAGCTCGCCTGATTGCTTTAGTGTGTGTGTGTGTGTGTGTGTGTGTGTGTGTGCGACCCTGTTTAAGCAGGGTTGTGGGTGGAAGCCATTAGCAGGTGTGACTATGCCTTACTGCTTTAATGGACCATTGAGAAACAAATGACAGCCTGTTTTCTTTATGTGCATGTATTTATGGCTGTTTTACTATTATCTGTGTCACTTGGAGAAACATCTGAATGGTTATTATATTTTCCTCATGATGTGCATTTGAGCCCTTTTTATTTTCCTCCTTATTTTCCTTTTCGATTTTCCTCATTTTTATTTTTTATTTTGGTGTTATGGGTGAATAGAAACATGCCCAGGTCACATTTCATAAAAACAAAAAGGGGAAAGGGAAAGGGAAAACAAAACGAAAAGGGAAAATACATTTACAAATACAAATAAATTTTTTTTATGTAAATATATTAAGGCAGTATAGTACAATAATGCATTTTTTTTATTATTTTGTTTTATTTTATTTTATTTATTTTATTTTATTAAGGCAGCATACTACAATAATGCATATTTTATTTTATTAAGGCAGTATACTACAATAATGCATATGTATTTTATTTACATTTTTAATTTTATTTATTTTATTGAAGGCAGTACAACAATGCATATTTTTTATTTATTTTTATTCAGGCAGTATATTACAATAATGCATATTTTTTTAAATTTATTTTATAATTTTTATATTTTATTATGGCAGTATACTACAATAAAACACATTTTGTTTTATTTTATTATTTTGTTTAATTTTTTATTTAATTTAATTTAATTTTTACTTTATTTCATCTTATTTGTTTATTATTTTATGTTTTAAATTTAAAGCTGTATACTAAAAGAATGCATATTTTATTTTATAAGGCAGTAAACCACAATAATGCATATTTTATTTTATTATTTTATTGTTTTTCTTATTTAATTTAATTTAACTTAATTGTATTTTATTAAGGCAGCATACTACAATAATGCATATTTCATTTTACTATATTTTGTTTATTTCTTTTATTATTCTATTTTTTTATTTTATTAAGGCTGTATACTAAAATTATGCTTATTTTAGTTTATTTTATTAAGGCAGTATACTACAATGATACATATTTTATTTTATTTTTTATTTTTATATATTTATTTTGTTTTATTTTATATATTTTTTATTTTATTTCTTATTTTATTTTTTATCTTTATTAATTTATTTCATTTATTATCTTATTTTATTTTTTATTCATTTATTTCATTAAGGCAGTATACTAAAATGATACTTAATTAATTTTGTTTTATTAAGGCAATATAATAGAATAATGCATATTTTATTTGTATTTTATTTAGTTTTTATTTACTGTTTTATTTGATTAAGGCAGTGTACTACAATAATGCATATTTTTAATTTCATTTAATTAACTTTTATTTTATTTTTGCAGGAGAAACAATTTCTTTTATGTTGTAAAATTATTTTCATGATATTTAAACACATTTTTGCCCCAAATTTTCATAACCGGAATGAGTCTGAATGTTGTACATTTATTTACTTATTTCATTATTTAAGTGTTTTACTGTATTCAATTGAGATACTGTAATACTTTATTTAAATCTGTACAAAGGCAGTACAATAAATGCATAATGTTCAGTAATGCTTCATAAATAAGTTTGTAATTCATAAACAAGTTAATAGCTTTAATAGAATTTGTAAAAACTATAATGTGGTGAAATATGGACCTGGTCATATTTGTAACTTTTTTTCCCCCTTAGACTCACCGTCATATTCTCATTGCATTTCTACAAAAGACACATGTACACGATTGCAAGTGGTCACATGTTATTTTGACCTGAATTCACACTAACCTTCTCCTCTGTCACACACACACACACCCTACAAACAAAGACACCGGGCACGTTTCCCTGCTCCATGCAACGATTTTTCGGCATTCATGTCCCAGCATGCCGACGCTCCCCATGTCCATTAGTGTATAACAGCAGCACAACCGAGCTTCACAGACTCATCTCTTGCTTAGCCGCCTCGTTTTAATACTCTACTCCGTTGCAACCACCATATGTATCCCACAGCCAGAGGCCAAAACAATCTGTATTGTTATTTCAAAGAGGCTAAATGTTGTCTGCCAGCCATATTTAACCCTGAAGTGGAGTGCAAATGCTATAAAGTGTGTGTAATGACAAACTAAATATAAGGACTGAGAATTGCTGCCACAAAGTTACTGCACTTAGCAAAGAAATAATACACAAACTGATATACAGCAAATGGCTGGGGATAACTAGATATGTTCTTCTGTGATTCTGTGCGTGTATGTGTGTCTTTTCCTCCAATGCCTCTGCCTTAATTAGTTAGTGGCCGGCTCACCGCCCGGGACGGAATGTGAGATATTTAATAAGAGCCCAACAATGGAATGGTGCTTGTGGCAGGCAGCTGGCCAGGAGGCCAAATTATTAAACTGGCTTCGTGAACTTGATTATGTAAATGAACTTGGAGTGTTCGTGTATATGTGTGAGAGAGAAGAGCGAGAGATTGGATGGGAAGAGAAGTGAGACAGGACGAGAGAGGCCAGTGAGTAGTGTAATGCATGACATTGCATTTCTCAATCCAATAAATCAAGTTATACCACTGTACGATTTCATTTAATGTCATTCTAAATGATCAGCTTGACCACCTTATGTCTGTAGCTCATCAGCTAGTGTTATTCGCACACTAAATAGTATGCAAGATTTAGAGTTAGTGCATGCCAAATTGCAGTATACTGAAACCAGTATGGTTCCAGGGTTATGCAACCATTTTTACGGTGGGTTTTTGAAGAGACAAGCATGCTTTTTTGGATTATTATTGGCTGTAACCCTGAAAACCGGAGACCTGAGACCATAAAAAGCTGTCACTGCTGTTTTTAGACACACGTCCTATCCTAACTAGATGTGACATGGTACTATTTTTTTTTATAGAAATCTTGCATTGATGTCCTGCCCAATCATGATGAACTGCAATATTATGACAACTTAAAAGAGCTCTTTTCTCTTTGAATTAGTTTTAAAGTGTGATTTATTTCTGTGAGAGCAAAGCTGAATTTTCAGCAGCTTTCTGTCACATGATCCTTCAGAAATCATCCTAATGTTCTAATTTGATGCTCAAGATACATTTTTTATTATCAGTGCTGCTGCCTAATATTTTTGTGGAGGCCATGATACTTTTTTCAGGTTTTTTGATAAATAGTTTAAAAGAACAGCATTTATTTGAAAAAAATCTTTTGTAAAATTACCACTGTGTTTACTGTCACTTTTCTACAGTTTAAGGCAGTATACTACAATAATGTGTATATTATTTTATTGTATTATATATTTTTATTTTATTTTATTTTAAAGGCAGTATGCTACAATAATGCCTATTTTATTTTATTTTATTTTATTTTATTTTAAGGCAGTATGACACAGCAATTCGTATTTTATTTATTTATTTATTTATTTATTTATTAAGGTAGTATACTACAATAATGCATATTTAATTTAATTATTTTATTTTATATTATTAAGGCACTATACTTTGATTTAATTTAATTTTATTAAGGCAGTATACTATTATATTTTTATATATATTTTTATATATATATATAATCTTTATTAAGGCAGTATACAACAATGCATAATTTATTTTATTTAGCAGGAAAAGCTTTTTTTTTTATTAAGGCAGTATGCTACAATAATGCATTTAATGTAATTCTATTTATTTATTTATTTATTTTTTTAATTTTTTTTTTTTTTGTATTGCAAAATTATTTTCATAATATTTAAACACATTTTTGCCCAAACTTTTCAAAACCAAACAAGTCTGAATGTTGTACATTTATTTACTGATTTCATTATTTAGGTGTTTTAAAAGAGCTTACATAAAAGACAAATTAAAAAAGCTCTATTCTCTTTGAATTAATTTTAAAATGTGATTTTTATTCCAGTGATAGCAAAGCTTAATTATTAGCAGCCATCACATCAAATCACAAATCATTCTAATATGAAGAATAGCGGCCCGAGAAACATTTCTTATTATCAGTGTTGAAAACAGTTGTGCAGCTTAATATTTATCATGGAAACCATGATAATTTTTTTCAGTTTTCTCTGATAAAGTTTAAAAGAACAGCATTTATTTAAAAAAAATCTTTTGTAAAATTATGAATGTCTTTACTGTCACTTTTGTTCAGTTAAAAGCATCCTTGCTAAATAAAAGTAATGTATTTTTAAAAAAACGTACTAACTCAAACTTTTCAACGGTGGTGTATGTAGCATCATATAATGCTGCTATTCACATGTAAGTAGTAAAAGATAAGGGGCTCTGTGGTATTTTTTCACATGGAAGTTTGATAAGCAATCATGCATTCTTTTCGTATCTAGTATATAAAGTATATGAAGTGAAGCGCAGCCACCCAGTACAGAAGAAACCCAGTGCTCCTCATTCTCAGACAGATCATAGCCGATAAGTAATATGCAGGTAAGCTAATGGGCCTTTTTTATAAGGTCGCATACTGAGGTATAACTGAACATGTGCACATTTTTGGCTCCGCTCACCTGATTGCTGTTGAAGGTCAGGTAAATGATAAATGGTGCGTTGACACGTTGGCAAAGCAACCAAAGCTGTGGAAGATCACATGACCACAGCTAGCTGGAGCGAATCAGACTCTTTCACCCGTGTCTAATGCTGAGCATCTGTTTAATCAACAGTAGCGTCAGCTCTCTGGAGACCTGACTTCAGGGGGAAAAATATGTTATATACACATTGGCAATATAAATGTAAAGTTAAATATAAATAAATATATTCTGATGGCAGAGCCATTGAGGCAATGTGGAGGAAGCTGTGAGTTATATTCAAGCTTGATTTATCCCTGCGTGTGCGTGCATGTCTGAGTATATTATGTTGGTGAATTAAGCTCATTGTGCCCGTGATGCGGTTTTGTTCATTAACAATAGCCGCTGAGTATATGAACCTCTTGAGCTAACGGATTCACTAGCCAAACAATGACTGTGGATGATCAGAAGGCTGAAAGAGGCCGGGGCAGAGCGGAAACAGAAGTAAACACTGCAAGTATGGAACTGTCCTGGCTCACAGCCAAGCCCCCAAGTTTTGATATCTTCCGGAAGAAATCTCCAGGATCTCTCCGCATGGACTGGGAAATACCCTGCTGCCAAATATTCCATAATGCAGAAGTATGTAGGATTATGGGTCTTCATGAGCGTGATTATTGTTAATTTGCTCTCTTAGTAATGAATATGTGTCTTGTTGCTGATATGAACCCAATTACAACTGGTATTAACATCCGCCTGGGGTCCTATCACAAGTGGCAAGATAAATACAGGTGTAAATGGGGTCCAAAACATTGGGGTTGACCCACATGTGTGCTAAAGTGCCACCTACTCGCCTGTCAGTCATCCACTGGGCTACAACAAGGCGTTACACTTTATTAATTTTTTTTTTTTTCCTGTGAAGGCAAAGTCATTACTCCAGTCTTCAGTGTCACATGATTCTTCAGAAATCATTCTGAAATGCTGATTATGCTTACATATTGCAACATTCCTGCCTCATTGCCTGTTTTTAAATCAATTTGAGTCTCCTGTGGGCTTTATAAAAGCAGTGTTTGTGTGATTTTTAGTTCCTGCCAATGTAGAGCATTTCCAAAACGGTCAGTTTGTGAGGTAGTCTCGCTTAGCCAGACCTTCAGACTGACAGCAGGAGGTCTGGGATCCTTGGCCGCTTTGAAAAGCCAAGGCCCGCCTAAAGAGGCCATATGACTGAGGTAAAGCAATAAATCACATTTAGTTTTTTGCCGCTTCATAACAGATCGGTGTGTAAAACTCTTAAACGTATTTTAAAGAACTTAAATGTTTCACATACTTTTGAAAATCCAGTTGCGGTCAAAAGTTTACATACTGTACACAGAATCTGCAAAATGTTAATTATTCCACCAAAATAAGAGGGATCATACAAAATGCATGTTATTTTTTTATTTAGTCAGTACCTTACATAAAAGGTGTTTCCTAAACAGTTAAACTGCACGCTGTTCTTCAGAAAATTATTTGGTTTTTCAGCATTTTTGAGTATTTGAACCCTTTCCAACAATGACTGTATGATTTTGGACTCATATGCAACTATTACAGTAGGTTCAAACTCTCACTGATGCTTCAGAAGGAAAGCCGAGGGTGAAAACTTTTGAACAGAATTAAGATTTACTTATTTTGTCTAAATATCATTTTTTCTTTTTATTTAGTACTGCCCTTCTGAAGCTACAGAAGATACTTACATGTTTCCCAGAAGACAAAATAAGTTAAATTTACCCTGATCTTCAAATTCCAAAAGTTTTCACCCTCTGGCTTTTAATGCATCAGTTAGCATTTGAACCTTTTGTAACAGTTGCATGTGAGTCTCTCAGTTGTCCTTAGTTTGAATAAAACTAGATAAATCTCAAAACCATGCAGTCGTTGTTTAAAAAGTTCCAACAAAGTTGGTTCAATTACACAAAAATGCTGAAAAAACCAAAGAGTTTGTTAGACCTGAAGGATTTTTCTGAAGAACAACAGGCAGTTTAACTTCAGGACAAGCACAGATGTGGATCATTCAGGTAACAACACAGTATTAAGAATCAAGCATGTCTAAACTTTTGAACAGGGTCATTTTTATAAATTCAACTATTATTTTCTCTTGTGGACTATATGTAATTGTCTTTTATGTAAAATATCTTATTCAGGTCAGTACTAAATAAAAAATAACATGCATTTTGTATGATTCCTCTTATTTTGCTCAAATAATTAACATTTTGTAGATTCTGCAAGGTGTATGCAAACCTTTGACCTCAACTGGAGCAATCTGTCCATGGGCGTGAGGCTCATGTCTGAGGCTGAGACTAATTGTGAGGTTGCATTTCAGTGAAAATGCTTCCATAGAAGGAATTGAGCGGTTTGCTAGGTTTGTGAGCCAAGCTTGAGTCTCTGCATACTTGTACACACCACTTTCCATTATCCAGCCTTCAGAGTGACCCCGCAACCTACTGGATATAAACACTAACTTTTAATTGGCTATAGGACAGGAGTCCTGGAGTTTGAGTGACAGGGCTTTAAAGAGAGTTGTTCTGTTTAAGCACATTGCATAATGCGACACAATGCAACACCTAGACAATTTGGAGGACTGTCTGAGGTCCAGAGAGCTGGCTTGATAGATGAAAGAGAGGGATGGAGAGGTCAATCAGAAGTCAGAGAAAGGGATTGTGGAAAGTAGGACTTGGGAAAAGGGAGATTGTGGGCAGAACAGAAAGAGGAAGGTAATAAAAGAGAGAAAGGGGAGATAACAACCTGTGGCGGTTCTTTCGGAAGTCCCCAGAGAATCCCAGTCATGTCTTGTTTCTGTGAGAGAGGGCTTCTGCCGTTGGGGAATTTGATTGACGGTTTCAGGAGAGTGTCCACATATCTTTATCATGCCTGCAGACCGAATAACCGAATACTAGAATATACTTTCTTTTATGACATCATAGTGCACCGCATGATCTGATTGGATATTTATAGATTATGGAACTTTTTTTTTGGCCGAGGAGTTCTCATGGCTTCTGACAGGCAGGCACAAACTTTTAGGGAGTGTGTGTTCAAAAAAGTTTTTAAGTGTGTGAGTTTTTTATTTTTATTTATTTCATTGTGACTCTAGAGCACAAAACCAGTCTTAAGTAGCACGGGTATATTTGTAGCAATAGTCAAAAATACATTTTATGGGTCGAAATGATCAATTTTTCTTTTATGCCAATGCCAAAACTCATTGGGATATTAATAAATGTTCCATGAAGATATTTTGTAAATTTTCTACTATAAATATATTAAAACTTAATTTTTTTTATTAGTAATATGCATTGTTACAAATTTCATTTGGACAACTTTAAAGGCGATTTACTCTATTTAGATTTTTTTGCACCCTCAGATTTTCAAATAGTTGTATCTCGGCCAAATATTGCCCTACCCTAACAAACATCAATGGAAAGCTTATTTTTTTCAGCTTTCAGATGATTTATACATTTAAAAAAATACCGTTATGACTGGTTTTGTGGTCCAGGGTTATATTATATTATATTTTGATATAATTTGATTTTTATTTGAAATTATTGAATTTTTATTTTATGTAGTTGTATTTCTTTTTAGGTTTTTAAATGTATTTTATTGCTTTTCTTTAAGTCAGACTATTTTTTTTCTTTGACTTTCTCTATATAGGAACTATATACTAAAAAAAACTACTAAAAGCAATAACTTTTCAGATTGTTTATAAGTTTAAATGGTTAGCCTCAGATAACCTTGCATCCAATTTGTCACTTAAGCTCAAGCCATTATGACTGATCTTTATTTGCTAGCTTTATATTCCTGTAACCCAAGACGTACCGATTCACTGACCTAACAAAAAGCCCCGAATGAATGCAAACCGCGCACGCACACCCAATAAAAAGTGGTTAAGAGTAAATCTCCTTTATACACAGGCAGTTCACGCTCTCAGTGTCCAATGATCTCGCATTTGAGCTCATTAAGTTTCTTAGAGCCAATTGGAAATCAATGGAGCCAGCCATTGCGGCCGAACTTTTCTTTTAAGTCCAATTTATGTCCTCCTTTATCAGTTTCACAGACGTCTCTCTTGCTCGACGGTTTTGTTTTATAATGGAGTGAAATGAGTGCGCTCAGGTGCAGTAACAGAATGAACAAAGCGTTCCCTCCCGGAGCTGAATCGCACACGTACTTACGCTCACTCTCTCGCTCTCATTAGCTCTCAGTGGCGCTTTTGTCTTTTAATCAATGCAGAGAACATAACTACAATTAGCAGCTTTCCCATATCGATCCCATCTGAATTAACAAGAGAGAGGGAGGAATTGCTTCCCTCATGGGTGTTCTCCATCACGCACGTGTGTTGTGTTTATTCGTGGTTGTGTGTGTATATGCTGTTTGTCAAGTGAGCGTCATACTGTAGTGTCAGCTTATGAGTGTGTGTTGTCATCGGTGCGGCACACACTTCATCAGGGAGTCGCGGCTAAACAGTGATGAATGTGTGTATGCTCTCTGCTTTGGTTTGATTGAGTGCCCTGCTCTAAAACAGGGGCACACGCACTCACGCAGCTTTATGACAGCCAAGATGGAAAACTGCAGTTTGAGATGTAATGGGGAAATTCAGACACAAACACGAACACTCTTGCACCCCTACACCACAGACCGTAACGGCACTACTGACTTAACTACATTTTTCAATAGTGTGACGGTAGCTCTGATGTTTTAAAGTGGTGTAACTTTTCCAGTAACAAGCTACTTTTTCTAACAAGTAGCGCAACAACGCTCGTGACAAATTTTGCAAGCAGCCCTGCAACCGAGCGTGATGAGCTAATAATCAAACGCGCTCTACTAGAGTGTCTTTTTAGCACGTCAGTTTCAGTTCGCAGCAAAATAAATATGCTATCTAGCTAACTATTTGATTTCTAGCACTGTGTTAGCATAGCGACCTCAGCACCGAACAAATGAGGCAATAATCAAACTTGCTTTACTAGTGTCTTTTAGCATTTCGATCTACTCATCACTCGTTTTTCTTCAAAATAAATGTTAATTGTAGCTAAATAAACGTTAAATAGGCTACTGTTATTTAGCAGTAACTGCTAACAGCTATTTAGCAGTAACTACCTTCTATCACAATGTAAACAATGAAAAGTTGCTTTAGTTTGATGCTAGTTTATGCTAATTGAAGTTTTAAGCTATTTAGATTTTTAGTAGCTAACAAGTTTTCCAAAATTAGTCAGCTCTGATGTTTTTAAAAGTGGTATCGCACAGGATAAAGCTAGCTTTTCTACAATTAGCAATGCTATGTGGCATGACATAATGTTTCTTACAGTAGGCCTACACAAACAGCCTTGCAACTAGGGTTGCAAAGGGGTGGAAAATTTCCGGAAAGTTTCCAAAAATCCCAGGAAGATTCCAAAAGAACCTGGAAAGTTTCCAAAATTTCTGGAATGTTTCTGAAATGTACTGGAAATTCTCCACACTTGCAACCCTACTTGGAACCGGATGAGATGAAGTAATAATCAAATGTCTTTTTAACATTCAAGTCTACTCAGTTTAGATTTTTTTTTTTGTAGCAAAATAAGTATTAATGTAAATATGCAACTAGCTAACAGTTTGACTGCTAGCACTGTATAGCGTAGCAACATAAGACTTTTTTGCTACAAAATAAATGGTAATTGTAGCTAAATAAATGTTAAATAGGCTAACTACCTACTACTGCTATGTAAACAATGAAAAGGTGGCTTTAGTTTGATGCTAGTTTAGGCTAATTTGTGTTTTTAAGCTTTTTAGCTACTTTTTAGTTAGTTTGAATATGTTTGAACCGCTTACAAATCATTCGTTCTAATGTTTCAAAGTTGTATCACACAGTAACAAGTTACCTTTTCTACAATTAGCAATGTAGCATCACAAAAAGTTTGTTTCAGTACACAAACAGCCTTTTAACCAAACTAGATGAGGTAGTAATCAAATAAGCTCTACTGAAGTCTTTTTAACATTTCAGTCTACTCAGATTGGATTTTTTTGTAGCAAAATAAGTTTTAATGTAAATATGCGATCTATAGCATAGCGACATAAGACTTTTTTGCAACAAAATAAATGGTAATTGTAGCTAAATAAATGTTAAATAGGCTGCTAACTAATTTAGAAGTACCTGCTAACTGCTGTTTAGCATTAACTACCTTCTACTGCTATGTAAACAATGAAGAGGTGGCTTTAGTTTGATGCTAGTTAATGCTAATTGGTGTTTTTTAGCTACTTTTTTTTTATCTTAGTAGCTGATTTTTCCAAAAGTTAGCTTGACTATATTTGAACCACTTAAAAATCCCTCTGATGTTTTCAAAGTGTATCGCACATCCAGTAACTAGCTGCGTTTTTAACAATTAGCAATGTAGCATGACTAACGTTTGTTACAATACATAAACAAACGTGCACTCCTAGAGTGTTTATCATCTATATCTTAGCAATATAGCTATTAGCTAACTACTCAACTGCTATCACTATGTTAGCAGCTAAGGTAGCTTTAGTTTGACATTAGTTTATGCTAATTAATGTTTTTTTTAAGCTTATTTAGCTGTTAGTAGCTAACACATTTTTCCAAAAATAAGCTTGGACCACATAAAAATCAGTGTCTCGGATGTTTTTAAACTGGTATCACACTTCCAGTTACAAGCTAGGCCTACTTTTTCAACAGTTAGCAATGTAGCATGTAGGGTTGCCACCCGTCCCTTAAAATACGGAATCGTCCCGTATTTGAGAATGAAATTGCGCGTCCCGTTTTGAATCAATACGGGACGGGTTTTGTCCCGTATTTTTTATAATTTTTTTTAAAGCAGCGTCTCATGCAAATAATCACTGCGGTAAAGCCAGCCGTGGTTCAGAATAACACGGTCAAGCCAGCCGCGATTGATTTTAAGTGTGCGCGCATATTACAGTGATTACGGTAGTTTCAGAAACAACACAGAGAGAACGCGCTTGCAGAGCGCTTTTCATTTAGACGCCCAGGACTGAGAGATAATACTACAAAATGCTCGTGAATTTTTACTTACTTATTTATTTGCATTTCTGCTTTAATATCCGTTTTATTTATTGGTGTACTTGACGGTTCTTTTCTGAGAAATGGGACATTATTAGACTTTAGAGTCTAATAAGTAGAAAAAGAAGAATGATCAGTTCTTATTCAGGACGGCCCATATTATATGCAAAACTCATATGAAATCTTTTTACTGCAGCATTTTTGAGATGATCCCCCCCCCCCCCCCCCCCCGGAATGCGTCCCTTATTTTTGGGTATTAAAAGTGGTAACCCTAGTAGCATGACATAACCTTTGCTACATTACACAAACAGCCTCATAGCCGAGCGAGACAAGATAAAATGCAGTCTAAGTGTATTTTTAACATTTTTACCCGGTTTGGATTATTTTTGATAGCAAAATAAATATTAAGTTAAATATGTCATCTAGCTAACTATATTTGACTGTTAGCACTGTATTAGCATAGTGACATTAGTCTTTTTTTTCAACAAAATAAATGTTAATTCTAGCTAAATAAATGTTAAATAGCCTACAGTACCTGCTATCGCTACGTAAACAATGAAAAAGGTGACTTTTGTTTGATGTTCGTTTATGCTAATTGATGTTTTTAAGCTGTCTAGCTACTTTTTTGTTCTTAGTAGCTATTTTTTCCAAATGTTAGCTTGACTATATTTGAACCAGCTCGAATCGCACATCCAGTAACTAGCTGCTTTTTCAACAATTAGCAATGTAGCATTACATAACATTTACTACATTACACAGCCTCTCAACTAAGCGAGATGAGGCAGTAATCAAACGTGCACTACTAGAGTGTTTTTTACTGTCTATATCTTAGAAAAATAAAGCTATTGGCTAACTACTCAACTGCTAATGTTAGCAGCTGAAGTGGCTTTAGATTGAAGTCTAGAGAAGTCTATGCTAATTGGCATTCTGCTCTTTTTTTAATTCAGTCATAGAATCTAACAATTGTATAATTCAAAAGCTTTATTGCAGTTAGTGACTTTTAGTCAATAGCTTGTATCTAACTACCTTTTTTAATTAGGTTTGAACTGTATTTGAACTATTTTAGCAAGCTACAACTTCAAAGTAGCTTCCCTAGCATTTTACAAAGCCCAATAGCTAAATTAGATCCAGATAGCGGAACAAACAAAATACATAAATACACATGACACCCGCGCGCACACACATCAACGCAGATGCACTTAATTTGTTATCTGTACACGTATATCCGGCTCATGCATTATCCTCCAGTGTCATTGTTTTTTTGTTCTGAAACTCAAGTTCATAAAAACTGAATTTTTAATAAGTTGTTTGCGCTTAGTGTTAGACACGACTGCACTGCTGTTTTTAATTAATAACCCCAGCCTTCTCAACAAAGTGGAACACAAACGACACCAACACAGGCAGAGAGAGAGATAGATGAAGTCGGCGATAGAGGCAAATACACTTCCTGTGTGTATTGGTTGTGTTGGAGGTTTTATCTGTCAGAGAAGTCACCACATTTATCAGTCTATAATTCAGTCAGAGCGACAGATAAATACAGAGAGAGACAGGAATAGAGATAACCAGCACCGCGGTGGAGTGTGTGGATGGGCTGAGCACTAAAAATTGAGGTGTGACGATACAGTCAAAGTAATAAATGTGGTTTTGGCTTTCTCGATTTGTAACCCTGCACCACAAAACCAGTCTTATGTAGCATGGGTATATTTGCAGCAATAGCCAACAATACATTGTATGGATTAAAATGATCGATTTTGTGACAAAAACCATTAGGATATTAAGTGAAGATCATGTTCCATGAAGATGTTTTGTAAATTTCCTACTGTAAATATGTCAAAACTTTGTTTGGTTATTAATATACTTTGCTAAGAACTTCACTTGGACAACTTTAAAGTTAATTTTCTCAATATTTTGACTTTTTTTTTTTTTTTGTCCTGTCCTAACAAACCATATATCAGTAAAAAGCTTTTCTCCAAAGTTTGCATGCCTGTAACTCAAGAGGTACTAAATATATCGTAATGTCCTTTTAGACATTGAATCTTAACAAACTTTCCTTTTGCCATCTGTATTTTTAATGCCCTATGAGATTCGGTTCCAGAGATATTGAAATTTCAATATGGCTCCAGAAGCAAATCGTTAAAATGTACACATTCTCAGTGGTCGAAAACCAAATGTGGGCCAGTTTGAAAAAAATATGATACTACTTTTCTTTTAAAGAGGAATGTCTGAAGAGCAAATAGTCTTGAAACTAGAGATGTATCTCGTTTCTTTCTGTTAAGACAACTGCATACATGTCTGCGTGCCATAAATATTCTTTTTCCAAAGTTTGCTTGCCTATAACTCAAGAAGTATTAAAGAGAGTGCAATATGATTTTAGATTCTAGTTGTTAATAAACTTTTCTTTTGGAATCTTAATTTTCAAGGCCCTACATTATTCATTCCCAGAGATATGGGGATCTCAATTAGGCTCCATGTCCAGATTGTTGAATGTTACTCATTTTCAGTGGTTGAAAAACCAAATGTTGGTCACTTTGTGTATAGCTGAGACTTATTTTAAGAACAATGCCTGAAGAAGAAATAATGTTAAAATCTTGTTTCCCTTTATCAAAACAATTGCATTTGGAGAAAAGTGCTGTTTTCCCATTTTTGAATGGTCACCATTGGCACATAATGCAACAAAGATGGCTAAACTCAACAGATTTTATTAAAAGAACTACTAATCTCTGTCTAAAAAAATAACATTATGATGCTGGCATATTTCTAAAGTCATTTTTTATCCCCTGTAACTTGACTCTGAATCTCGACCCCTCTTTACAAAATAGTGGATTACTCCGTAAACATTCATCCATGACATTTAATATTTTGGCTTTCAAAAAAATATTAGCAAAATCAAAGGTTTTTTGGTTGATTTGACACCCAACTGCAATTTGGACCTTCAACCTGTTGATCCCCGTTGAAGTCCACTATATAGAGAAAAATCCTGGAATGTTTTCCTCAAAAACCTTTTTTTTTTTTTTTTTTGACTGAAAAAAAGAAAGACATGTCTTGGATGATATAGGGGTGAGTAAATCATCAGGAAATTTTAATTTTAATTTGAAAATACCTGCAGTGCTCACACGGATTCTGCAAGTTCGTATCCAGCCTGCAACGTGTTCCAATCTCATTATCACTCCATCTCCATTAATTTTCACTCTCTGTGGTGTCTATCTAAAAAAAGAATCCCTCCCAGGAAATTATTACGTCTTAAACTGTGACTCCTGTGTGGAGAGTTCTTGTATGTGTGCTTGAATGCTTTAAAGCGAGCAGGATGTGTGTGTCGGAATCTCTCCCAGGCCTTTTTGTCGCAACCTTTTGCCCTCGGTCCTCGGGCGGTGGGGCGAATCTCTCGCTCTCACATTCTCTCTGTACTCCTCAAATGGGACTGGGCTCTCTGGGTGGCTAATTGGGCAAGTTTTGCTCAAGGCCGCCTTTTAGGTGGCTTTCCGAGATCCACGTTTGTTTTCTGTCATGGTGGGGGACTTTTCATTGACTTCTGTTGATTTTCTTCTGACCTAATGGTGGTTTGTAGCCGCTAACCCTCATGAAAAGCTTTTGTGTTTTCGCACGGACTTTATTTTGTATGTTTATGAACCCGTTCTCCTCATGGGAACCATTGGTTGATAATTTCAGATTTTAGTATCCTTTTGGGAACATTTAGTCCTTTTATTGTGAGCTAAAACTTGACCCACACACACACACATATTGAGGGATAAGAAAATTGGTGTTTAGGATGCTCTATTGTATTGCAGTTTACTAGTGTTTTGGTTCCATCATCTCACTAATGGTAGTAATAACCACCTTCTCCATTACAGGATTCAATCAATGTTTAATTAGAGAAGAACACTATTAAACTGTGTGCTTGTTTGCAAGTATGAATGTGGTCATGTGAGTCTCATAGACTCTGCTCTCTGTAGTCGTTTGTTTACCTCAGGTTTTACGCAGACCATACAGGCTTCTAGAGAATTCCAGCTATGGAGTCTGTAATCAGGTCCTCCTACTCAAACCTCGCTAAAATCAAATCAGTCTCGAGTTCTGCTCTTTCCAAACCTGGGATTAAATCTAAAGGACAACATTTGCTTGTCATATGGTTTGCATTCACAGCGAAAAGCTCAAACCACAAGCTCTGCTGCTTGTGTGATCGTGTGTATGCACACATCCACTTCCTTTGTCTTTTCTTAATAAATGGAACTGAAAATCTGCAAATACATTAATTATGTAAGATTCCGTAACTAAATTAGCCGTTTTAGTTCCATATACTATATAATTAGTCAAAATCTATTTTTTGCATGTAAATGCAATGGATGGAAATCGCAGCTTATTAGTTTTCTGAAGCTTAGTGGTAACTTTGTCCTGAAAAAACTGGCTTGAATGTTTGATGTTCTTGATTATCAGTCAATAATATTTTATTTTACTTTGTTTTAGTTTTTTTTAATTTCATTTAATAAAATTTTAATTTGATTTTTATATTTTATATTTAATTTTTTTTATTTAATTTAATTGAACTTTTTTCTCACCCTCAGTTTTTAATGTGTTATTTTATTTATTTTTTCATTTTTGATTTTTACAATTTAATTTAAATGTATTTTTATTTTATTTTTATTTTATTTTTTATCTCATCCTCATGTTATTTCATACCTGTATGACTTATTTCTTTACGATGAGGATATTTAGATAACTTTTTCAACTGTTGTATGAAATAATATTTTATCAGTAGTTCATTTATTAAATTATAATATTTAATTTGAACTGTTTTCTGGTTTGCGCAATAGTGTTTTCCACTGTAAAGTTACACACCTTAAAGGAATGCTTCACCCCAAAAATTAATTTTAATTAATTTTCTTTATATTCTATTGTATTTTTAATTTATTTCATTTTATTATATTTTAATTTTGTGTTATTTTTTTAATTAAATTAAACTAAATTTTATTTTTTTATTTAAAATAAATAGTTTTTAATCGTAATTTAATTAAATGCTTTAATTTAATATTAGAATTTAATTTAAAATTTAATTTAAATTCAATTTAGTTTTTATTTTTTGACATGAAATTTAATTTAAAATTTAATATAATATTTTAATTGATTTTTTTATTTAATTTAAATTAATTTAAAAAATCACAATTTAATTTAATTTGAATTTGATTTAGTTTATTTAAAATATAATTAAATTTAAATTAAATCTATTTTAATTTTCTCTTTTATATTTTAAATTTTAATTTAACTTATTAATTTTTTATTAAATTTTATCTATCATTTATTTAATTTTTTTTTAGCATTTTCCGTTGTGAAGTTACACATATCTTAAAGAAATACTTTACCCCAAAGTGATTTTTTTTCCCATAATTTTTTAATGATTTTTATTTTTATTTTTTTAAATCTCTCTTTTCTCTACATGTGTTGTACACAGATATTAATTTAATCTATAAAAGACTTACAATGGATTCAGAAACATTGAGAAGAGAATAACCATTTTTTCCCTTCCCACCCCTAGTTACAAGTCGACTTTACAGCCTTGTTTTCTCTTCAGATTAAGTATGGCATCTACTCTGAAGTCTAAGGATTATGTCTGTGTGAAATCAGAGCTCCAGACTCCTTTGTTCAAGTTGACGTTGCCCTCCGAGGTCTTCTTACTCTCCATAATAGCAGAAACGCCAAGCTGGTCTGAGATCAGTGTTAAAGGGCAGCATCTTGCTACAGCAGGCTGTCAGGCTTGTTGTTTTGGCCTGAGGGAAACATGATCAGCGGTTTGCTCAGTCGGCGTCGACTGCTTCAAAATCTTGAAGCTGACAGCTCGTTTTCGCCCGCGTTTACACACGTGTGGCTAGTTAAGCGTGGGACTTGAGCATTTTTGTAAGAAGAAAAGCTGCGAGTGTTGCCATAGCACCTCGTCCTGATGCAAGCTCTGGGAAGCTGCATTTTTCATGCCTATCCAGGTTTTTGGAGTCTATTTTTTGATGTTAATTTCTTAAAAGAGCAATAATGCTGTCATTCCTCTGACTGCAGTGTTAATACATGTGCCTGGTCTTATGCGTGATTCATCGTTGCACTATATTCCCAAGAACAAAAAAAAAATGTCTTTATAATTTAGTGAGTCAAATTCAAAGTAATCTTTGTTTGTTGAACATATGGTTTTACTGCAAAAAGCCATTATGGTAATAAAATGGGTTATGAATGCAGTTTCATGTTGACTTCAAAGGTATAGTTCACCCAAAAAAGAAAATTGGCATCATTTATTCACCCTCATGTTGTTCCAAACCCGTATGACCTCTGTGGAACACAAAAGGAGAGATTCTGATCAATCTTTTTTGCATGCAAATGCATTTGATGCCAGTTTGCAGCTTTTTTTTAATTTAAAACACCACATAAAAATATCATATGAGTGGTCCATACAACTTGTGCACTACATCTCATGTCTTCTAAAGCTAAATGTTAATTTTGTCTGCCCGGAATGTTTGCCTTTTTTGATGATCAGTGAATAATACCTTAACTTTAAATTGATTTAACACTTTTATTGAGCAAGGATGCATCAAATTGACCAAAAGTGGCCTTATCGACATTTTAAAATATACTTTTGAATATAAATGTGTATATAACCTTTTTGGGTGAAGTATTCCTTTATAACTTTTCAGTGGAAAATGCTACTCAGCAACCAGGACACCATTAAATTAAAAAACAACAACAACAAAATAAATTGAATTCAATTAAATTTAAAAGTAAAAAAAAAAAAAAAAAAAAAAAAAAAAAAAAAATATATATATATATATATATATATATATATATATATATATATTAAATTAAATAAAAAAAATAAAAAGTTAAATTCTACAATAAAATAAAAAAAGTGCGAGTAAATGATGACAGCCTTTTTGGGTGAAGTATTCATTTAAGAGATGTGTAACTTTTCAGTGGAAAATGCTACAGGAAACCGCAAAATAAAATTCAATTAATAAAAATAATAATAAAAATGTTAATTATCAAATACATTTTTTTTCATAAAAAATATTACAAAATAAGATATGACTTATATTTAATCTCACAATTAAATGGTTAAACAAAATAAAATATGAAATTTGTTTTTCAAAAATAAAAAGTGAAATAAAACTATTAAAAAAAAAAAAAAAATGTAATTAAATAAAAATAAAAATAAAGAGTGCATATAAATGACAGCCTTTTTGGGTAAAATATTTCTTTAATAGATGTGTAACTTTTCAGGATACCTTAAATTAAACTAAATTAAATTAAATTAAATTACAAAATTAAATACTTAAATGAAAATTATAAAATAAAAATAAATATATACAAAATTGTATTAAATTTAAAAATAAATAAAATAAAATAAAATACAAATAATAAAATGTGAATAAATGATAATTGATTTCTTCCTTTAAGAGATTTATAACTTTTCAGTGGAAATGCTACTGAGCGAACCAAGAAACTGTAAAATTAAGTTAAATTAAATCTTATTAAATTAAAAAGTAAAATGGAAAAAAAAACATTAAATAAAAAATTACTTTAGGAGATTCCTTTTATTTATTTATTTATTTATTTATTTAAAAGTGTTTTATGCTTCAGATTCAGTTGTGATCCCATGGAATTTCTCCTTGGTCCGTGGTAGAAAATAAGTCAAACCAGTTTGGAGCAACATGCGGGTGAATGAACTTCCATTTGAAGTTTTATCTCTTGATTACAGTGCTATCGGAAAAAAACAACAAAAAAACTGTTTCTGTAACAGTTCAACAGGCCTGTAAGTTCTAAAAAACATTGCGTGCAAAAGCGCACTACAATGTATCTGGTGTTCGTTACCTTCAGTAAGTTTACTGCATTCCATTGTAGCTTCATTTCCAAATTCAAGCACTTCATGTAGGTCATGGAGAGTTAATATGCTACCCTATCTAGCATGTCGTCTTAAAACTTCTTGTTTGTCAGCTTCGGATTCTTTTTAGATTTCAGAAGCAGCAGGTGAGCGGACTTGATCTGTTGCGTGTGCTTCCCGCCGTCTGTTTACCAGAGATTTAATAAAGTGTAATGGAGTGTGAGATTTGAGAAATACGCTTTTGTAAACGTTTAAAGTTTTGTCTGCGCCGTGCGACTGAACTATTAATGGTGGAAGCCTTGATTTCCACACCTAAACCCTGCAGTAGTGCTGTTTTAAGAGTGTGTGTGTGAGAGAGAGATATCCGTGTGAGGTGTATTGTTACAGTCTAATCCGAGGCATGGAAGTTTGATTAGCCTCCTGCGCACAGATGGGCTCTTCAGTGTGATTACAATGCTTTTCATTAGATTTCATCACATCTCTGCTTTTCTCCTTTCTTTCGCTTACACCCCCTTCCCTCCTCCTTATCTTTCTCACACCCCCCTCTTGATTAATCACGGGAGAATGACGGGAGGTAGATGTGACTGAAGTGAAGAGGTAATTGCGTCGCAGGTGTGTTGATATGGGGACTGTTATAGATGCGTTGACGTCGTCTCAACCGCTAGATTGTCAGAAATTCAATGCTGTCACGACTGTCACCGCCAGCCATCTGATTGAGATTATTTAGCAATCAATCCACACGGGGTTTTGTGGGTCGCTCGATAGCATTTTCCACTGCAATAACTCTTAAAGTTCAGCCAAAAATCAAAGTATTGTCTTTATCTATTCACCCTCATGATATTTTATACCTCTATGATCTTTATTTCTTTTCTAAGGATATTTAGATGAATTATATAAAATTATTTTTAATAATTTATTTTATTTTACATATTTTTTTATTTTATTCCATTTTCTTTTTAATTTAATTTAATTTAATTTAATTTAATTTAATTTAATGTAATTTTATTTTATATTTTTAATTTTATAATTTAATTTAATTCATGACCTGTTTCTTTTCTGAGTATATTTAGATTCATTTTTCAACTGCTGCACTGTCACTTCTATTTAATCAATAATTCATAATTCAATTATTCATTTTATTTTAATTGTGCTTACTTGTTTGCACAATAGTTTTTTCCACTGTAAAGTTACACACACTTTAAAGGAATACTTTTTAGGAATACCCCAAATTAAAATTTTGTCATATACTTGCACTTTTTATTTTATTTTAATGTTTTCTTTTTATATTATTATTATTATTATTATTATTAATCTTATTATTCTTTTAATAATTAGTTTTTATTTGATTTAATCTATTTTATTTTAAATTTATTTGAATAAATTGAATTTGTTTACATTTTTGAATTTAATGTAAGTTTAATTTTTTTTATTTAATTTGTCTAATTTTAATTTAATGTATTTCCAATAGAATTTTTACATTTAATTTAATTTGTATTTAATTTTATTTTACATTTTAATTTAATTTAAATGAATTTTATTTTATTTTAATTCATTTTTATTTAATTCTAATTGTCTAATTTAATTATATTATTTTATTTTATAATTTAATTTGATATTTCTTATTTCATTAATTTAGTTCAATTTAAGTTAATTTAAAAGAAAAAATAATAATTTTAATTTAATTTTTTCTTTATTTTTTTTCTTTAATTTAATTTATATGAATTTAATTTAGTTTAAATTATTTTTAATTACATTTTTAATGTAATTGTATTTTATTTTTAATTTTTAATTTCATTTAAACATTTTACTTTTATATATTATCATTTAATTAATTTTTTTATTTTATTAATTTAATTTGATTTAATATAATTGAAATTAATTATATTTTATTTTAATTCATTTATTTTGTTGTTTATTTCCTTTTTATTTTATTATTTTATTTAATTTTAATTCATATGAATTTAATTTCATTTGAATATTTATATTTAATTTTTTCATTTAATTATTTTTTTATTTGACATTTAATTTAAATTAATTTAATTTAATTTATTTCATTTCTTCTATATTTCTAATTTAATTAAATATTTTATTTTCCACTGTAAAGTTACACATATCTTAAATGCTTCACCCAAAAATAACTTTTTTCATCCTTTTTTAAATGATTTTTAAAAACGATTAAATGATTTTATTTTTTTATACTTTCCTGTTCCTACAAGTTGCACATCTCTTAAAGGAATACTTCCCCCAAAAATGCTGTCGTCATTTACTCACCCTCATGTTTGTTTTAAAAACCTGTTTGACTCACTTTACACAAAAGAAGACATTTACCTGAAAATCATAATTGGAACCCATCGACTTTCAATGCATGGACAAAAGCAGCCTTCGGTCAAGGCCTTGGTGAATTCCTGCTCACATGCAATTGCATTATCAACCTTTAACATGTAATGCTCATATTGGAATAATCTTGAACTAAAAGAAACAAAAAATTTCTCCTTGCTCCAGGCAAAATCACGCTACTTCATCTCTGCTTCAACTACATACCGCTCATGTTGCTTGCTCTGATCAACACACAGACAAAGACACCTTCAAAAACTGTTGTTCACTCAAATAGTTTAAAGGACAAGGGGGTGTGTACTTCCTACAAATACTGACAAGGAGAAAAGTTTAAAAAGAGAGTTTAAAAAAGGTTTTCTTTTGTCATCTTACTTGGCAGTATAACAAACACTGACACTCTATTTCCTTTTGTGTTTTATGTCATTACAAACGTAACCAAGAACGGCAGAACTATTTATGCTTCAATACCATTGCCAAATAGAATTCAGATGTCTGTTTGTAAAGGAGCATTAGAGCATGTGTAAAAGCCTTGACTGACAGGAAATGCATAACAGCACCATTCACATTCCTCCGCTCGCAAGACAATGAGAGAAAAGATCTTAATCTAATAGAGGATTCTTGATTGGTTTTGTTGCCACAAGAAAATTATTCAGCACAAATATCGTTTCCGTTGAGGCTCGTGAGGGGTTCTTCGTGGCGGTTGCCAGTCGATGTGGAGTATTGTGTTTCTTGGCGGGTGTTGTGCCGCTTTTTCTCAGTCTCGCTCTGTAAGCTGCATTATAGACCCGTGGTTGTAACGTTGCCGCTCCGCGAGCCAATCTCTCTGGTCCATAAATGTCACTGATTAAAACTGCTGTTGGAATTGTTGCATGGATCACTTGCTGCATGATGACTCTAATCAGCTTGTTCAGTTCATTAGGGGCTGGAAACATAATAGTTACAAATCTGGGCCATCGGTAGGAGTTTCAATGGGTCAGATACACCGGCTGAGTGTTCTTGAAACCCCAATTCTGCTCTATCACGATTATGATTTGTTTAAAATGTGTGTTAATAGGGTGGGGAACAGAGGACCAGTTCTTATTTTAAACCAGTTCACAGTTTTTTTTTTTTTTTTTTTTTTTTACATTTTATTTTATTTTAATGTACTTTATTTTATTTTTAATTTATTTTTTATGTTATTTATTTTTTTAAACAGTGTTTCTGCTCTATCATGGTTATGATTTGTTTAAAATGTGTGTTAATAAGGTAAGGAACTTAGGGCCAGTTTTGTTTTATTTTATTTAATCATTTATTTTTTTCGCTCAGTAGCATTTTCCACTGTAAAGTAACATATATCTTTAAAGGAATTTTTTCACTCCAAAATGTACATTTTGTCATTTTCTCACATTGCATTTTTTTTTTAATTATTTTATTTAGATTTGGATTTATTTTATTTTATTTTATTTAGAATTGTTTTTAGAATTTATTTTAATTTAATTTAATTTAATTTTATTATTATTATTATTATTATTATTGTTTTTTTTATTGTTCGCTATGTAAAATTACACATATATTAAAGGAATATTTCACCGCAAAATTTAAATTATCATTTACTCACATTCTATTTTTTGTTTTAAATATTTTATTGTATTTATTTTATTTTATTATTTTATTTATTTATTTATTTATTAATTTATTAATTTATTTAATTATTAGTTTTATTTTGTTTTAATTGACTGTTTTCTGGGTTTCTCAGTAGCTTTCCACTGTAAAGTACCTTAAAGGAATATTTCACCCCAAAATTTTAATTTTGTCATTTACTCACTATTTTATTTTATTTTATTTTATTTTATTTTATTTTATTTTATTTTATTTTATTTTATTTATTGTTCACTCAGTATCATTTTCCACTGTAAAATTAAACATATCTTAATGGAATATTTCACCCAAACAGTTTGTCATTTACTCACATATTATTTTATTTAAGTGTTTCCTGGCTCGATAATAATATCCACTATGAAGTTACATATCTCTCAAGGAAATACTTAACCCAAAAATGTACGTTTTGTCATCATTTACTTACTTGTTTTTTAATATATTTCAGTCTGAACTGAATGCAAAAAATATTAGAAAAATGATAAAAAGACAGCTCATCTTTCTTTTGAATGCAAGAACATGCATACAGCGCAACCAGTGCAGTCTGATTCAAAAACAAATTACTCTTTTAAGTGGTTATTTTTAATGAATCACTCATCAATCATTCGGAGCAGGTACTGGATAATTTGACTCAGTGACCGAAATGTAAGTTACTTTCAGTTTTGTTTTGTTTTTTTCAGATATTTCCACCACAAAATATTCAAAAAATCATTTGAATCGTTAGTAAATCCTTATGAATCCCATAGACATTCCTGTCCAAACATTTTTATATACTTCACTCTGAATTGAATGTAAAAATATTAGAAAGATGATAACTAGACAGCTCATGTTTCTATTGAATGCAACAACATGCATACTTCTGCTTATTTTTAGGGAATCACTCATGAATCATCCGGAGCACTTACCGAGTAATTTGACTCAGTGACCGAAATGTAAGTTACTTTCAGTCTTGTGTTTCTATATATCTTCCTTAAAAGTTTTTAACTTGCATATAATTCCTATTCTTAGTATTAAATGACCAAATCTAAGTTTCACTGGCTCATCTGAGCCAAGAATAGCTGTAAAGCTCTGTAGTTCAGTTCATGTTGTGTTTAAGTCCTCTGAGGAAGCCTAAGGTGTCTCAGTCCTACCTTTTCATAGTCCTTACTGTCAAGTGTTCTTGAGTTGAATGCTATGCTGTAAACAAGGTCAGGAAGGCTGCATTTGGATGCACAGGATGGAGTTGTCATGTATGTATGCGTTACGCTTGAGAATGTGGTCTGAAAGTAAGAGACATGATGTTAGGTGCAGGAAGATATCAAGCTGTAATGGGAAGTGAGGTCAGATGCTACTAGATGACCTTTATACATTGTGCTGTTTTAATGGAGCCAATCAGTCAATCAGCTGAATGGAGATATTAAATTATGGAAATGATCTGATTATTGACTAAGTGCTGCCCTCTTGTCTTTTTCATAGTAATAAAAATGCTAACTCTCAGCAGATATCGTCCCGAAAGTGTCCTTAGCGCAGTGGGAGATGCTGATATCATCTGTCCTACAAATACGTTTTTCTAGCATTTTTTTACAAGACTGAATACATAAATAAAGTAGATCATTTGACATCATCCTTTAAAGGTTTGCAGTTTTTTTTTTAAAGCTTTCTTCTCTTGAGCTCTGTGAAAATATAGATCCATGATGGCAGACACACTGACAGAAATGTTATTTTATGTGTAATTAAAAGTTGATAATTTGACCCCCAGATCATTTTACCCCATTATTTATTATTATTTTTTTATTTACTGTTTCCTGGCCCAACCGCATTTTCCACTGTAAAGTTACACATAACTCAAAGGAATACTTAACCCAAAAATGTACATTTTGTCACACTTGCTGTCGTTTGGTTTGATTTCTTTTGTTTTTGTTTGCCTTTGTCTGGTTTTGCTTTGTTTTATTTGTTTTTGCCTGTTTTCACTTGGTTGTGTTTGCTTTTGTTTGGTTTTACCTAGTTTCATTTGGGTTCATTCTATTTTGTTTGTCTGTTTTTGCTTGGATTTGTTTGCTTTTGTTTGGTTTCATCTGGTTTTGTTTTAGTTTGATTTAGTTTTGTCTGTTTTCAGTTGGTTGTGTTTGCTTTTGTTTGGTTTCACCTGGTGTTGTTTGTTTAGTTTGATTTTGTTTTGTCCGTTTTCACTTGGTTGTGTTCGCTTTTGGTTTTACCTTGTTTCATTTGGGTTAATTCTATTTTGTTTGTCTGTTTTTTTTATTCTATTTTGTTTGTCTGTTTTTGCTTGGATTTGTTTGCTTTTGTTTGGTTTCATCTGGTTTTGTTTTAGTTTGATTTTGTTTTGTCTGTTTTCATTTGGTTGTGTTTGCTTTTGTTTGGTTTCACCTGGTGTTTGTGTAGTTTGATTTTGTTTTGTCTGTTTTCATTTGGTTGTGTTTGCTTTTGTTTGGTTTCACCTGGTGTTTGTGTAGTTTGATTTTGTTTTGTCTGTTTTCATTTGGTTGTGCTTGCTTTTGTTTGGTTTTACCTAGTTTCATTTGCATTCGAATTCATTCTATTTTGTTTTGTTTGGTTTCACCTGGTTTTGTTTGCTTTCGTTCACTTTCATTTGTTTTTGTGTGGTTTTGTTTGCTTTTTTCGCCATGTTTTTTATTTTCGAATTAGTGTGATTTTTGTTTTGTCTCTGCTTGTGTTTGATTTCAGCTGTTTTAATTTGCTTTTGCTTGGTTTGTTTTCATTTGTTTATTTGCTTTTGACTGGTTTTGCTTACTTTTGTGTGGTCTTTATTCAGTTCATTTAGTTTTGTTGGCATTTTCTGATTTTGTTAGTTTGCTTTTACTTGGGTTTGTGTAGTTTTTTTGCTCTGGTTTTATTTGTTTTGCTCTGATTTCTTTAATTTTGTTTTCTCAGTTTTCATTTGGTTGTTTTTTAGTTTTGTTTGGTTTACTTGGTTTCGTGTGCTTTTATTTGTGAGTCCACACTGCTCATGTTTACATGTTACAGCTTATTCAGGTTGTATGCATTAAATACACACTGATGAAATGTAGATTTTCCACTGTAAAGTTCCACATTTTTAAACTTATCTTTTTATTTTTTTATTTATTTTGTTTTATTTTATTCAGTGTCTGTGGGCTTTATTTTTAACACGATTGATGACTTCCTTACAGTTCTTTCACAGGCTTCTCTCTTTCAGGTGCTCATCTGAAATCAGTTTTACTGTTTTTCTGACAGATCAGGGCAGGGTATTGACTTGGCAAACAGTTCTAGATCAGCGAATCGCAGGGCATCTTGAAGCCTGGACGAGCCGCTTTTCACGCTCTGAGACGGCGGAAAATTGCTTCCAGTGATTCCACACACTCCTCCTCCCTCTCATCTGTTGTTTTGCGTGACATTATCTGGGAAGATGTTGTTTAATTACCAAGTTTGCAGCTAACATAACATCTGTCACATTTGTTAAGTAAACTTACATTCCTCCTTTTTGACACATAACATTTTTAATGTTAATTTTTATTTTTACATTTTTATTTAATTTTGAATTATTTATTAAAGCCTACAGGCATGACGCAAGACTTTTAGATTAATGGGGACGATCCAGTCACAGGGCGTTCAGGTCTCCAGGGTTCAGGAGGAGCTCTTCTTACAAGCCAGCTAGTTAGTCCTACAGCTGCGCTACTCCATTGAGATGTGACCGACACACATAGATACTAGCGGAAGAAATAGAGGCAATATTAAAACCAGACGCGCAATGTTTACACCTCCGCATGCACATGCAGCTGTCTTTTGAGAACATGTCATTTGGGACTGTTTAATCTAACACGCACCTACGTACAATCTCACACACCTACAGCCTTTCCCGTGAATATGAGCGCTCACACACTCGCATACATTTACAATAGCTAACGCTCACTTTCAGAAACAAATTGCTCTCCGCCCATGTACACCTGGCTGTCAGGTGGAATGTCAGAGGCATTCACAGGAAGACATTTGTATTCATTTAGGCAATGAGAAAAGCTCTATTATGAGTGAGGTGAATGAGGGAGGTGGCGTTTGACAGCTCTGGGTAATGACTACCCTCAGCCCTCTTTTCTGGCGACAGCACCATAGACAGGTTCATTACATTACCCCATGTCTCAAATCATCGTCTGATCTGCCACATTGTAATAAAGATGAATATCTCCCCATTTCAATTTGGCCTCATAATAAATTGTACATAGATAGAGCTGTAGGCTGCAATGGCAGCTGTTTTTGCTTTTCTTAGCATCTTTTTTAGACCCTGGCTGTCGAGCATTGCTTTTGAGGTATGGCTATTTAAGTGCTTATGCTTTTGTGTTGAAGGCAGTGAATGAATGTTGATATGAATAGATCGACTTGTTTGAACAACTACGTATTGAAATGCAAACCAAATGATGCATGTAGGAACCGGACGTTTTGCTTTGGGAACTAAAGACCGGTTGTTATTCTTGGTGATTAAATTTTTGTGCTTTGAGGAAGGAGTGTGTGTGTGTGTGTGTGTGTGTGTGTGAGGGCCAGACGTTTGAATGAGTTCACACCCTGTTGCAGCTTTCAAACACTCTCCTAGCCAAGAAAGTGCTCCATTTGATGTTTATAAATGTGGTACTATCTCAGATCTCTACGCACCAGGGAAAACTGTCTTTTTTTTTAGTGGAAAACACTGTTAAGGCTGACCTTTGCACTCCCTGCGGTCCTTGTCTTTCTGCAGTAGACGAGTCAGACATGGCCTGTCAAATCTCTGCCGTTTTTAAAGTTCTTGAGTTCTAGAGGAATGTTCCGGGTTCAGCGGAAGCTTTGTTGTTGCAAAAATAATTTCAGCTTCTTTATTAGATTTAAAAAAAAAAATGAATAAAAGTTGCTTTTGCTGTAAAGCACATGTGCCAAGGCAATGAAAACACACACGTTGTGAACTTGTCTGCATGTGCATGTCTTTAGCTGTTTAATTATGCTGTCAGCACTGCTGCTACTAAAAATATAAAAACTGAAAAAATAGAAAACAAATGTGGTCAGTTGTTGAATGACTAGTCAAGTACTCATCCTACCCCTAATGGTTGATGTCGGTGTGTTGGAAGATGCTTTCATTTGAAGTGTTAAAGCTGAATAGATCCGTCTCCTCGCCCCTCCTCCCCTTGGCACCAAGACCCCAAACAGACCACAGAGGAATCTCAAACATCCTGAACACAACCAGATGTGTAACCTCAACCCCCAACCCTCGTCTTCCTTTCCTCCATCTCTCTCTCTCTCCTTCCTCTCAAGACAGTCTGTTTCTCTTATTTGTGGCCTGACCTTACAATTCTTATAAAAACAAACCATAGTAGTAGTAGTGATGCTTGCAGGTCACTGGTGCTTTAAGGCATTGCAGTGCATTGAGATCTGATGTGACCTCTGACCATACTTTTTGAATCTTTGCTCTGTTTAGTATGACCTCTGCGCTCTCTTTTTGCCCTTTCTTTTCTCTATTTTTGATCCTGAGCACATTTCACTGGTCTTTAATTGATGAGGCCAAGGAAGAATCTATGGACATTATGGACATTTTTTGCATGTTATATGCTTTTTAGGTGTAAAGCTGCAGAATATTCACAGTAAATTGTGTTAGATGGAACATAACTCAAACATTATGTCAATGGTCTCACCATTGCATTAATTCTGTTAACAACAAACAAGCCAAAAAAAGGGCCTTATTTTTGAATTGGCAAATATTTATTCATAATTGTTTTGGAGGCCCAAAATCATTGACAGAAATAGTAATGTTTCATTAGCGCTTGTTTCTAATTTTGATAATATCCGTATGTATTTCATGCATACAACTTGAATAAGCTGTAACAAGTAAACGTGAGCAGTGTGGACACACAAATGGAAGCACACGAAACCAAGCAAAACCAAACAAAAGAAATGAAACCAGCTGAAATCAAACAACCAAATGAAAACTGAGAAAGTGAAATTAAACAGATCTAAAATAAACAAATAAAACCAGGACAAAAAACCAACCAAACAAAAGCAAATAAAACCAAAACAAACTGACAAAATCAAACAAACCCGCAAAAAACCAAACAAAACCAGTCAAAAGCAAACACAAATGAAAACAGACAAAACAAAATCAAACGAAATCAGGTGAAACCAAACAAAAACAAACAAAACTAAATGAGTTGAATAAAGACAGGCAAAACCAAACAAAACTAAGCAAAACCAGACAAAAGCAAAGAAACAAATGAAACCAGAAACAAAACTAAATGAATCAAATTAAGACAGGCAAAACCTAAACTATCTAAACTAAGCAAAATAAAACAATGCAAATAAAAAACAATGAAAACAAACCACACAGAAGCAAATGGTACCAGACAAAGCCAAAAGAAAGCAAATAAAACTAGCTGAAATCAAACAGAACCAAATGAAAACAGACAAAACAAAATCATACGAATATGAAAGAAGAAAAGCAAACAAAACCAAGCAAAAACAGTATGAAACCAAAACCAGGTGAAACCAAACAAAGAGAACACACCAAATGAAAACAGACGAAATGAAATCAAACAAAACAAACAAAACCAGGTAAAAACAAAAAAAGCAAACAAAACCAAATGAACCGAATGAAGACCGGTGAAACCAAGCGTAATTAAGCAAAACCAGAGAAAGGCAAACAAAAACAAATATAAACAAAACAAAATGACTGCAAGCGGTACCAGACAAAACAGAACAAAAGCAAACCAAAAAAAGTCAAACAGAACCAAATGAAAACGGACAAAATGAAATTTAACAAATCCAAATGAAACAAACAAAATCAGGGCAAAAAAATTAACAAAAGCAAAGAAAACCAAACAAAAGTGAACCAAATGAAAACAGATAAAACTAAGTCAAACCAAACAAACGAAACCAGGGGAGACCAAAGAACAGCAAACAAAACTAAATGAACTAAATAAAGACCGAAGAAACCAAATAAAAAACAGTGAAAACAAACCAAACAAAAACAAACGGTACCAGATAAAACCAAGCAAACAAAAGTAAACAACTAAATGAATCTTGATGAAATCAAACGGAACCAAATGAAACCAAACAAAACTAAATGAACTAATCGAATCTGCAAATGAGACTGGGCAAACCAAACAAAAGCAAATGAAACCAAACAAAACTAAATGACCTGATTGAATCTACAAATGAGTCTGGGCAAACCAAACAAAAGCAAATGAAACCAAACAAAACTAAATGACCTGATTGAATCTGCAAATGAGACTGGGCAAACCAAACAAAAGCAAATGAAACCAAACAAAACTAAATGACCTGATTGAATCTGCAAATGAGTCTGGGCAAACCAAACAAAAGCAAATGAAACCAAACAAAACTAAATGACCTGATTGAATCTGCAAATGAGTCTGGGCAAACCAAACAAAAGCAAATGAAACCAAACAAAACTAAATGACCTGATTGAATCTGCAAATGAGACTGGGCAAACCAAACAAAAGCAACTGAAACCAAACCAAACCAAACGAAAGGTCTTCATTCTGAACCCAAAGTTTTAAAGCTGGCATAATACCCTATCTATAATCTCTCCTTTTGTTCTCTCTTTTTCTTTAATGTTTTTAGTACTTTTCCCCCAACATTCCACTTACAGTTCTTCATCCTTTTCTCATCTTCTCTCTCTCTCTTTAAAAAGTCTCTGCAAGGCTTGTGTGTCTTATCTCAGTTAGTTTGCTTTAATTTGTAGGGTTTTGCAGAAGCCGTGTGGTCACTGCTCCCTCTCTCTGGCAGGGTTTCTCTCTCACTCTTCACTGGGCCATAAGGCATTATGCTGCGGATCATTTCTGCACTTCCTGTCCTCTCAGGCATGACAGGCTTTTTCCTCTGAACATCCAGCTCACCAAAACCTTGACCTATTGATTTTAAAACATCTCAAAAAGGCCTCACAAACTAACTCTGAGTGCAGGAGAGAATTCTGGGTGTAGGGGAAGGGCGGATTCGGGTTGCTGCTGTTGATTTGATGTCGACACAGAGTCAAAAACTGACCTACCTACCCAGCTGTCTGACACAAACCTGCTCATTTAACAGCGATCATCTAGTGCTCTTAAAAAGTTCAATAAAAAAAAGGAAAAGAGGAAAATGTAACTTAAACTGGGAAATACAGTTTTGGCATTTCAAAAAATGTAAATGTTAATTTAAAAGTAAAATTAATAAGAAATTATATTATATTTTTGACAAAAATAGAAGAAATAGAAGCAGTTTTTTATTGTTGTCTCAGATGTTGGTCCCAGTCTCCACTATATACTAACTCTCAGAAGTGAGTCTGTGTCATTGTCGTCATACTCAACATTTCCAGTATCTCTGTTATGGAGCTCTGTCGCTCTCTGCCTCTCTTTCAGTCAAGTTCTTTCATGTTTGGAACATGAAAGTGAAGTCAAAATTAATTGGGTTAGGGTCTGACCGCCGTGGCCGGTGTTGCGTGACAGGGCTGACTGACTGCCGCCGTACCGAGGCAATCTCCAACACCCTTTAAAATATGCAAATGCATCTAATTTCATTGGTTTTCCCAATGTTATGTTATTATTTAATGCCTAAACTTGACATTTACATTCAGATTGTTAAATAATATAGTAAATGTATCAGTATAACAGTATTTTTTTAATTCATGGTGCTATCAGATCTCTAATTTAAACCCCCAGACCTCTTTTTTGAACTCTTGTTTTAGATCTGAACCATTGTTCTTGGAGTTTCTCTCTTGTCTCTCTCCTTCTCTGTGACGAGGCATGTGTGAATATTTCCGTGTGTCGTTGACTCCGCTTGGCATAAGAGTCCGTGTCATGCCCAGCAAAGCGTAATGGCGTCAAGAAATGTTTGTTACTGTGGTTAAGAATGTTTGTAAGTGTGGGTGTAGTTATAATACATGTGTTTGTGTACGTAAAGTACTGTTTACACATCTTCATTCACCCCCACCCATGCACATTGACATTAGCGTCTTGTATAATTATGAAAAAAGATGCTTAAAAAGGTCATTAGCAAACTTATTGTTCATCAGAAGGTGCTTTACTTGATTTTTAATGTCCTTTTGCAAAACACTCTCCAAAACCTAGTTAGCTGCCTACTTAGACCAATTTTTTAGCACAATTAGAGGCAGCATTGTATACATTGAATGCATCCTTGGTAGATTAGACAATCTCAGTATGCCTTGCACCACACTCTTTTTTTTAGCTTAGCAAAATGCTAACAGTAAACACAAATGGAATCAATTCACTTCGTGAAAGGCATTATGTGTTTATGTAGCATGTAGAGTTGTTGCCTTTGTCAAGTGTTTGTAGTCAGTCAAGAATGAGGAAATTCGTTTAGCGTGCTGTCGTACAAGGTTGTAGCCTATGTAGGCAGTAAACAACGAGGTGGCTCATTAGTTTGTACTTACACAGCAAGAAAAGTGTGGTCTAATTAAAACGTCCATCTAAGAGTCAAATTCGTCCTTCCGATTTTTCCAAAGTTTCAGTAATTATAATTATGCCTGTAATCAAGAGTTACACAGCCTTCCCCTTCAGGAAACAAGCAGTCACGCCCTTCATTAGAAAAGAATCAAAACAACTGTGACTAAACAATTTTCACAGAAATCTTGAGGGCATTTAGACGGTATTTCCCGCCTCTCTTGTGTACAGTCATTTTGCAGACACACGAAGGGTGTGTGGAACATGATAACACGACTTTGCCGCTAATGCTTCAGTTCTGTGTTCGCGAGTATAAAAAATATATAAAAAGGTAAAGGACATTTAACCCTATGATTTATTTACCCTCAAGCTGTCCTGGGTGTATATGACTTTCTTCTTTCAGATGAATGCAATCAGAGTTATATTAATTAATGTCCTGGCTCTTCCAAGCTTTATAATGACAGTAAATAATTTTTGAGATTTTGAAGCTAAATAAAATGCGTTCATCCATCATAAAATGTACTCCATGTGGCTCCAGGGTGTTAAATGAACAAAACAAATAAAAGAAAATTAAGCAAATGAAAACAGACCAAACTAAATTAAAAACATCTGAACAAATAAAATCAGGGAAATAAACAAAAAACAAAAACAACCAAAACCAAGCAGAAACAGACAATCTAAAACCTGAATGAAAGCAAATGAAACCAGGCAAAAGCGAAATCAACTGAAACCAGGTGAAACCAAAAAAAGGAAACGTAACTACATAAGCCAAATAAAGACAGGCAACACCAAACACAACTAAGCAAAACCAGACAAAGGCAAAGAAAAACAAATGAAAACCAACCTAACGAAACCAAACACTAAAAGACAAAACCTAACAAAAGCAAAAGAAAACAGCCAAAATCAAACATAACCAAACAGCAACAGACAAAATTTGCTCATACAAATCTAAAAGAAACAAATTCACGGCAAAAAAAGCAAACAAAACCAAGCAAAAACCAAATAAAAGCAAACAAAACAAAATGAACCAAATTAATACAGGCAAAACCAAACAGAGGCAAACAAAAACAAATGAAAACAAACCAAACGCAAGCAAAACAAAATGAGCAAAAGTAAATGAAACCAGCCAAAATCAAACAGAACCAAACTGAAACAGAAAAAATTTACTCAAATCCAAAAGAAACAAACAAAACCAGGAAAAAAAACAAAAACATACAAAACTAAATGAACAGAATGAAGATGGGCAAAACCAAACAAAACTAAGCTATACCAGACAAAGGCAAACACAACAAATGAAAACAAACAAAACGAAAGCAAGCGACACCAGATAAAATGAACAAAAGTAAACAAAACCAACCAAAATCAAATGGAAACGTGTAAAAAACAAAAAAACAAAAAAAGCTCAAACAAATCCGAAAGAAACTAACTAAACCAGGGCAACCCCCCCCCCCTCAAAAAAAAAACACAAAAGCGATCGAAAACAAAACAAACAAAATGAGGCCATGAACTACCATGAACACAATGAAATGAAAAAATACAAAACGAAATCTAACAAAACAAACAAAACCAGGGGAAACCAAACAAAAATAAATTAACCAAATGAAGACAGGCGAAATCAAACGAAAGCAAACCACTACCAGACAACAAACTAATTAAATTTAAAAAAGTAAATTAAACCAACTGAAATCAAACAGAACCAAACGGAAACACCAGACAAAGGCAAACAAAAACAAACATACTAATGCTTCAGTTCTGTGTTAGCGAGTAAAAAAAATAAAAATAAATAAGGACATTTAAAGGGATAGTAAATGGCAGTGAATGGATGTTGAGATTTTGAAGTCCAATAACAATATCGCATTGCTAGTCTCGCGAGAACCAAATTTTGTTTAACAAATCCGTGTTTTGTACTTTTAATTTGTGACCGGTGTTTTGTTTTTGCTCTCTTTACTGTGTTTCCGCATTCTTCACCTGTGGAGTACCTTTTATGATGGATGGATGCACTTTATTGGACATCAAAATCTCAACAGCCATTCACTGTCATTATAAAGCTTGGAAGAGCCAGGACATTTTAAAAAATATATATAACTCCAATTGTATTTGTCTGAAAGAAGAAAGTCCTATACACCTAGGATGAGTAAATCATGGGGTAATTTTCATTTTTGGGTGAACTATCCCTTTAATTTCTCATTCTGCATTGATAGAAATATTTCACATATCGCCACCATCCCAAAGTGGCTTTTTCTTATTCCAGGACAATGTTCAGAATGATGTTAGATCAACGTCCCGATTTATTTCGCACCAACTTCTAGGTATGAGGCGAGTGCTACACTCCAGGCAGGAAATGAAGACAAGGATCATTTCCTTTCTGTGATAAAGCATACTGCACAAGGGGAGCACACGAGGAGACGCATTTTATTTCCGCGAGTGTCTGCTGAACTCATTTAAGGCCCCAGGCCGTTGGATTGTTTTCTGTCAGGTAGCACATCTCCTCGCTGTGCCTCACTCAATTCAAATGTATTGCATGCCTTTCCCCCTTTGGGACAGGAAATATGACCAGGTAAGGATCCTTTTTAAAGGCTATGGCTTCCAATTCCAGACTCTTTAGTGTCTGGCCTAAAATAGGGTTAGGCCAAGCGTTATTATGCTCCAGTCTGGACCAATAAACTCCAAAAAAGTCTCTAAGGAGCATCAGACTTAGTTCTGCCATCCATGCTCGCAGAATCCAGGTCAGTTAATGTGCAGAGCAGAGGGATGGCCTTCCTGGAAGCCTCTGTTCAGTTGCCTGAGGCTTTTCCTCCAGCTAGAGTTATTCAAGTATCTAGTACACGGTCCGTGGAATACTCTGAGAGAATGTGGATCAGTAGCAGAGCTTATCTTTACGGTATGCGGGTGCAAATGGGAAGACTTGCAGCTTTATTTCATTTCGTTTCATTTCATTTTATTATTTCACATTAGACGGCTCATCTTTCTATTGATTGCAACAACATGCATACAGCACAACCAGTGTAGTCTGATTAAAGAAAAAATAGCATCTGAGCCTTTATTTTCAATAAATAAAAATAAATAAATAAATAAATCTATTTTATTTTATATATTTCACTCTGAATTAAACATGTAAACATTAGACAATAGATGGATTGCAATAGGTGGATTGCATCTTTCTACTGAATGCAACAACATATATACAGCACAACCAGTGTAGTCTGATTAAAGAAAAAAAATTGAAACTGAGCCATTATTTTTAATGAATCACTCATGAATCATTCTGAGTGGTTACTAAATTAATCTGACCCAGTCCCCGAAATTTGCAGTATTTTATTTTATTTTATTTTATTTTATTTTATTTTATTTTATTTTATTTTATTTTATTTTATTTTATTTTATTTTATTTTATTTTATTTTATTTTATTTTATTTTATTTTATTTTATTTTAATTTTTATTTTTATTTTTATTTTAATTTTTATTTTATCATTTAATTTAAGTAAAATTAGTAAAATTATTTTTTATAATTTAATTTAAGTAAAATTAGTAAAATTATTTTTAATGAATCACTCATGAATCATTCGGAGTGGTTACTAAATTAATCTGACCCAGTCCCCGAAATTCGCAGAATAAAATTTTATTTTATTTTTTATTTTAATGACTCAGTAAAAGGATATTCTTTGCTTTGTTGGCTATGTTTCACAATGCAGCTAAAAGTTTATTTAATTTTATTTTGGTTGCAATAGATGTGATTTGAGTACCTTATTGGGTTGAATACCTTATTGGGAAAAATAACCGTTGTGATTAAAAAAATTGCTAATATTGTGATTCTAAAATTATATTTATGTGGAATGATCATATAGTACCTGCTAGGGATGAATTGTACCTGAGATTGTTCTTTTTCTGCTTTAGTTGAAACCCGCTATGGTACATCTCAGGTAAAGGTGCTAATGATTACCAGTTTCTATATTTAAGGTGGATTATTCTGCGTTTGCTTTGTTCTGTTTGTCAACTAAAAAAAGGCGGATAAGGGTGTTCTCTGCAAATATCAAAAACTTCTAGAGCTTCAGAGCAAACAGAGAGAGTTTCTGCCTGTTCTGTGTAAATGATCATAATGATGAAGGCTTGTTTCTGCACCACAGGAAAGCTCAGAGGGCATTACCGCACCAGACATGATCGTTCACCGAACACAATCTAAAATAGAGCTGGCGAGAAAATGATGCCACCTGTAAGCCTTCTTTTTTTTGCAGCAGATGGAAGAGAACATAGTTTGTGGTAAAAGGGTAGCGAGCCCTTCTGCTGCCTATTGGCCATCTGTGTGTGTGTGTTTCTTGAGCATATGGCCTTACACAGTAGACATTTCTGGAAAGTCATGCAGAGATCTGGTGAAACGACAGAATGATTTCGTAAGAGTTCAATGTGAAATCCATTACAGGCCGTGTTATTTTAGTTCATGTGGCTGTTCTGAATATTTACTTTGAAAATGAAAAGGTCAGAGTTTGTATAACTTAATGTCACATTTTTTTCTAGATTGATTTGTTTCTTTCTATCTTGACTTTGTACTGGCAGCCCATTTCATTCTTAAAACTAAACAGCCCACAAAAATGACAGAAATGTTCTCATGGCCACCCTAACTTGTTTACATATTCCACTTGGATGTAGATCAGATTTTCCAAGTGAAATTACTAGGTCAAGGGTCCCGAGGGCTGGAATGCGTTACGATTTTTTTTATCCGTAGGCCTTTTTTGATGTTCAAGACCAGTTTAGATAGCCAAGTAAACTGTCTAGTCGAAGTTTTGATCTAAAACTGATCTGCAAACAGCATTTCAGAGTCTAACTGCCCGAGGGAGGTTCATGTTAGCATATGAAATGATAAAATATAATATGATGCCTTTAGAAAGGACATTGCAGATCACGTTCATTTATAAACAACAGTTTCATTCACTTAAATGGACTGTTAGAAGCTATTTTAGCTATTTAAGTAGTAGTAAAAAGTGCTAACAGGCTAATGCTAACAGGCATATTTTCCCCCTCAGAAATGACAGATTGACAAGCACTAGAAACATGTCTGTTCTAAGTACAAATAAACAAGCTTAAAAACCACTTCCAAATGCCAGTTGTTTTTTTTTTTTTTTTTTTTTTTTTTTTTAGCTAGCAGTCTAAACATGCCTAGTCTCAAATTACATTCAGTCAGTCCCACAAATGATTCTTTTCCAGCTCATTTCAAAGATGAATTGAGTATCTGCTGATGGAATAGACTTTTTACGAGTTGTTGGGTTTCCTTCTACTTTGCATACCTGTCAAGCAAGAGCGAACGTGTGTGTTGGATCCCGATCAGGATCTCCAAATGAATCTCTCCAATGAAAATAAAATGCAGGAAATGAAAACACATCTGCTTCAAATTCCCACATCTACCAGCCTTAACGGATCAGTTCACCCCTCCAAAAAATGAAAATTCAGTCATTATTCACCCGTGTTGTGTTCCAAACCCATATGCCGTGTTTAAAAAAAAAAGTGGAACACAAAAGGAGATGTTTTGAAGAATGTTCAGGCTCATGTTCAGCTCTTTTTAGTCTTTGGGGCAAATAAACATCATATAGATTGTTTATGGTGACAGATATAACTCATTTGCTGGATATTAGGTCTTTTGAATCAATACTAGGGCCTTATGATTTTACGTTAGATGTTATGTAAGTTTCATTTTTATTTTATTCACTGGATTCCGTGATTCCGTCCACATTGCGAAATCCAGTTATAAAAATACAATTTACTGTATAATGTGGAATGTATTAAATCAAAACACGATATGGACTAGTGTCTCCGAATATTAGGTAACAAAAAGACGATTTAAATATGAATCCTGCATTTTCTGCATGTCTCTTCTGCACACATACTGAAGCATGTGTGATGCTGCTTTGAGAGTCACTTCAAGAGCATTTTACCATTTCTTTTGAGAAAAATTCGCCTTATCATATACTAAAGACCTGTCAAAATAAAAGTTTGGTTTAACTTAAAGAAACTGTGACAGAAATATGATTTAATGTAATGATTGTATTTCTACTAATACTAAAATCATTATTTAAACACATTTTTTAAGAAGAATTTACCAGATTAAAATAAATAAATAAAATCAATAATTAGAGATGCTTTTGATTATTAAAATTTAATGAAACCAAGAAAATGGAATCCAGAAAATTAATGGCAAACACAAAATTTGATAAAAAATAAAACTAAATTTGACATACAAAAAAGTAATTCATAGGGCTTAAAGATTTACTCTTTGTTCAACTTTTAATAAATTGCTGTTTAGACATGCTTTTTGAGTAATATTTTTTAATTTATTTTTTAATTTAAGTAAGTAAAACAGAAAAAAAACGGAATCCAGAAATATGGGGAAAAAATTAGGAATTTGGGAAAACATAAAACAGATTTCATTGGGCCTTAATTTACTTTTTTAAACTGTGTACATTTCATGATTTCAACCTGACTTCATAGGGCCTTACGACACGAATCCAAATAGTTTAGTTTAGTTATCAGTCATTTTCAAAACTCATTTGTCGATTAAAATAATTTAAAAGCATTTAAAGATTCTTAATTTTGACATTAATTAAAATTTTTACACCAGATATATCGGTTCAAAATATAGGTTATCGGTTTTCTTGATCTGTAATAATCTGTATCGGCATCGGTCCTGAAAAACCTGACTTCATAGGGCCTTACGACGCAAATCCAAATAGTTTAGTTTAGTTATCAGTCATTTTCAAAACTGATTTGTTGATTAAAATAATTTAAAAGCATTTAAAGATTCTTAATTTTGACATTAATTAAATTTTTTACACCAGATATATATCGGTTCAAAATATATGTTACTGTTTTCTTGATCTGTAATAATCTGTATCGGCATTGGCCCTGAAAAACCTGACTTCATAGGGCCTTACGACGCGAATTCAAATAGTTTAGTTTAGTTATCGGTCATTTTCAAAACCGATTTGTCGATAAAATAATTTAAAAGCATTTAAAGATTCTTAATTTTGACATTAATGTAAATTTTTACACCAGATATATCCATTGAAAATATATGTTATCCTTTTTCTTAATCTGTAATAATCTGTATCGGCATCGGCCCTGAAAAACCTGACTTCTTAGGGCCTTACGACGCAAATCCAAATAGTTTAGTTTAGTTATCGGTATCGGTCATTTTCAAAACCGATTTGCCGATAAAATAATTTAAAAGCATTCAAAAATTCTTAATTTTGACATTAATTAAATTTTTTACACCAGATATATATCGGTTCCAAAAATAAGTTATCGGTTTTCTTGATCTATAATTATCTGTATCGGCATCGGGCCTGATCAGTGGAGTTTCGTTTAGTGTTTCACTGGGGAATAAAATGAGGGTGAATGAATAATGAAAGAATTTTCTCTACAACATGTTTTCCCCTTCCTTAATACAGCCCTTTGATGCCAGGGAAAGGTGCCAGTTGACATTTTCTCTCTTTTACGTTTCTTTCTTTTTTTTTTTTTCTTTTTCTTTTTTTTTTTTTTTTACAAGCGAGGTGAGGAGAACATGTGTTTAACAGATAGTATGCGGTGTGCCGTTGCATGACAGCAGAGGCAGGGATGGTGGTTAACGTGTGCTATGAGCCATGGTTGGGTGTCATCGCTTAAACAAAAGCAAAGACGCCTCACCTCGTCAACCCGTGTGAAGCGCTGTCAGCTGCCATTTCACGAGAAATGAATAGTGAAATGGTTTTTTGCGGCCCTATAATTCCTTTTACACACACACGCACACGCTCTTACTAACTCTTCTCTCTCTCAATTTTCAGTTTGTCTGTCTCTCGTATGAAATTAAATTGCTTTCTCTGCTGTGAAGCATTTCCATGTGTGGCATCAAGCGTTTTATTTTCAGAATTGCTTTCTGAATGCCCTCCAAAAAACGCACGCGCGCACTCACTATTCCTTATCCTCATCTTCACACAAGCGATGTTGAAAAGTGGAATTTGCAGTGGCGGTTACTCTCTCCACACCGGGTCCCAGGTCTCGGGCTCGTTGTCCTCTCGTGTTAAACCGTGTCGTCTCGCTGAGGCGCTGGAGTCGCTAGGTTCTGGGTTGTTGTTGCCATGGGAGCAGGTTCCCGAGCGATGCTGCCAGCTCTTTCCAGCCTCAAGCTTTGCAGTCGGTGTGTGAGAAAGCGGGCATCGTTGGAGCCTGGCCCAGTCTGCCTCTCTTTTTTCCATCTCCCGCTCATTTAGTCTCAGATGGCATGTCTTGATATGAGTCTTTAATGCCCCAGTTCCCATATGCCACCCGTTTACTTTCCCAGTTTGCTATGGTCACGTATTCGCATACACAGACCAGAATCAGCAGTGCTTATTATTGATGTTTGTGTCGGGGGGTTGCTTAGTCAGTAGAATGTTGTTTTATGATGTGTTTATTTCCGAGAATAAACATCAGAGCATTCCTTCCAGTAACAGACTCTTACACTGCCATACACTGCAAAAAAATAATTGAATATATAAAAATAGTAATATCTAAATATGTAGTATTTGAATATTTTTTAATATTATAATATATGTAATATTTTGATTTTCCTTTTTTTCCACACTATTTTTGACAGTCTAGTTACTCCAGTCTAGTCTTTTTAGTCTTATTTATTGTATTGAATATATATATATATAAATGATTTAAACATTGCTAACGAGTAAATGTATATAATATATTTACTCATTAATGTATATAGATAATTTAACAATTTATCAATATAAAAATATTTATAAATTATGATTTTTTTTTTTTAAATTAGAATATATGTCATATTTTAATGTTTCATTTGAGACTGACTACACTATGGTTCAAAAGTATGAGATCGGTTAAAATAAAGTAAAAAAAAAAATACAATAATTAAAAATAAGTCTTTTATTATATTATAGCAATACAGTAAACAATAACTTTTTTAAATTTTATTGCGCTTTAAAACAACTTTTAATATATTTTAATGTTATTTTTATATTTTTATTCTCT
>NC_133364.1:16146672-16162023 GCF_049309525.1 Garra rufa | reverse complement strand
AGAAAAAATTGACTTTAAAGGTCATTTTAAAGGCGAAACAGTTCTATGTACGCTTTGATAATTACAGCAATGAATTGGTTTGGAGTACTAGAGTATGAAGCGATGCAAAAAGTCAGATTTATTTACTGGGATGTGGTGAAGTCTTAACTGATGGCGCAGAATCAAACATGCTTGGTAAGTGTGGACCAGCATGTGTCCATTGTGCTGTCCATTAGTGCAGGTGAAAGGCCCATGTTTTTTTTTTTTCTCCTAACAGTCATGTTCAGGCACAATTCTGCACTTCAAGATCTTTAGATAGTTCTGGACTTTGTTAGAATCGCGGCGAAAGCAGTAGAGGAGCTCGTAGTCGCTCATGGCCTCTCCGCTGTCAGATATAGGAAGCATGGCTTCTGCCGCAGACAGACCTGTCACAGAGTTGCCGAGCATTCCCAGTACTCGCATCTGATAGAGGATGAGACAGAAACAATCAATGAATCACAGCCTTTCAGGGCGTTTTCCACAAATAGGGTACAGAAAGTTCACAAACTGTTCATTGTCAACCACAGCAGGTCTAACTGAGTGTTTTATTTGACTTTTGCAACCCTGTTTGGAACAGGCTTGTGCCAATGTTTGATTAATTTGGATGTTTGATTAATTTCTCATAATCTGAGGCCAAATGTTGGTTTTGTTATTGATTAATCTATACATTTCCTATAAATTAAACAAAAAAATAATTACATTATTGTTCTCTTGCCATAACTTGAGTAAAGTTGAATGGTTAAGCTTGGCAAATGCAACAAACACTAATTTATGTTGCAATTTGGCAGAATTATTTATTTTTTTCTTCTCCATGTAGCACTTGTTTTTTAATTAGAAATGTTTATATGTTTATTTTTTTCTTTATGTCTTTTTTTTATTGAAATATCTTTTTTTAAATTGAAATGTTAATGTGGTTTTTACTATAATTAAATATTTGCAATATTTGAGATGTTGCAATTTGGCAAAATTATTATTTTTTTCTTCTCCATTTCACTTTTTTGTTTGCAATTGGACATTTTTAGTAATTGAAATTACATAAAAATAAAAAGCAACATATTATTATTATTATTTATTATTATTATATATAAATAATATAATTTATTTCTTTTTAAATCGAAATGTTAATGTGATTTTTACTATAATGGGTTTGAAATATTTTTACTATAATGGAGTTGCAATTGGGCAAAATTAAAACAAAATTATAAAAAATGTTCTTTTTCATGTCACTTTTTTAGTAATTGATTTACATATATATTATTGAATATGATTATTAATTAATATAAATATTAGTATCTATTAATATTAATTCATTCATTATTTTTCTCTTCTACATGTCACCTTTTGGTAACTAAAATGTTTAGTAATTAAAATTTCAATTAAAAAAAATGACTTTTACTATAAAGGATGAAACATTTTTAAATGTCGCAATTGTATTTATTTATTTTCGTTTTGTAATAAGAATTTGTTTGTAATTAAATAACAAAAAATTAAATTAAAAAAATTGATCATACTTATTATATGAAACTTTATGTACTTTAAACCTAATAATTATCCAACAGAAATACTAAATTAATAAAAATGTATTTAACATGTTTTAACTATAATAGAAGAAATGTTAATTATAAAACTATAATTTATATATAATAACTAAAATTCAGGTGTGACAAGCCAAAATTATTATTCCGATTCAGAGATAAAATGTGTTTAGAACCAGCTACTTTTTACTAATATTTATAATGTAATGCTCAATGATACTTCATCCAACATATCTAATATTGTTGTCTTGTTGTTTTTCACAGAAGGAACAGCAAAGTTCTTGTGAAAAGTGTCTGCAGCAACTTATGACTACTTATAAATACAATCACACAGTAGTATCACACTTTTCTTATTGCCTGCTTTGACGTGACTCACCTTCTCAGCGACTTTCTCCACCCCTTTCCTCAGCTCATGGGCCATGTCGCCCATCTCCAGGGCTTTGTTACTGCTGAAGCTGTTGAAGTCCTGCTGGTGAGCCATGCTTTGGTGCAGCTGGAACAGAGGGTCCCTCCAGGCCATCAGCAGCTTAAGAATCACCTCCGTTAACTCTTCACGCTGGCACACGAGAGTTTCAAGAGTTAAAAGCCACAGGTATGACAAGAACAGTACTTGAAGTCTCATTTCTGAAGGTGTTGATTTGTCTGAAACTATATATAATAGACTAATGAGGCTTGAGAGTTTGAGGAGATGGTTGCTGGGTTACTTAATTTAGCAGGTGTGACTTTAAGTGCATTAATTGATGGGACAGTCCTCTCGGGACGGGCTGCGGTTAAGTGCTTTGCTCAAGGGCACAGAGGTGATAATACAGCAGTGGGATCAGAGAATACAGTCCATTAATGACAAGCAGTGGCAGCAGAATCACAGATGCTCCATGTGATAAATGCACCCTAAAGCTGAACTTGGGGATGTTTTTTGGCTGACGGGGATGTTATACTCACAGCTAGTTTCTGTGCATTCTCTTTGCCGTTTGGGGTCAAAATGTTGGAGGTGTGACACTTGCGGTAGATCTTTCCAATATGGTTTTTGCTGGGCAGGAAATACTGTTCCTTTAGACAAAAGGAAGAAAAAGAGAGAAGATAAACCTAAAAAAATGAAGCCACATTCAGTTATTTAGTTTATTTTAGTCAACTTTTAAATTGTATATAATTAATAATATAGGTTTTATATTCGAATAATTTAACTTTTAGTTAAACGCTGTTATGCAGTTAATTATACCATAAACATTAATGTTAAAAAATCTGATGCACTTTCAAAATATCAAAAATGTCTATAATTATTTAGATTCATACATTATATTAGCAAAAGTTGTTAATTTCGAGTTTATGCATTTTATTATGCATTTTAAATATATAAAAAAGACTAATATTATTTTAATTTATACTAGATATTAACAAAAATAGTACATTTTGCTGTTATGTATTTTGTTTTGCACTGTAACATATCTAAAAATGATCTGATACACTTTTAAAATATTTTTTTAAATGTCTCTTATTATTTCAATTCATACTTTATATTACCAAAAGTAGTTCATTTTGAGTTTATGCATTTTTTTATGCATTTTAAATTTCTAAAAGACTAATATTATTTTAATTCATACTAAATGTTATAAAAAATAGTACATTTTGTTGTTAGACATTTTATTATGCGCTATAAAATAAAAAGTGATCTGGTGCACTTTCAAAATATTTTAAAAATGTCTATTATTATTTATATTTATATAAGTTAATTTTGCTGTGAAATGCGTTTTTATTATGCTTTTTTAATTAACTTTAATTAATTAACAAAAAGAGTTAATTTTGCTGTTGTGCTGTTGTGTTTTTATTATGCATTTTTAAATATCTAAAATGTTGATTATTATCATTAATATTAACAAAAAGAGTTAATTTTGCTGTTATGCTTTTATGCACTTTTATTATGCATTTTTTAAATATCTAAAAGTCTATTATTTTAATTTATATTAACGAAAAGAGTCAATTTTACTCTTATGCTTTTATTTTTTATGCATTTTTAAATATCTAAAAAGTCTATTTTATTTATTATTAACAAAAAGAGAAAATTAAAGAAAATTCTTATGCTTTTATGCATTTTATTATACATTTTTGCCCATCTAAAAAGTCTATTTTTTATTAAAATGACCAAAAAGAGTTAATTTTGCTGTTATGCTTTTATGCACTTTTATTATGCATTTTTAAACATCTAAAAAGTCTATTTTTAATTAATATTACCAAAAACAGTAAATTTTGCTGTGATGTTTTAATGCATTTTATCGTGCATTTTTAAATATATAAAAAGACTATTTTTAATTAATATTACTAAAAAGAGTTCATTTTGCTGTTATGCTTTTATGCACTTTCATTATGTATTTATTAATATCTAAAAAGTCTATTATTTGAACTAATATTAACAAAAATTGTAGATTTAGCTGTTTTATGCACTTTCATTATGCATTTTTAAATATCTAAAAGTCTATTATTTTAATTAATATAATCAAAAAGAGTTAATTTGGCTTTTATGCTTTTTATTATATATTTTTAAATATCTAAAAAGTTGATTATATTAATTAATATTAACAAAAGAGTAAATTTTGCTCTTATGCTTTATTGCATTTTATTATGCATTTTTAAATATCTAAAAAGTTTTTTAAATTAATATTAACAAAAAATAGTTAATTTAGCTGTTATACTTTTATGCATTTTATTATGCATTTTTAAATATCTAAAAAGTTTTTTTTAATTAATATTAACAAAAAATAGTTAATTTAGCTGTTATACTTTTATGCATTTTATTATGCATTTTTAAATATCTAAAAAATCTATTTTTATTTAATATTAACCAAAAGAGTTAATTTTGCTGTTATGCTTTTATGCACTTTTATTAGACATTTTTCAATATCTTAAAAAGTCTATTATTTAAATTAATATTAACAAAATAGTTAATTTGGCTGTTATGCTTTTATGCTTTTTTTTATTATGCATTATAAAATATCTAAAAAGTCTACTATTTTATTTAGTGTTAACAAAAAGAGTTCATTTCGCTGCATTTTTATTGTGCATTTTTAAAAATCTAAAAACTCTGTTATTTTAAATAATATTAATAAAAACAGTTCTTTTGCTTTTATGCGTTTTTATTATGAATTTTAAAATATTTAAAATATGTATTATTTTATTTAATATTAACAAAAAGTTAGTTTTGCTATTATGCTTTTAATGCATTAAGTAGCTAAAAAGTCTATTATTTTATTAAGTATTAACAAAAAGAGTTTATTTTGCTGTTATGCTTTCATGCATATTTATTATGCATTTTTAATTATCCAAATAGTCTATTTTTTAAATTAATATTGTATAATCTGAATAAATATCTAAAATTCATGCATGATATTTGCAAGAGATTGCAAATTGCAACTGATGCATTTATTTGAATGTGTATGTAGTGAGTTGGTTATTTTTCCCTTTTGAGATAAGTCGATTATTTACTTTAGATAATAACTTCATGCATATACATGATCATTTTGCTAAAACGGCATTCTTGCATTACAAAATTTGGATATAATACTGTAGCATCTGCACAACATTTAACAACCTCCTTACTGTACAAAGACAGTTGCATTAGAGCAATTAGAAGAAGAAGCAGAAGTAGAAGAAGAGACAGATGTGACTCACAAACTCTGAGTGCAGATCGTTGGAGAGGCTGTGCATTCTGGCAGAGTGCTGAATGACCCTGTCGAAGAGATCTGCCAGGGACGGGACGTGGCATCCCGATGGCCCATGTGTGCAGATGGGTGTGGAGCCGACCCGGCCGTGAGGATCCAGGCACAGAAGTGCCACAAGCAGCACAGCCACTGGCGGCAGAGACGAACCCAAAGAAAGAGACAGAAAGAGAGAGAAATAGAGACAGAGAGTAGAGGAGCAGAGGGTTAGAGAAAATCGAAAAGTTCCTCCGAGAAATACAGGAGAGTACATCCACAGATGGAGAACGAGATTTGATTTCTAACATGCCAGCCGTTCTCCTTGAATCAGAGCCTGTGTCAGTTCATAGAAATACCTTGCTTCAGGCTCCTGGACATTCTGAGAGGAGAGGAGAGGTTGTGGAAAAGCAAGGGGTCGGACTGCTATTTAAGGTGCCCAGAGTTGAGGTGCTGAGGGACGACTCTGCCCATTAAAGAGAAGAGAAGAGCGAAGGGGGCGGGCATGAAAAGTGTGCGTGCGTGATGATGGCGTGATTGTCAGAGTCCATTGTGTCCGTTCCTTCAATCAGATGGTGACTAATGCCTCTTCCCCCCCCCACCCCAGTCCCTGCAGGCTGCCCGCTTCGATTTTGTGTTCTTACCTTTTAACCCCCTCTCTCATCTGTCCTGTCATCTGCTCCATCAGAGTAACCTGGGTGACTGGCGCTCTTGCCTTCTGACATCCAGCATGAACCTAAACGCCAGTGAGTCGTGCACTTTAAATAGTCATCGTAAGGTAGATTTAGTTGACGGAAATGGACTGAGTTGCTTTTAGAGTTTTTAATTAATTCAGCACTGTCAGCCTTCGGTGATGCATTGGGATACTTCCAAAAACTGGAAAATGTCATACGTAAAAATAAATATATGGTCAATAAAATCGTTTTTTGTTTTTTGTTTTTGCATTGTAAGTAATTAGAAAGAAAATACATTTAGATATTTACAATACAATTAAAAGCGGTTAGGAAAAAATTTAAATGTAAAAAAATAAATAAATGTAGAGTTAATAAAGTAGAAGCATATTTCTTGCATTGTAACATTGCATATAATATATTATATTATTGTCTTATGAATTTGTGCATATTTTGTATTTTACCATTAAGTGATTAGCGAAAAAAAAAATACATTACATTACATTAAATTACATATTATATTATATTATATTATATTATATTATTATTTATATTAATACACAAAATTATTTTATTTTATTTTATTTTATTTATTTTATTATGTATTTTGCATACACATAACCATTAAATGTAGTTGGTGAGGGGTTATATAAGGAAATGGAATTATATAATTTATGCATTAATATTTATACACATTTCATATTATTATTTTTTTATTTTAATTTATTATGATTTTTTTATATTATATTATATTATTTTATATTATATTATGTTATATTATGTTATATTATATTATATTATTAGACTTCAATGATTAGATTAGATTTTTTTCCATATTTTGTATTATACCATTAAAGTGGTTAGGGGGGAAAAATAAGTAATTTATTCATTTATATTAATACACATGCTATTATTTTATTTTATTTATTTTATTATGAATTTTTGCTTATTTTATTATATTATTAAATGAAGTTGGTGGGGGGAAATAATGTAATTTATTAATTAAAAATTATACCTTTTAATTTATTTTTATTATGAATTTATTATGTTATGTTATATTATATTATATCATATTATATTATATTATATTATATTATATTATATTATTATATTATATTATATTATATTATATTATATTATATTATATTTTTCACTGTTACATTAAGTTGTTAGGGGGAAAATAATAATTAATTAAAAAAATAATTAATGCATTTATATTTCTAAACATTATATTATTATTATTATATTATAATATAATATAATATTATATTATATTATATTATATTATAAATGTTTGCATGTTTTATTACTGTTCAATTAAGTTGTTAGGGGGGGAAATTTAATAATTTATGCATTTATATGTATATACATATTAAATCATATTGGAGAGGAGTCTATTAATATTTTGGAATATAGTATAATTTAGAATAAAATAACTATTTATGAACATTGTTAACTATGTATATTCTGACAACAAAATAAATAATGTTTGTGAGGTATGAAATAAGAAGCTAGTGAAAAAAAAAAAAATATATATATATATATATATATATATATATATATATATTTTATTTTTTATTTTTTATTTATTTATTTTTTTGTGAGAGCCACAATGTGCGCTGTTTCTGTTTTTTACGGCCTAGTGCACTTGGGGTGAACACAATGATCTGCCAAAAGCCTGCAACTGTTGGAATTTGATGTTTGATGAAACAAATGTGATCTTTTTTGTTTCCTTTATCCCTTTGCGTTTGAATTCAGCATGTCTTGTTTCATGTGCTCGATAAGAGACACTTGACCCTAGACATTTGTGTTAGTGTGTTTGGATGTTCAGTACAACTGTGACGACTATGGCTATGACAAGTCGACGTAAAACTGGATGGAACTATGACGTCAGACAGCTGGATATGGCTCAGACAAAGACAGGAGGACTATTATTAGATTCAAAGTCTTACAAACTGTCATAAAACAGTGTGTGGTTCTGTCAAATGTTCAGGGATGAAAATAGTATGTGGACAGAATGCCACTTTACATGACGATACGCGTGAAACAAGCTGACAGAAGCCATAGGGATCAGGTGACTAGCTAAAAATAGTACTCACACTTCCAATCAAAAGTTTAGGATTGGTAAAAATGTTTAATGTTTTTAAAAGAAGTCTTTCATTTGATACAAAATACAGTAAAATATTATCTATTAATATATGTTAAAACGTAATTTATTCCTGTAAAGTTATGCAAAGTTGAATTTTCAGCATTGTTACTTTAGTCTTCCGTGTCACATGATCCTTTAGAAATCATTCTAATATACTGATTTCTCATTATTATCAGTGTTGACAACAGTTCAGTGCTGTTCAATAACATTATGACAGAAATAAGCTCTGCCATCATTAATGTGTTTAATTAATTAAGTCACAAAACATGATTTGCTTTTTTACGTTGAAAAGTCCTACCCAGTCTTTTTATGCATACAGTTGTTGGGTTTGATGTGATATAGCAGTCAAAGTAGTGTATATTTCAGTTTTTTTGTCTCCACTTGATGTTAAGCAGAAGTAATGAGACAGTCTGTGTTCATACACAGCACAATGTGGCAGTCAAATCAGACCCAAACACCCTGCAGGGCTCCACGCGGTCTATTCAAGTTATGCAACATTTGTTTAATGCAAGACAACATTCCACATATTATCTGTCTACTTTTCTCTCAGTCTCTTTTCATCATTAGTTAACGATCCTGTAATTTTAAAATTGTATTATCTAAAAGCATTGAAAGTTGTTGATTTTTTAAAACCCCTATAACATAAATTGAAGAGAAAAGAACACATTTAGTGAGGTATTTGGCAAATTGTGTTGATGCAGACATGTCCCTTTTACTTGCGAATTCAGTTTAGCGTTATTTTATTTTATTTATTTATTTATTTTTTAAATGACCCTACATAGGATAAATGGTTTGGAGGTTAAATGGTAAAGCAAATAGGAAAGCAAAAGAAAGAGTTCGACAAATTAACCAGACAAGTCCCTTTTAGCATTACTTATTATTAGCATTAGGATTTATTTATTTATTTATTTATTTATTTATTTATTTATTTATTTATTTATTTATTTATTTATTTATTTATTATTTATTATTATTATTATTATTTATTTATTTATTTTTCATGAACCTACAAATTGTCTGGAGGTTGAATGGATGTTATTTAACAAATAGGAAAGCAAAAGAAAGAGTTTGGCAAATTAACCAGACAAGTCCCATTTAGCATTACTTGAGTATTATTTATTTTATTTTATTTTATTTTATTTTATTTTATTTTATTTTATTTTATTTTATTTTATTTTATTTTATTTTATTTTATTTTATTTTATTTTATTTTATTTTATTTTATTTTATTTTATTTATTTAGTTTAGTTTTGTTTTGTTTTATTTTGTTTTATTTTATTTATTTTATTTTATGACCCATAGACCAATTCAATGTTTGCAAACAGTGAAGACATTTTTTTGACGGTTTTCAGGTGGCAGTCTATGGAGCCATGGAATGACTTTATTCTCTTATTAAATCTGATAAGAAAAACTCATCATTCTCTCTTTCCCCTCCACTCTTTCTCCCCCTGAGAGTTGACAAACTCACTGTTGTTGAGTTAAATCGAGTTATAAAATCCTAACTAAGAGATATAAACTTGGATTTGTGAGAAAAAAGTCAGAATTGTGAGATAAAATAAATTTAAATAAAATAATATAAAGTTGATTTTTATTCATTTCATTTAATTTCATTTAATTTCATTTAATTTCATTTTATTGTGACCCTACACAACCCTAACAGTACATCAGAAGAAAAGGTTTGGCACATTGACTGGACGAGTCCCTTTTAGCATTATTTTATTTTCAAAAGGGAAATCAAATGCTACCAAATAGTGCTTGTTGGATAAGTTCTGATATTATGACAAACTAAACATAAAACTTTCCTAAATTACCCAAAAGCCATTAGTAAAGAATAAATGGGTTGGAAACATTTTTCAGATTTTTCTGTTTTAATGGGATGCAGAAAGCTATGAGGGTCCAGCACCATGGACAGCAACTGCTTGGTATATGTCTATGTCTATTTCTATGTTCTTTTTTTTTTTTTTTTTTTTTTTTTTTTTTTTGTAAACTTCTTTGAGATAGGACATGAGGACCCTTCTGTTAAAAACGTGAATATCATTGCTTGATGTCCATTTGAAGTGAATGTAAATACATTGATGTCAATGACCTAAAGATAATGATTATGAACCGTTTAAGACAAACTTTCATACTCTGCAAAAGTCTAAATGGGAACTTCAAACACAAAGAAAGTACTTTAAAAAAGGTATGAATCATACATTGAGTGGCTAAATGCCAGAGCAACATTTCCACCCATTAACATGCAAAAAGATGGACAAATGCACTCTCAAGTATACTGTTGACTCTCAGTATAGTCCATACATGTACATAAATAGCATCAATGCGTTCTAAAGCCTTTTAAACATGAGAACATTGAAAAACTACTTGGAAAGTTTTCTTGGAATTATCCAGCTAATTACACAATGTTGTTTCCTGAACTCTCAAGGCCAAGTTCAAGTTCGGCCTGCAATAACTGCTTAAAGACATCAAATGCATTCACATTTATAGTAGATCAACATCCTCGACGCTATATGTGAATATGTGCGTCATAGGTAGTCACTGTAGTTTCCAAAAATCATATATCTATCCAAAAAAACAGCAATGAGCAACAATGAATCATGTTTAATATTACAATGAATTGAAAGTGATAAGTGAAAAAGTAAAAGTCATGACGTATTGTCAAGTATGGTGACCCATACTCGAAATTGGTGCTCTGCCCGACCCTCTCACTATTAGGCCATGGGGGACCCATTAGGGTCCACATGTCCTTTCTGAAAGAAGTTTACAAAAAAAAAAAAAAAAATAAATAAATAAATAAATATATATATATATAAAATAATTACAATAATAAATGGACATAGACATAGAGAGGTAGTTGCTGTCCATGGTGCTGGACCCTCTTATCTTTCTGAGTCCCATTAGAACAGAAAAATGTTCCTTAATTAACCCATTTATTCTTTACTAATGACTTTTGGGAGTTTAGGAAAGTTTTGTATGAAATCATGGTGTAATTGTGTCCTTTTAAAACCTTTAAAGGAGTAGTTTACCCAAAAATAAATACCCCCTCATGTCGTTTCAAACCTTTAAGAACTTACCTTCATCTTCATAATACAAATTAAGATATTTTAGAATAATTCCAAGAGCTTTCTGACCCTGCATAGACGGCTACGCAAATGAAATGTTCAAGGTCAAGAAAGGTAGTAAGGACATTGTTAAAATAGTCTTTTTGTGTGCAAAGAAAACAAAAATAACAACCTTATTCAACAATTTAATTTCTTCCATGTCAGTCACTCTTGGATTTTAACTAAATATCTTAATTTGTGTTCTGAAGATGAACAAAGGTCTTATGGGTTTGGAACAACATGAGGGTGAGTAATCATTAACAGAATTTTAATTTTTGTGTGTACTGTCCCTTTAAGTAAAAGTGAATGAGCAGAGCAGATGTGGATTTGAGACTACAGTGTGTTGATAAAATATGAAAAATAATTAAATGGACCTAAATACCATACACTGTTTAATTAAAAAAAAAAAAAAAAAATCACATTCAATTCTGTGTTTGTATGTGATATTTACTATCAATCTCTATTTTATTTCATCATTTTTTTTCATTAAGCTCTTGATAATTGTAATAATTTACTCATATTTAATACTGTAGAGTGTAAAAATTATCATATTTTTAACAGTAAAAACTGTAAAACTGCTATTTAAAAAAACATTTTAATTGGTTAAGAGTATAACTAATAACTAATAAAACAAATAAATCAAATGGGACATTTAGTGTAATTTTATTCTTTTATATATTTGTATTTGAAATATTGTTAAAATTATAGTCTTTGAAAGTGGCCTCAAGAATTCATTGATATCTATCACGGTTATTTATTTATTTATCTATCATTTGAATAACTGTTTATACTTATTTTATTATTTTATTTAGTTGTTATGTACTTTAGGGTTTGATGCCATCTAATTATTATTTGTTTTTGTTTTGTGTTTATTAATTGATTGATTGATTTAGTTAGTGTGTATGGCATGGTCAGAGCTGCCTGTGTTACCATTATTAAAAAAAAAATTAATGTTTTTTTTATTTTAAAATATTTTTTCTTTTTTTACATTTTATTTTTATTTATTTATTTTTAACAATGTACATTATTATGTTTCAATAGCATTTTTAGCATTTATTTATTCATCTTTGAGTTATTAAATATAAATTGTATTACGTTTAACTTTTTTGGACATCTTTTTCAAAATTAGCAGTACTGTAAATAAGTCTTTTCAGTAGCTGACTTAAAATTTTAGAATTTTAATATCTGTGAATCCATAGTTTAAATATCTTCATTTGTGACCCTGGACCACAAAACCAGTCAAAAGGGTCAATTTTTAAATTAAAAAGCTAAATAAATACGCTTTCCATTAATGTATGGTTTGTTTGACAAAATTTGGCCAAGATACAAATATTTGAAAAAAAAAAAATCTAGAACCTAAGAATGAAAAAAAAAATCTAAATATTAAGAAAACCGCCTTTAAAGTTGTCCAAATGAAGTTGTTAGCAATGCATATTACTAATCAAAAAATAAGTTTCGATATATTTATAGTAGGAAATTTACAAAATATCTTCATGGGACATGATTTTTGGCATAAAAGAAAAATTTATCATTTTGACCCATACAATGTGTGTTATTTACTATTGCTACAAATATACCCGTGCTACTTAAGACTGGATTTGTGGTCCAGGGTCACATTTATTTTGTTATTAAAAACTTTTTGTGAAATGTTTTGTTTTGAAAGACTGTAATGCCACTTACTTTGATTGTCTGTAACCTGATGACATTTTACTGCATTTTAAACTCACATTTAATAACGTCCAAATACTTTTCAAAATAGTCTGTAATGCTCAGCAGACAAGCATGGCCTTTGTCTGACATTTTCATCGCCCAAAAAGGTTGTGGGTGGACAGTCCAGCAAAGCACTGTGTACACAGTTCAGATTTATTTGGCAACATTGCTTTTTAGAGGGTCTGCAGTGAAGACAGTGCTGGTGGGCCACATGCACTCAGCAGCTGTGTTTGTGTTTGTTCAGATAGGTTGCATATGGAACTGGCAGGCTGTATATGCATACAGCTGCTTACGTAGAACCAGCCTGCAGGGGACGACTCCTAAGTGTTTGGAAAAAATAGATGTATTTTAGCAAAGCTGTTAGTTAATGTGGCATGACACGGGGTGGCAGAGGTCTTCACGTTTGGCTGCGTGTTCATGTAGTGCCCAGTGCTTAAATTCGCATGCTGCTGAATCACTGAATCACGCTAATGTTGTTGCAGCAATGAGACTCACCTCTGACCACTCGCATTCGCTCACATGGCTCATCACGATGCCGTACAGTTAACTGATGTAAACAAACACGGACAGGAAAATGTAAGAGGGAGTATTCGTAATGGCTGGGTATTCATTACAGTCCAGTTGTGCAATGATTTTCCGATGGGCTTTGCGTGCCTAATTGTGCTATTTTGTTTTGCTTATTTACTTTCTTAGTAACATGGAAAACTATATGCACTACTACTGAGTTATTTGGGAAAAAGGCATTTTTTGTTAAAGTTTTACAGGTTTTGTTTTGTGTTTTGTTTTGTTTGTTCCAGCAGCATTGCACTTTGTAACTGCACTTCTGTCATTTTTTGCACCTTAAGAGTTAAGTTTCTGTATGTATACAATATATATATATAAGAGATTTATGTAGTGTGTGTGTGTGTGTGTGTGTGTGTGTGTGTGTGTGTATATATATATATATATATATATATATATATATATACAGTCAGGTCCATATATATTTGGACACTGACACAATTTTTATTATTTTAGCTGTTGACCAAAACATATTCAAGTTACAGTTATACAATACAATGAATATGGGCTGAAAGTGCACACTCTGAGCTTTAATTTTTAGGGCTGTCATCAAATTGGTAGAAAGGTTAAGGAATTACAGCTCTTTAATATGTACCCCCCCCCCCCCCCCTTTTTTTTGTTCAAGGGACCATAAGTAATTGGACAGTTGACTCAAAAGCTGTTTCATGGACAGTTGTGGGCTATTCCGTAATTTTTTCTACATCAATTAACCAGGTAAAAGGTTTGGAGCTGATTCTAAGTGTGCAATTTGCATTTGGAAGCTGTTGTTTTGAACCCATAATGCAGTCAAAAGAGCTCTGCATGCAAGTAAAACAGACAATTGTTAGGCTTCAAAAACAAAAGAAATGCATCAGAGAGATAGCAGGAACATTAGGAGTGGCCAAATCAACAGTTTGGTGAATTCTGAGAAGAAAAAGAACACACTGGTGAGCTCAGCAACATAAAAAGGCCTGGATGTTCACAAAAGACGACAGTATGGTGGATGATTGGATGATCCTCTTCATGGTAATAAAACATTTGACAACATCCAGCCAAGTGAAGAATACTCTCCAGGAGGTAGGCGTGTCACTGTCAAAGTCTACAATCAAGAGAAGACTTAACCAGAGCAAAATAGAGAGGGTTTACCCCAAGGTGCAAACAAGACCAGATTAGACTTTGTCAAAAAAACATTTAAAAAAGCCAGACCACTTCTGGAAAAGCATTTTTTTGGACTGCTGAAATTAAAATCAACATGTACCAGAATGACTGGAAGAAAAAAGTATGGAGAAGGCTTGGAACAGCTCATGATCCAAAGCCTACAACATCATCTGTGAAACATGGTGGAGCAGTGTAATGGCATGAGCATGCATGGCTTCCAGTGGCACTGGGTTACCGGTGTTTAGTGATGATGTGACAGAAGACAGAAGCAGCCGGAAGAATTCTGAAGTGTATAGGGATATACTGTCTGCCCAGATTCAGTTAAATGGAGCAAAGTTGTTTGGGCGGCTCTTCATAGTACAAATGGACGATGACCTAAAACATACAGCAAAAGTAACCCAGGAGTTTTTAAAGGTAAAAAAGTGGAATATTCTGCAATGGCCAAGTCAATCTTCTGATTTCAAATTGATTGAGCATGCATTTCACTTGCTGAAGACAAAACTAAAGGCAGAAAGACCCACAAACCAACAACAACTGAAGTCAGCTGCAGTAAAGGCCTGGCAAAGCACCACAAAGGAGGAAACCCAGTCTATGGTGATGTCCATGAGTTCCAGACTTAAGACAGTCACTGCCTGTTGATTCTCAACAAAATATTAAAAATGAAGATTTTATTTATGATTATATTTATTTGTCCAATTACTTTTGAGCCCCTGAAAATGGGGGGTCTGTGTATAAAAATGGTTGTAATTCCTTAGAATTTTGTTATATTTTTGTTCAACCCCTTGAATT
>NC_133364.1:16042268-16146172 GCF_049309525.1 Garra rufa | reverse complement strand
TAGAATTGTATTTATATATTATGTACAAGAGTATTATATACAAGTTATACAGATTATAAAGCTATAAATTTGTGTGTCTGTGTTTGTTCCACCAGATGTCAGCATTGTATGTCTATATATTGTTGCTCATCCAACTTTGCTTACTTTGTACTTGTTGCTTATCAAGCATTAAACAAGCCAATCACGTTTTCCCCCTTATTTGATTTTATCATTATTATGATTGTTAATAATTATTAGTTGCATTCAGAATGTTTTATAACTTCTTACAATGTATGACAATGTCAAATCTTGTAAGTTTTTTAGCTATATTCTTTACAAATGCTTTTAAAACAGCCTGCATTGTAACAGTCATTGACAGCCACAGTGCATTTTTTGTTTATATCTAAATGACACAGACTGCACAGAGGAACATGCACTAAGCATTTAGAAGATGAGAAATACTCCACCCTGTGATGTCAGGAAAACACTCCATCCTCCGTAAATGTACTTGTGCTGCAGATAAGTGTTTTCTTGGTGCACTTGCAGAGCCGCGCATGCTTCTCATAGGTTTAGAGAGCCTCATTCTTTAGTGAAGTGGAGACAGCAATGAGTGGTTGTTTAGGTGAAGAGTAGTCATGTTGGATATGCAGTCGTTTTTGAGTGGCTCCTTAAGTTAGGGTGGCTTTGTGCTTATTAATTTAAAAACACAGACACAACAGTGAACCTGTCAAGCTCTTAGCAACAGCAATATAAAACTAATTTTTTTTTTATTTAGTCATTTTTTTGTATGTAGACAGTACATAGGTGAGTTCCTTGGTCTTTTACGTTGTTTAATATTTTACTCTCTGTTTCTGTGCACTGGAAGCTTCTTCTGTCTTCCTACTCATTTGAGAAAGAAGAAGAAGAAGAAGAAGAAGAAAAAACTAAACTGGCTTAAGTTGGTCTTAGCTGGTTTAAACTGCTTTTAGATGGATTAAGCTGGTCTGCCAGTTTGGACAAGGTGAAAGTGCCCAAAACCTTATTAAATCCACTATAAGACCAGTCTGACCAGGTTGGGAGACCAAACCACCTTAGGCACCAAGCCTCAGGCTGAACGGAAGTGTAATTTTAGGTCTGTACAGCAAAGGACAGAGTTTAAACAAAACTTTCAGCTGAACTGCCATTTTGTATTGTACAGAAGCCCGTTTCTGCTACTGAAATTTTAAAAAAAGGTTATTTTGACCTTTTATCTCACAATTCAAGCAAATACAAGTTTGTATCTCGCAGTTTTGCCTTTTTTTTTCTCACAATTGCAAGTTTATATCTCCAGAATTTTGACTTTTTTTTCTCACAATTGCAAGTTTAAATCCTGCAATTCTGCCTTTTTTTCACAATTGCAAGTTTATATCTCAGAAATCTGACTTTTTCACAAATGCAAGTTTGTATCTCGCAATTCTAACTCTTTTCGCCCAATTGCGAGTTTGTATTTGACAATTCTGACGTTTTTCTTGCAACTGCAAGTTTATATCCCGCAATTCTGTTTTTTTCTCGCAATTCTGACTTTTTTTCCAGAATTGCGGGATATAAACTCACAATTGCGAGAAATAAAGTCCCCAGATAGCATGTATACGTCTGCAAAATGTCTGTTAAAGATCTCTTGATCTGGAAAGCATCTACTGTGTACAAACATCTGGCAGACGTCTGTAAGATGTCAGTTTTACATACATTCTAATTCATAAACATCTTAAAGACATCTAATAGACATCTATTTGACATCTAATAGGAGACGTCTTATATACGTATTGCAGATGAGCAAACTACGTCTTGCAGATGTCTTGCAGATGTAAATGCAGACAGTTTTAAATGCATTCTAAATCATAAACATCTTAAAGACATCTTATATACATTTATTTGACATCTGATAGGAAACGTCTAGACGTTTCGCAGATGAGCAAACTACATCTTGCAGATGTCTTGCAGATGTGAATGCAGACAGTTTTACATACATTCTAAATCATAAAATCTTAAAGACATCTAATAGACGTCTATTTGACATCTGATAGGAAACGTCTAATAGAAGTATTGCAGATGAGCAAACTACGTCTTGCAGATGTCTTGCAGATGTCTTACAGATGTGAATGCAGACAGTTTTACATACATTCTAAATCATAAAATCTTAAAAACATCTAATAGACGTCTATTTGACATCTGATAGGCAACGTCTAATAGACGTATTGCAGATGAGCAAGCTATGTCTTGCAGATGTCTTGCAGATGTGAATGCAGACAGTTTTACATACATTCTAAATCATAAAATCTTAAAGACATCTAATAGACGTCTATTTGACATCTGATAGGAAACCTCTAATAGACGTATTGCAGATGAGCAAACTACGTCTTTCAGATGTCTTACAGATGTGAATGCAGACAGTTTTACATACATTCTAAATCATAAAATCTTAAAAACATCTAATAGACGTCTATTTGACATCTGATAGGCAACGTCTAATAGACGTATTGCAGATGAGCAAACTACGTCTTGCAGATGTCTTGGAGATGTCATGCAGATGTGAATGCAGACAGTTTTACATACATTCTAAATCATAAACATCTTAAAGACATCTAATAGACATCTGTTTGACATCTGATAGGAAACGTCAAATAGATGTATTGCAGATGAGCAAACTACATCTTGCAGATGTAAATGCAGACGTCAAATAAACGTCTCCGAGATGCACATGTGCTATCAGGGTCAGAACTGCTCCAGATAGCACACGTACGCCTGCAAGATGTCTGTTAAAGATCACTTAATCAGGAAAGCATCTGCTATGTAAAAACATCTGACAGATGTCTGTGAGATGTCAGTTTTACATACATTCTAAATCATAAACATCTTAAAGACATCTAATAAACGTCTATTTGACATCTGATAGGAAACATCCTATAGACGTATTGCAGATGAGCAAAAAACTTAAAAATATGTCTTCCAGATGTAAATGCAGATGTCAAATAGACATCTATGAGATTTATGTGACTTCTGACTTTTTTTCTCACAATTGCGAATTTATATCATGCAATTGTGACTTTTCTCGCAATTGTGAGTTATAAAAACTAATTTTGAAGGGTCAAAAGACTGATATGTTCTCAGAATTGCAAGTTTATATCTTACAGTTCTGACTTAATTACTCGCAATTACATGTTATGAAGTCACAACTGCGAGAAATAAACTCACAATTCTGAGAAAAAGTCACAATTGCAAGTTTATATCTTGCAATTCTGGCTTTATTTCTCACAATTGCGAGTTTGTCTCACAGTTCTGACTTTATAACTCACAACTGCAAGTTTATATCTTCCAATTCTGAGAAAAAAATGTTTTTATGAATTTTGAGGAATGCTCGATCTGTTTTTGTGTAGTTAGGTAAGTAAATGCATGTTCACATCAGTCTGCAGTAACAATCATGTTTACACAGAGCACACAACGCTGTTTCACTTACTATCAGTTTCTCTCAACATGGGGACAGGATGTTGTAAGTTGTAAGTCAGCAAATGGAGAAACACAGTAACTGACATTACTTTAAATAAAAAAGTAATGTGTTACTTAACTAGCTACTTCAAAAAAGTAATCTGATTACATTGTAATCCGTTACTCCCAACACTGATATCGAGTGACCGACTAACATGACCACCACCATCCAAAAGGGACTAAAGAGGTTAAAAGGCTCAAAATAAACTATAAAGCATTTACAAGCCCTAACCATGAGGGATATCAGTGAGGAATATATTTAAAAACACTCCCTCTCACTTAATCAGATGAAGTCCAATGTGGTTTGTATTCTTATTTCGAGTTAAGAGAATGATCACAGCACTGCACTCATACTGCAGTCCCCAACTGCTGCTTTTATTGTCATGCAGACAGGCTGTTGTCTGAAACACTTGTTGTTATGTAGTGCCTGAACTGATATGGAGGACAGCTACCTCCCTGTGCATTGCTTTTTATGCTGCCTTCTGTCTAACTGATGCCTTGAGCTGTCATTGTGGAAACGGAAAGTGTGCGCGACGACATACAGCAGTTTCTCGCTCTCTTTCTGTGTGTTTTCACAACTGGTTTCTGGTTTATATGCATTTAGATTAATATCATGCATATTGCTACAGTGGTCTAATAAATAATAAGTGATGGTGGGATCGTGTAATCAGATTTATAGGTTTGCCATCCAAATGATTCATTAATTATGCATGAGCTATCACTGCATATGCACACACAAACTCCCTGCTGTTTTTTTTTTTTAATGCAATGCATTGGAACAACATTCACAGGGACAGATAACAAACACAACAAGCATTTTCAGAAAGCCAGCCCACAGTGCTGTGCTACTTGTTTCAGTGGTGCAGGTCTGTCACATGTGTCGTGAAATGCTCGCTGGATGGATGCATGACCTGTTTGATTGGTCCTGCAATTATTAATTCTGTCTCACATGACCTTCTTCTTTGACCCTTCTCCATATGCAAATGCAAATACACTGCAGATGCCATGGCAACGTGTCTTAGTTATTTGAGTGCCACTGGATATCCAAGCAACAAAATATTTTCCATAAGCCTTTAGTGGATGTATATTTTAATCAGTTCATCTCTACTGATTTACATTAGTTATTTTAGGTCGTTAACATGTTGGGGGAGGAGTTAAATCATCAGAGCAGCACATTTAGTAGCATTTTTGAATAACTGACTCAAGAATTATTAAAAATTGGATCAAATTATCAATCAATTGATGAATGTTAATGTACAGTAAAAGCACGCAGGACTATTGGTATCTTGAATGTGCAATCTTGAATGTGCCAGACTTCCGGTATCATTGGCTTCCATTTATTTGAGGTAAACAGAAACAGTCCTTTATGCTGCTGCCTAATTTGCAAACTGGTTTCTGTTATCATATTACTGTAATTTATTATCGTAATCAGACACACAGGGGTTTGTAGCGCAAATAGTTTGAGTTACTACACTTTGTTTTTCTTAGTTGTTTACCTTTAGCCCATTTCCACTGAAAAAATTGCATTGCCTTTTCGCATAATACAAACTCGCAATTTTGACTTTTTTCTCACCATTGTAAGATATAATCTCGCAGTTCTGAGAAAAGAAGGCAAAATTGCTTGATATAAAAACGCAATTGCAAGATACAAACTCTCAAAGCTAACTTTTTTTCTCACAATTGCTTGATATAAACTTAAATTGCGAGAAATAAATTTTTTTTGTATCTTGCAATTCTGTTTTGACTTAACTCTGTGTAGTACGAGGTATAAAGCAGAATTGTGTTATATAAACTCGCCATTGCGAGTTATAAAGTCAGAATTGCGAGAAATAAACTTTTATATCTCGATTGTGACTTTATAACATCAAAACTCGCAATTCTAAGAACATATCAGTATTTCTTCTCTCAAAATTGTACTGTAAAACTGTAGGTGAGTTTATATATCAGAATTCTGAAAAAAAGTCAGAATTTCGAGATATAACTTGCAATCACGAGAAAAAAATAATTGTGAGATACAAACTCGCATTTGTGAGAAAAAAGTCAAAATTGCGACCTTGTACCTCGCAATTACGAGTTTATATCAGACAATTCAGAGAAAAACAGTCAGAACTTTAGATAAAAAGTCGCAGTAACCTTTTTATTTTTTATTCAGTGGCGAAAACGTTTGAAGAAAATTATTTACTTTCAAGGGTTGAGAAATAAGGAGGATAATTTCATGCTTTTTCAGGAATTCTGAGAAAAAAAAGTCAGAATTGAGTGATAAAAACGAACAGTTCTTATATATATATATATATATATATATATATATACATTTATATACATATACAAGTATATACTTATATACAAGTATATACATTTTTATATATGAAACGTGTTAATGTGCATGACCAGCAGGTGGCAGGATTTATGAGCTGCAGGTGCGTGTGTTCCATATCTCTCTCTCTTCTCTCCCTCTCTCTCCTGTCTCTCTCTCTCTCTCTCTCTGGTCGTAAGGGAGGACAGACGCACCTGCATCTCTCCACTGACCGCTCACTCACAAGAGGACACTGCATCTCCAGAAGCTGAATTTTCGCCTCATGAAGTTTTCCTTCTTGCTTTATATCCCCGTGTTTATTTGCTAAAGTTTTGGCGAAGTGTAATGAAGGTTTGAGGATGCGTTTACTGGAGATGTATCACTGATGCGCATCTCGCTCAGTATCCAGCAGAACATCAGCATGATGGAATAGGCGTTTCTCTCACCTCCTTCACAATGGGATTATTCAAACTTTATTTTGCGCTTTGCACTCTTGGACTTTTCTGTGGTAAGCGCAGTATTTGTCAGCCGTCTTATTGCTGGTAAATTTCGGCAACGGGATGGGTGCTTATGTGGTTATGGGATGGTTATATTTTGCTTAGTGGGTGGTCACACTTAACATAGTGTTTGAGCAACCGAAATGTTGAGAAATGTGTACAAGTGTTGAAGTATTCTATGTAATTGTGTTCTAAAATGTATATATTTAACGTATAATAAAAATTAAAAAGAATAAAAATGCAACTGTGAATACCTGTTAACTGTAAGTGTTGATTAACTTGAATATGTATTAATATACTGTATTATCAGATGTCTTATTATGGCGGTTATCTATATGCAAATATACAAAAGCAGATATTTCACTCAATTCTATACTCAATACTCAGTTCTGTTTGTAAGTGATTCCTTATGTTTATGTTCTTTAGTTTCAGGTTTCGGGGTTGATCCAGCATTACATGTGGATATCTTCCAGGAGTTTGATCTTGTGAAGTCAAGTGCTGGAGTTTCCCAGGTAGAGGGGTTCCACAATGAGAGCAGAGCATATCTGTTTGAAGGTGCGTGTAGCTGGCATTTAACAAGTCAATCGAGCTGGCGTGTGATTCTTTGCTTTTGTTTTAGTATCAGAGTGTAACTGACATCACAGCAGCTCAGCAACAGAAAAAAAACGCATTCACAGTGAGCTTCATCAATTTAGAGAAATTGGAATCCATTGTCAACATCTGGTGAGAGGAAACAGCCAAGCAGACAGCTGGTTTAGAACGGCATAATTCCAGATCCCACTTAATCTCTCATGAAAAATGGATCAAGCCAACAGTGAAGCATCAATCCCAGGAGTAAACAGGCTCCTGTGTTGAGCAGCAAGTTCTTGCCCATCAAAGAATTGTCATCCCATTCAGGAGATGTAGTTAATGAGGACAGCGGGTAGAGAGGGGAATAACATCTGGCTCCACGGCTCACTCTGAATGCCAGGATGATGCTGTTTATGGCTCCAGAGTTACAGTATGATAAATAGAACCAGTTATCAAAGAAGTCGGTTTCTAGGGCTTTTCAAATTAAGTTTTTCATGTCACTGACTGCTGCTCCTTCTAGTCTTGTTTACTCTTTTCTTCTCTCTACTACTGTACTCTTTCTAAAATTATGATGAATAGAAAAGTTACAGCTAAAAGTATTCAGCTAAGTTTTGGAATCAGATATTTTAAATTATTTTTTTGTTATTGACTGCTGGTCATTATATTTATTCTATTCTATTCTATTCTATTCTATTCTATTCTATTCTATTCTATTCTATTCCTGCTCAAATGTATTCTGTTCTATTCATTGTCTTTTCTATATCTGCTCTATTGCGTTGTATTCTATTCTTTTATATGTATTATATTATTTTATTCTTTATTCTTTGTGTAGTCTGTACCTGATCTATTCTATTCGATTCTATTCTATTCGATTCGATTCTATTCTGTTTTGTTCCATTCTGTTCTATGTGTGATCTACTATATTATATTACTTTTTTAATCTCTATTTTTGTGTAATCTCTACCTGCTCTGGTGTATTCTGTTCTATTCTGAACTATTCTATGACTTGGAAATTCTATATGCTCTATTCTATTCTATTCTATTCTATTCTATTCTATTCTATTCTATTCTATTCTATACATGCTCTAGTGTATTCTGTACTATTTTGTTCTGTTATACTGCATTCTATTCTAGTTCTATGTGTGATCTACTGTATTCTATTATTTTATTCTCTATTTTTGATTAGTCTTTACCTGCTCTAGTGTATACTGTTCTATTCTAAACTATTCTACACCTTGTCTATTCTATTCTATTCTATTCTATTCTATTCTATTCTATTCTATTCTATTCTATTCTATACCTGCTGTAGTGTATTCTGTTCATTTTATTCTATTCTTTGTCTTTTCTATATCTGCTCAACAGCATTCTATTCTATTCTATTCTATTCTATTCTATTCTATTCTATTCCAACACTAGTGTATTCTGTACTATTCTGAACTATTCCATGTCTTCTTTATTCTATTTCTGCTCTATTCTATTCTATTCTATTCTATTCTATTCTATTCTATTCTATTCTATTCTATTCTATTCTATACCTGCTCTAGTGTATTCTGTTCTATTTTGTTCTATTCTTTGTCTTTTCTCTATCTGCTCTACTGCATTCTATTCTATTATATTCATTCTAGTTCTATGTTTGATCTATTGTATTCTATTATTTTATGCTCTGTTTTTGTTTAGTCTTTACCTGCTCTAGTGCATTCTGTTCTATTCTTAACTATTCTATGCCTTGTCTATTCTACATTTGCTCTATTCTATTCTATTCTATTCTATTCTATTCTATTCTATTCTATACCTGCTCTAGTGTATTCTGTTCTATTTTGTTCTATTCTTTGTCATTTCTCTATCTGCTCTACTGCATTCTATTCTATTCTATTGATTCTAGTCTATGTGTGATCTATTGTATTCTATTAATTTATGCTCTGGTTTTGTTTAGTCTTTACCTGCTGTAGTGTATACTTTTCTGTTCTAAACTATTCCACGCCTTGTCTATTCTACATTTACTCAATTCTATTCTATTCTATTCCTGTTTTAGTGTATTGTATTCTATTTTGTTCTGTTCTTTGTCTTTTCTATATCTGCATTCTATTCTATTCGATTCTGTTCCATTCTATTTTAAGTGCGACCTACCGTATATTCTATCCTTTTATTCTCCATTCTTTGTGTAGTTTGTACCTGCTTTGGTGTATTCTGTTCTTTTCTGATCTATTCTGTGCCTGGTCTATTCTATATCTGCTCTATTCTATTCTGTTCTATTATGGGTGATCCACTTTATTCTATTGTTTTCTTTATTCTCTACCTGCTCTTTTGTATTCTGTTCTATCTTGAACAATTCTATGCATTGTCTGTTGTGTATCTGCTCTATTCTATTCTATTCTATTCTATTCTATTCTATTCTATTCTATTCTATTCTATTCTATTCTATACTATGTGTGATCTACTGTATTTTATTAGTTTATTCTGTTTTTTTTTTGTGTAGTCTGTACCTGCTCTGTGTATTCTGTTATGTTCTGATTTATTCTATGCTTTCTATTCTATTCTATTCTATTCTATTCTATTCTATTCTATACTACTCTATTCTATTCTATTCTATTCTATTCTATTCTATTCTATTTCTGCTACTGTATTCTGTTTTTTTATTTCATATTCCTTGAGTAGTCTGCTGTATTCTATTCTGTTCTATTCTTGTCTTCTCTTGTATTCTCTTCTATTTAGTTCTATTTTATTCTTTGTTTATTCTATTCAATTTCTGATGTACTATATTCTGTTCTGCTGTTTTATTATATGTCTGGTCTGTATTCTGTTCCATTTTGTCTGTCTTTTTCTGTTCTATTCTACACTTCTACATCTTATCTGCTCTTCCATTCCTTATTGCTTTTTTTCTAGTGTTTCTATTCCATTCCATTCCATTCCACTCTGTTTATGTGGAGGGCTGCTGTAGCAGATCTGTCTATAGCATCGTTGTCCCTCTGGTGATTTATAGCTGGTTGTTCATCCAGATTGACATCCCGCTTTAAGCAGTTTGGGGTTAAGTGTCTTGCTCAAGGGCACAATGGTGATGGTCATTCTCTGCTTTCTGGCTCAGCCACTCTTCAGCACCTCAGGATAAAACCACCAACCTTTTAGCTGCTTATGTGCTATGCTGTCACCGCTCCCATGACCTGTGATGATGACAGATTTTTATGCGTGCCGTAACATTCTAGGTTTGCAGTTAGCCAGCATCTGTGTCATCACTTCTGTTCCGCACTGCAGTATGAATGGTGTATGAGACACTGCTGCTCTGGGGAATGTATTCATACTGTACTGTACACATTGTGCGTGTGCGACTGTACACCCATAAACACACAGACTTAGGATGCGTGCATATTTGTTCTGACATTCTAGGATAAGCAGATGCATTTGATATCTGTGGAGGGAATAGTCGTGTTCTAATTTGAGAAGGTGGCACCTCCACAGTATTGATTGGCGCTCCAGTAAATGCCAATGGGATTGCAGAACTGGGATCTAACAGACAGGCTTCGAGACAAGGTCATAAATGTGCAGAATGCAGATGAGAGACCTATCAATGTCCGTCAATGACATCCATGCTGTGCTGTTTATACAGGAGTGGAAAGAAGAAAAGAGAAGAGGGGAGGAGGCAGAGGGGGAGATATTAAAGATAATTCAAGGCTAAACATGTTATCGTGCCACTGTAGCCAGACATTGTGGTGTTGAGTAAGTGCAAGTAGGCGGTATGAATAAAATCTTATATCATGCTATGAGTAATTTTCCATCACAGTTACATATAGGCCTACACAGTTAGCATCAAAATGCCCAATATGCGTTTGTAAGTCTGAGTGTGGCTGGGTTTTGCTGAATGAATTAATGAGCAGATGGATGGAGCAGGGTGGAAGCAAACAATAAAAGAAAGAAGTTTGGCATAGTTGTACCTCTTCTGCCAGACCTGGTGCTGACTGGATCTTTTAAGTGCCAGGATCAGATTCCTGCTCATTCATCAGCTATTTGAGCATGCAGCAGCCAAGAGGGACATCAGCTAAGTGTTTCTCCTGTGCACTGATGCCGTCTGGACCAGACAAACACTCTACGTCACTCGTATCACTCATTCCCTAGCTCTCGACTTTTTTTTGCGTAGACTTAAAGAAATACTTCATCATTTACTCACCCTCATATTATTTCAGACACAAACTGTTTCTTTAATACATCCATCTGTGGCATTTCTACTAAGCAAACCACTGCTTTGAGGCAGAGAATAATGGACCTGTGTCTTCTGATTAATGCAGTGTTAACTTGAGGAGAGACACTTGTTCGTTTTGTCATTATAATAGGCCTTGAATAATTCATCAGTTGTAAATGAGTTTTTTTTTTTACATTGGCTTTAAATTGTTGTTATGTTAGGACAGCTTTTAAGCGGTTGCATCATAAGTAGCCTGACTTGTGATCAATTTAAGTGCTTTTTTACGTGTAATTGCTCAGCATCATTAGGAAAACTTACCAGAAATCTTTTCTCTAAAGGTTTTTAATTCCAATTCTGGCAGAATAGTGTCACCAGAATTACATAATTTGCATCACACTGTGTTTCTCGCTCCCAGGAGCCCAGTTCTCGTTTATCGTTATTGAAGTTATTGGTTCTCTCGAGCCATAGCAGGGCTGTGGTGTTTGATAACTCGGAGCGATTGATTACAGATTCAGGTTACTGATTGCTCCTTGCTCTGTGGTGATTGTGTCCTCATGGTCTGTAAATTAGGAATTAGATGTTGCTTGAATGAGGTGAATAAAATAGCATTTTGATGTTTCTTTAAAAATTAATGTAAAGATATTCTTAATTATATGTATTCATTAAATCTTTTCAATTATTTATATATTTATATTTAAATATTTAACAGTATATTATAATATAATATTTAACATATTTATTCAATTAGCCCTTTTATTATATATTAATTGTTTTTGTTTTTTATATTCTCTGTTTTGCTGCCTGTACAGATTTGTAACTACTTATTTGTGTATTTATATATTTATTTATTTACAGATTTGTAACTATTAATTCGTTTATTTATTTATCCCTTTTATTATATTTAACTTTTTCAGTAGTTTTTTTTATATTTAGTATTTTGCTAACTGTCTGTACAGATCTATTACTATTTATTTATTTATTTATTTATAAAGATTTAATATTATGCTCACGCTATCCATATAGATTTTTAACCATTTTGGTTTTTGTTTATTTTTCATTGGATTTTTAGGCTTTTTATTATAGTTAACTTTTTCCGTATTTTTTACATTTTATGTTTTGCTAACTATTTGTTAGCTCTTTGTAACTATTTATTTTTTATTTATTTATTTATTTACTTAAATTTAATATTTTTCTGACTCTATCTGTACAGATTTGTAACTATTTATTTATTTATTTATTGACATTTAATAATTTGCTGACTCTATTTGTACAGATTTGTAACTATTTATTTATTTATTGAAATGTAATATTTTGCTGACTCTATTTGTACAGATTTCTAACCATTTATTTATTTATTTATAGCCCTTTTAAATTATTACATTTATCAGTATTTTTTATATTTTTTTTGCTAACTGTCTGTGCAGATTTGTAATTATTTATTTACTTATATTTAAATTTAGGTGACACTATGTACAGATTTGTAACTATTTATTTATTATTTATTTATTTTATTTATTTGTATACTTAAATTTAATATTTTACTAACTCTATCTGTACAGATTTATAACTTTTTATTTATTTGTTTATTTATTGAAATTTAATATATGCTGACTCTATTGCTACCGATTTATTTTAAGCTCTTTTATAATATAACATTTTTAAGCATTTTTTCTATATTTTATGTTTTGCTGTCTGTGCAGATTTGTAACTATTTATTTATTTACTTATATTTAATATTTTACTGACTTTATCTGTACAGATTTGTAACTATTTATTTATTAATATTTCCTCTTTCTGTGTAAATTTTGTTTGTTTGCTAACAAATTTATTTATGTTTAATATATAGCTAACTCTTTATCTTTACAGGTTTGTAACTATGTATTTGTATATTATTAAATGTATTTATGTAAAAAATCATTACTGGTAATCTGCATAATTTCCTAGAGGACAGCCATCAGCAGTTCCTAGCTGCCCTCTGACCTTTAAATGCTGCCATCGAATGACTAGCTTTTGATTTACAGCACATTAATACAACCCTCAATGATGAGCGGGATAGAAGAATAGCGCATCTGAGACGAAGCGTCGATCCGATGGGAATTAATCGGAGAGGTATCAGGAAAAAAAATGTCTTCCTGGCACTTCCCCAGAGGACTTTAATGCTTAGACTCGTGAACTGTCCTGGAATCCATTAGATCAGCTGCGGTGTCCTCTGCGGATTGTCGAGGTTACCAGGTTAGCTTCAACTCACTGTCGTACAGTGTATTTGATTAATGAAGGTGCTGAAACTCCGCCTCATTCCTGGCGTACAATAGGCTCACGGCTGCGGCTTACAGCTCCCCTGAGCTTTACTTGACAATAGCTACAGAACATTAGTGTTCCCTCGGTTGGCCTTTATGTGTGTGCGAGTGTGTGTGTATGTTGCGTGTTTTTTACCCTGTGAGACGACCAGACCCAGACATTTCTTATGTTTTGACAGGACTGATTTAAACATTCGTCCCTTAGGAGACAGTCAACTTCCTGTGCCCTCCTCATCCAGCTCATCAGCTCTCCCACTGTGTTTCCTCCTTCCTTCTGTCTCTTTTTTATTTCTGCACATCAGTGTCATGACATGACCTGTATGTCAGTCTACCATCCTCATTTCCTTAAAATTGTCCTTTGTATGCTCCAAGGTTGTCTAGAGAAAGCTATCTGTTAGAATTCCCATTCACTTCAATGGTTGTTGCTCAGCTACTGCCATCTTTGCTCATGAGCAATATTTGCAACTCTCTTGGTCTGTAATGTGACAAGGAAGCAATTAAAAAAAAATGTAATGTAATGTATATGTTGTTTTTGCTTTTTTAATGAAGATGGTATAGTTTCTTACCTGTCAGGGCTAACTAGCCAAACTTTGACCCTTTTGTATTTATCATGCTCATGTATTCTGCTTACTTCAGTATTCACACTGGCTCCAGAGTAGATATTTAAACATAAATATCACCAGATGGTCTCGTTGGCTCAAAACGGCCATAATAGTTCCATATCTACATCATGATCTGGAAACTAAAGACTATTTCTGCCTCTAAGCTACTTTTTCTTGGTACCGGTAGCCTAAATGTTTAACAAATTCAATTACAAGCTGATGATTGTGTTGAATAGGCCTACATAGTTTGTCCACACAGTGATGGATGGATCAAATACATGGCCTGTTGTGGAATCCTTTTAATATAGAAAGCCATATATTCAGCTGATCCAAGTTTAATGAACAAATGCCTCAGTATTTCACCTTCACTGACCTTCACTTTGTCCATCAGGCACATCAAGGAATGCAAGAGCTTCGCTCAAGGCAGCAGAGAGAATTCTTCAGAAGTTGAGAGGAAGAACAGAGTTCACTCTTCTACTGACCCTCAAACAGGAGAAATTCAGCTCCGGAGTGCTGCTGTCCATTCACTATGGAGAACAAAGGTATCTATCTATCTATCTATCTATCTATCTATCTATCTATCTATCTATCTATCTATCTATCTATCTATCTATCTATCTATCTATCTATCTGTCTGTCTGTCTGTCTGTCTGTCTGTCTGTCTGTCTGTCTGTCTGTCTGTCTGTCTGTCTGTCTGTCCGTCCGTCCGTCCGTCCGTCCGTCCGTCCGTCCGTCCGTCCGTCCGTCCGTCCGTCCGTCCGTCTATTGATCTGTCAATCTGTCTTTGATCGATTAATCTTTTGCTCTGTCCATATGTCCTTCCGGCCATCCCTCTATCTATCCATCCATCAGGCTGTCTGTCTGTTGATTGATCACTCGTCCGTCCGTCCATCCATCTGTCTTTTCATCCATCGGTCCATCCATTGGTGTGTCTGTATGTCTGTCCGACTGTCTATCCCTCCCTCTGTCTGTCTGTCCCTCCTTTTCTCAATCCATTTTCCATTTATCCTGTCCATCCATCAGTCAATGATCTGACAATCTGTCATTTCATCCTTTCCATCTATCCATCTGTTTGTCCATCCGTCCATTTCTCTATCCATCCAGCCATTCATCGGTCTGACTGTAAGTCTGTCTGACTGTCTATCCCTCCCTATATCTGTCTTTCTGTCCGTCCCTCCTTTTCTCAATCCTTTGTCCATCCATTCTGCCCATCCATCCATCGGTCAATGATCTAACAATCTGTATTTTTATCCATTCCATCCATCCATCCATCCATCCGTATGTCTTTCTGGCTGTCTATCCCTCCCTCTGTCTCCACTCATCTATCTTTCTGTCTGTCCATCCCTCCTTTTGTCAATCCCTTGTCCATCCATCAATTGGTTTGTGACGATCAATCAATTAATCGATCAATTAATCGTTCATTTGGTCCATCTGTCCTACCCTTTATCCATCCATCCCTCGCTCTGTCTGTCTGTCAGTCAGTCGATTGATCTGTCGTCCAACTGCCCATCAATTGGTTGATCTGTCCATCCGTCCATCCATCCATCCCTCTGTCTGTGTGTTGATCAGTCAATAAATCAGTCAATCAATCAATCGAACAATCAATCATTCGTTTGGTCCATCCGTCCGCCCCTCTATCCATCCATCCATCCCTCTGTCTGTCTGTCGATTGATCAGTCGTCCATCTATTGGTTGATCTGTCCATCCGTCCATCCATCCATCCATCCATCCATCCATCCATCGATCCATCCCTTTGTCTGTCTGTAGGTCTGTCCGACTGTCTATCCCTTCCTCCCTCTATCCATCCATCTATCTATCTGTCTAGAAATCTGTCTGCCCATTCCATCTCACTTTCTTTATCCCTCCAATCTTCCATTTATCCATAGATCTGACTATCTATCCCTCCCTCTATCTGTCCAATCGGTCCATCTGTCCGTCCATCCATCACTTCATCCATTCTTTGGTCTGTTTGTAGGTCTGTCTGACTGTCTATCTCTCCCTCTATCCATCCATTTATCTACCTGTCCATCCCTTCTTTTCTCAATCCCTCATCCATTCCATCCCATCCATCCATTGGTCTGAATATCTGTCCATCCATCCATCCATCTATTGTCTATCTATTGGGCTGTCTGTGCATCCATTCTTCCAGTAGGCTTTTGCTCCTGTAAAACCTTTCTATTTTTTCTGTTTTAATTTACTGTTCCTCAGAGGAACACATAATCTGTTCTCCTGATGGAATGTCTGTAACACTTCTGATTGGGGTGTCCACTGACATTTCTTAAACACACACAGTATTGATTCTACCACCTCTTTAAGGTCAGCACTCGCAGCCCAGGCCAGCAGATTCACGGATCACTGCTCCTCTTCACATTCATTCAAAACTCCAATATTCCCCTTGAGCAGCATTATTCCCTGCTGCTTTGCCACATTCTAGAATCTAATAACGGCCACTTGGCAGCTTAACCTCCAGAAGTCTTGTGCATGGGAACATTAGGGCTAACAGTTTGGCAGCAGTTATTTTCTCGAGTTCTGAGATTTCAAGCATGATTGTGACTTTTCACAAGGGTAAATCTGTTTTCTTGGCATCCCCCTCAGGTTTCTGGAGGTAGAGAGCAGCGGTCTGCGTAATGAGATCCGTCTCTTCTTCCAAACCTCAGACCAGCGGCAGCAGAGAGAGGTCTTCCCCTATAGTTTAGCAGATGGACACTGGCACAAAGTCTCCCTGGCATTCAGTGCCACCCAAGTGGTGCTCCATATTGACTGCAACAGGTGAATGGCTTGAAAACCACCAGAGATGGATTTGAATGCTTTGTAGTAGTCCATATCAATGTCCACTCATGTGTTGGTTTTTATTTGTGTTTGCTTTCAGAATTTACGAGAGAATTGTGGAGACACCATCTATGGAATTTCCTAGAGGAACAAACATCTGGCTTGGTCAAAGAAATGACGCCCATGGGTTCTTCAGGGTGAAACATAGTCTTGCAGATTTAAATAGTCCATAAAATGTGTAAAATTGTGCATTTGTCTTGACTTCATCTCTTCAACTTTCTTTCTGTCAGGGAGTGATGCAGGATGTTCAGCTGGTTGTCATACCCCATGGATACATCGTCCAATGTCCAGATCTCAACCGGAGTAAGAGTATACTCTCAGAAAAAGTTTACTTCGCACGTTGTTGGTCTGGAAATTGCATTAATGTACATTCACAACTTTTGCAGCTTGTCCCACTTGTAATGATTTCCATGGCCTGGTTCAGAAGATCATGGAACTTCAAGATATTTTGGCTAAAACATCAAGCAAGGTAGGTTTATAAAAAAAAAACATGTTTAGCCTGTCTTTAAAAATGATTTTGCTGCTTGCTGAGTTTTATTATTCTGAGCTAATGCAAAACAGTTGTTGAATTTGGTCGCAGTTTCATTCATTTTAGTCTGTGCAATGAATTTAAATGTGTAATACAGAAGTTTATTTAGTCAGTTTGCATTGGGGCTACATGAATAATAAATTAATCATTTGAACAGGGAATTTCCAGTTCCCAATAAAAAGTGTAAATGTTGAAATTAAGTGTCATTTTATGGGTTTTGAGAAAAATGATAAAAGAGGGGGAGACCTTTCAGGGTTATCCTGGGCTTTAATTGAATTTTTGTTATATTCTGAGTTTTGGGGGTTACTTTTAGCATGCTAATGTTGCTATTGTTAGCTTTTTTTATTTTATGCAGTTAAATTGATGTGTCTTATTTTATTGAGGTTTAGTGTTAGATGCCAATAGGTTTTTTGTGTTATGGTCTGTTCTGTTTGATGTCCTTAATAGTGAACACCACAAATGCTTCCTTTATCATAAATCTCTTATTTCCCACTCCTTCTAACATTTATTGTTTGCTTGCTCATCATTTTTGTATTGCCTCCCTCTATATTGATTCACCATTCAGTCTCACCCTCTCTTCTTCCTCACATCTTCATTGTGCTGTAGTTGGCACTTGCCGAAGAGAAGATGAAGTACTTGGATGGCTGTTACTGTGAGAGGACGTGCACTCTGAATGGAGAGATATACAGAGATGATGATGCTTGGATAGATGGATGCAGAAACTGCACATGCTCAGTAAGTTCATGTATCGCCAGGAAGGGGTGACTGTGGATTGACTGGGTCTGCATATAAACAAGAGATGGCTCTCCGAACTACATGCTCAAGGGCCGTTCACAATGAAAGCAACTGGAAGTCATTCTTTTCAGTAATAGTAGAGAAGACATGAGTGACAGTGCAAATTATGCAAATGAGCAGTGATGTGATGTGACTACTACTATTACTGCAGTGGGAGCTTGTTTCCACAATATCCTACAGAGCCGCTAAGGGGACATGCGAATGTAAAAATGTACGATAGGAGGAAAAATTATATTTTAATGCATTCTCTCACAAAAATATTGCATTTCCTCAAGAAAACTGCACATGTTCTTTCGCAAAAGTATTGCATTTCCCTGTGAAACATTGCATTCCCTCACAAAACATTTGCGTTCTGTAGTAAAACTATTACATTCCCCAAGAAACTCTGTATTTCTCACAAAAGTATTGCACGTTTCTATGAAACTTTGAGTTCTCACAAAACATTTGCATTCTCTCGCAAAACTATTACATTCCGCAGAGAAACTTTGCATTTACTCAGAAAATATTTGCGTTCTCTCGCAAAACTTTCGCATTCTCTCATAAAACGATTACGTTTCCCCTAAGAAACTTTGCATTCTCTAGCAAAAGTATTGCGTTTCCCTGTGAAACTTTGCATTCTCTCACAAAAAATTTGCATTCTCTCATAAAACGATTACGTTCCCCCAAGGAACTTTGCGTTCTCTAGCAAAATTGTTGCATTTCCCTGTGGAACTTTGCATTCTCTCATAAAACTATTACGTTCCCTCAAGAAACTTCTGAATTTCTCACAAAAGTATTGCAATTTTCTCGTGAAACTTTGCGTTCTCTTGAAAAACATTTGCTATCTCTCACAAAACCTTTTACATTTTCCCAAGAAACTTGGCGTTCTTTCACAGAAGTATGTTGTTTCCCTGTGGAAATTTGCATTTTTCTCGCAAAACATTTGCATTCTCTCGCAAAACTATTACATTCTGCAGAGAAACTTTGCATTCACTCAGAAAACATTTGTTCTTTCGCAAAACTATTATGTTCCCCCAAGAAACTTAGCAATTCCTTTACAAAAGTATTGCAATTTTCTTGTGAAACTTTGTGTTCTCTCGCAAAACATTTGCATTCTCTCATAAAACGATTGTTTCCCCAAGAAACTTTGCATTCTCTAGCAAAAGTATTGCTTTTTCCTTATGAAACTTTGCATTCTCTCACAAAACATTTTCATTATCTCATAAAACAATTATGTTTCCCCAAGAAACTTTACGTTCTGTTGCAAAATTGTTGCATTTTCCTGTGAAACTTTGCATTCTCTTGCAAAAATTTGCATTCTCTCATTAAACTATTACATTTCACAGAGAAACTTTGCATTCACTCAGAAAACATTTGTGTTCTCTTGCAAAACTATTATGTTCCCCCAATAAACTTAGCAATTCCTCACAAAAGTATTGCAATTTTCTTTGTGAAACTTTGTGTTGTCTCGCAAAACATTTGCATTCTCTCATAAAACGATTGTTTCCCCAAGAAACTTTGCATTCTCTAGCAAAACATTTGCATTCTCTCATTAAACATCTATGTTTCCCCAAGAAACTTTATGTTCTGTCGCAAAATTGTTGCATTTTCCTGTGAAACTTTGCATTCTCTTGCAAAACATTTGCATTCTCTCATTAAACTATTCCGTTCCCCAGAGAAACTTTGCGTTCACTCTGAAAACCTTTGTGTTCTTATTTAAAACTATTACGTTCCCCTGAGAAACTTTGAATTCGGTTGCAAAACATTTGCATTCGGTCGCAAAACATTTGCATTCTCTCACAAACGTTTTGCTTTCCTCTGAGAAACTGTGCACAAAACATTCGCATTTGGTCTGTCGCATCTTGTGAAAATGTTTATGTTGCCCAAAGAAACTTTACATTTAGTAGTTTTTCATCACAAACTTTTTTCGAGTGAACACAAAATTTTGCTACATTTTTGTGAAAGAATGCAAAAGCACTGAAATATAATTTTTACTCTCATCTATTTTTTTTTTACCATCACGATAGCGCCCCCCCCCCCACCCCCCCACTATTAGGGACTCAATGAAATCCAAAAGCATTATATATTTTACTGAACATAAGACGTTAAGGTTTGTTTTCATATATATATATATATATATATATATATATATATATATATCATATATATTTTTTTGTTCTATTTGTCTTAGCCCATTAGCATTTTCATTGATATTTTTACTAAAACACTAGATAAAAATACTAATTTTGTAGAAAAGAAAAAAAAACAGTACCGAAAGTTGGCAAGTCTAGCTGTTTTGTCGCTGTCGGTGTGGGAACGCACCCTCAAGATCAGTTGCTTTACACCTGAGCATTTGTTGGGCTCTGTTTTACTTGTGAAGATTTTGAAAATGCCATCAGCATTCATGACAATCACTGTGTGATTCTGTCAGTTTATGTTGCAGAATCGTCTGATTGTGAAGCTATTTATTGATGATGGTGGTGTGTTTTCCACCTACAGAATGGTACAGTGGAGTGTGAGAGCATTTTCTGCCCACCACCTCAGTGTCCCCCTGATACAGCTCCAATCTACATGCCTGGAGCTTGCTGTAAAGAATGTCAGCGTGAGTACACACACACACACACACACACACACACACACACACACACACACACACACACACACACACACACAAATGAAGCCATGCGCCTATATATTTTACAACTTTCATTATCTTTGCCTTTGTCTCATGTTGGCTCCTTCATATCTTTATTATTTATCTCCACTATCTTTTTTTCAACCAAAATCTTTTATATAATCATGCCGCGGTCTTGATGACAAACTGACCACATCCCAGTGTTGCTAGGATACCGCTGCCACAAATGCGAATGTCAACACACACACAACGCAGTCACACGCTTTCTCTGGTATCATTAATAATTCAAGGCCAGTGTGCAGTGTGTTGTGTTTGAGTGAGCAGAGCTAATGTGCAGAAGCTAATAGCAGTTTGACTGATGACCAGGGCTTTATTTAACACTGCGCTCTGGTAGGCTTAATCTAACATGCTTGTCCGATCGATGCTTTACTAGTTCACATGCTAAAGCACTTTGTTTTGGCTCTGTCATATTAATTTCTTATCTGGATCTCATTTTTGCTTTTTTCTGTTTTTCTCTATCTTTTCGGCTCTCAGCTGTGTGTCTGTTCAGAGGAAGAGTGTATGTGGAAGGTGACCGTAAGAGTGTACATGACTCTGAGGGAAACTGTCTGCTGTTTGAATGCAGGGTAAGTACTAATGTAACTGCAGGCCAGTGGTCTGAATATGTTCAACAGACCCAGACAGAATCTGAATTTGTCCACTTTGTTTTGCACTTATGTTTTGAGAAAACCTTCTAAAGTCTGTTGGGTGGATATGTTAAAGGAGTAGTTCACTTTCAGAACAAAAAATTACAGATAATGTACTCACAGATAATGGAAGTTCAAACTTGGGGGCACCATAGAAGTCCACTATATGGAGAGAAATTCTGAAATGTTTTCCTCAAAAAACATAATTTTTTTTACGACTGAAGAAAAAATGACATGAACATCTTGGATGACAAGGGGCAAAGATTGTGTCTGTTCAAGCAGAATATGAATTCTCTCTTGACCTGGTAATGAATTTGAATTCCAAACACCGGTTGAATTCCAAGATAATTTAAATTATGTCTGGTCCTGCTTATCAATTTGAATTTCAGGCAGAGTCTAAATTCTTTCCTCACCTGGTTATGAATCTGAATTCCAAGTAGAATTTGAATTCAAATTCTGTCTGGGTCTGGTTATAAATTTGAATTTCAGGCAGAATATGAATTCTCTTTCAGCCTGGTTATGAATCTGAATTCCAAGCAGAATTTGAATTTAAATTCTGTCTGGGTCTGGTTATAAATTAAAATTTTAGGCATAATATGAATCCTCTCTCTGGCCTGGTTATGAATTTGAATTCCAAACAGTGGTTGAATTCCAAGCAAATTTTGAATTTAAATTCTGTCTGGGTCTGGTTATAAATTTCAATTTTAGGCATAATATGAATCTTCTCTCTGGCCTGGTTATGAATTTGAATTCCAAACAGTGGTTGAATTCCAAGCAAATTTTGAATTTAAATTCTGTCTGAGCCTGGTTGTGAATTTAATGTCCAGGCTTAATTTGAATTCTCTCTCTGCCTGGTTATGAATATGAATTATAAGCAGAATTTGAATTCAAATTCTGTCTGTGCATGGTCAGGCGGAATATGAATTCTCACTTAGTCTGGTTCTGAATTTGAATTCTGTCTTTAAATTCAGAATTTAATTAATTAATTTAAATTCTATGCCATGTTATGAATTTGAATTCCAGGCAGAATTTGAATTAGAATTCTTCTCGAGGCTGGTTGTCAATTTAAATTCCAAACGGTGGTTGAAATCCAAGCAGATGTTTTATTTGAGTTCTGTCTGGCCTGGTTATGAATTTGAATTTTAGGTAAAATATGATTTCTCTCTCTGCCTGGTTTTAAATTTTAAATTTAACTTCTGTCTGGACCTGGCTGTGAATTTATTTTTCAGTCAGAATTTGAATTCTCTCTCAGTCTGGTTATGAATCTGAATTACAAGCGGTATTTAAATTTGGATTTCTGCCTATGCCTATATGAATTGAATTTCCAAGCAGCGTTTGAATTTGAAATGTTTGGGCCTGGTCATGAATTCAAATTCCAAGCAGCATTTGAATTCAAATTTTGTCTGTGCCTGGTTATGAATTTGAATTCCAAACAGCGATTGAATTCCAAGCAAATTTTGAATTCGTATACTGTTTGAACCTGGTTATAAATATAATTTCCAGGCACAAGTTGAATTCTCTCTTAGCCTGGTTATGAATCTAAATTACACACAGAATTTGAATTCAAATTCTGTCTGTACCTGCTTATGAATTTGAATTTCATGCAGAATATGAATTCCCACTGTGGCTAATTGGGAATTTGAATACAATCAGTTGAATCCAAGCTTCTTTTGAATTTAAATTCTGTCTTTACATTCAGAATTTAATTTACAATTTGAATTTGAATTTCAGGCAGAATTTGAATTCCAAACCAGCAATTGAATTCCAAGCTAATTTTGAATTTAAACTGTTCTTTAAATTCTGAATTTAATTAACATTTTGAATTGAAATTATGTGCCTAGGTATAAATTATGTTTTAATTTCAGACAGAATTTGAATTAGAATTCTGCCTGAGCCTGAGCCTGATTCTGAATTTGAATTCCAAGCATATTTGAAATCAGATTCTGTCTGTGCCTGGTTATGAATTTGCATTTCAGGCAGAATATGAATTTTGTCTTAGCCTGGTTATGAATTCAGGTAGCTTAAAAACAGCTACCATGTTTCAAAACCAGCATCTACCATCTTAAGTTGGTATTTTCCCACCAGACTTGGTGTTTACTTGCAGGATAAATTGAATAAACATTTGTTTGTGTGTTTGCAGGACCGGAGTATGCGCAGGGTTGAGATCACAACTTGTCCAGAGCTAAACTGCCCGGAGTCAGAGCAGATCACGCTCACAGACCGCTGCTGCAAAGTGTGCAGAGGTGCGACACACTCACACACGCAGAAAAAAAAAAACACACACACCCTCTACACACCACTGATTGGAGTCATATTAAGGGCAACCACCTTTGACCACTGCACACACAAACTAGATTTGTGCTCAACACCAAGGCATGACTGTGCATGACAGCCTTCATCTATTTTTGCAGCCTTCACACATAACAGCACGCACATAACACCCAGTTTAACAGTGATGCTTTAAAAGGCAGCATATGCGTAACTTTTCCACACCTCTTGTAATTCACAAATCGAGCCACAATGTGCACTAAATGTGTATTAACACTTTTGAGTGTTTTTGTTTTTAATTGTTCTGTTAGGGTTGTTTTGTTTTGTTGGGCTTGTTTTGTTTGTTTTGCTTTTTGTTTTGTTTGATTTGGCTTGTTTTGCTTTTGTTTTGCTTTTTGTTTTGTTTTGCTTGGTTTGGTTTAGCTTGTTTTGTTTTTTGTTTTGTTTGGCTTGATCTACTTTTTGTTTAGCTTGCATGGTTTGATTTGGCTTGCTTTTTTTGGCCTGTTGTGTTTAACTTGTTTTGCCTTTTTTGTTTTGCTTGCTTTTTGTTTGGTGTGGTTTGGCTTTGCTTTTTTTGCATTTTTTGTCTTGTGCTTGGTTTGGTTTATCTTATTTTGTTTGGTTTGGCTTGTTTTGTTCGGCTTGTTTTGTTTTGCTTTTTGTTTTGCTTGGTTTTTGTTTGGCATGGTTTGGCTTTCCTTGTTTTGTTTGACTTGTTTTGCTTGGTTTGGTTTATCTTGTTTTGTTTTGTTTGGCTTGTTTTGTTTTGCTTTTTAATTTGTTTAGTTTGTTTTGCTTTTTGTATTGTTTGGCTTGTTGTGTTTTTGTTTATAGATCAGTGTATTTAGACAAACAACACTGCATAATAATTCTTTTCACTTGTCTTAAGTATTAACAAGTTAAAAAACAAGTCCAGTAGTAAAGTGCAAAATGCACTTAATCAAGATATAATCTATGATAACAAACCTTATCTTATGCAAAGTTGCTTCTCAAGGGAGGTTTGTTGGAAAGCAAGTTAAGAAAGACTAATTAAAAGCTCATTAGGAAGTCATTTATTAACAATTATAAAATAATTAGTAAAATGCTATTTAAAATGATTTTAGATGGCGTATAGCCTGTCACACCGCAGGATATGCAATGTCCCAAATGTATTTTGCATTATCTAGCCAGGCGTAGGTTCAGTGTAAAGTGTTTTTTAACTATTATTACAAGCTGGGAATTTGTCCACATAGGGAAAATTACATTAATATAATACAGAAATTATAAATGTCAGATTTATACATTGCATAGCACTTCTACATCATCTATCTTATTCCCAGGGCATGACTTCTGTGCTGAGGGTCACAGCCGCAATTGCGTGGAGAATTCGGACTGCATTAATCTAGAAGCAGGAGCTTTCTGCAGCTGTAAAGAAGGATACCATGCACTCAGGGACGACAGCGCTTACTGCCAAGGTATTAAATCTCCCACAGACAAACATGCCAGTCATTGATGTATGTATGTTTCTAAACACTATACAAACAAAATGAAACTCTAAATCCATCAAACCCTCCATAGCACCTGTTATTTCACAAATCACTAAATTGCCCGCAATCACAGATGGAGGAGTTGCCGACGAAAGCTGTTGACTGGTGATTACTTAGTGTCTCTGTGAATGAATATTTCAGCACCGCTATTATCCTTACAGCTGTAATTAATGCATTGTAAACCCTAGAGTTCATGCTGTGCGAGTGTGTGTACAGATGTGAAGGAGGGTTCCTGTGGCTCGCTGGCTATTAATAGGCTGTAGCCTTGTCTAAACATACACGGCAGCTCAGCGAGAATGTGACAGATATCTCTTTTCACACATAAGTCCAATAGCTATTTATACTTTTACCTTAGTGTTTCCTGCAAACGTGCTTCTGCGTAACACAGTGTTCTCTTTTGGTTATAAGGTTTTCAAGTCCTGTTAAAGGAATAGTTCACCCAAAAATTAAAAATTGATGAGAATTGATTCACCTTCAGGCCATCTAAGATGTAGATGAAGCAAAACGCTGTGTGTTTGTAATAAACAAATTCATCAAGATGTTTTTTTTTCTTCAAACCATCACTTCTGACTAAAATATGAGTCCTCTATCCATGATATTGATCAAGTATCGTTTATAAGCAAAAACAGTCCAAAACACTTCTAAACAAACATGTCAATTGCTTTTGATGTGAGAGGGCAACAGAGAATGGACATTTTGACTAGAGGAAGTAGGGGTCAACCGATATGTGTTTTTCAGGATCGATACTGATTATTACAGATTAAGTAGACCGATATCTGGTGTAGAAATAAAAATTAATGTCAAAATTAAGAATAACAAGGGATCTGACAAAAAACTTTCTTTGAATTCTTTCAAATTATCGGATTTGAAAATGACAGATTCTAATAACCATAAAAATGCTTAATATCGCTGCCGATAATCGGTCAACTCCTAAGAGAAGCGTTATTATAGATTATAGACTCATATTTTGAGTTAAGTTTAAAAGTCTTAATGATGGATTTGTTTTTGAAATAAAAATGTTTTTGTCAGCCTTGGTTGGACTCTCATTCTGATGGCACCCATTCACTGCAGAGGATCCGTTGGTGAACAAGTGATGTAATGATAAATTTCTCAAAATCTGTTCTGACAAACAAACAAGAATATATTTTTAAAAAGTGGTTTCAGTTGTTTTTGCCCACACAATGAGGGTCAAAAACATTTGCCCTGCAGTAAAATGTATTAACAGTTTTGACTTGCCTTTCAAGGTTTAAAAGCAGTTTTGTTTTGTTTTACTTTTTTGTTTTGTTGGGCTTGTTTTGCTTTTTTTTGTTTGTTTGTTTTAATTTACCTTGTTTTGGTTTTTGTTTTGTTTTGCTTATCTTGGTTTGGTTTAGCTTGTTTTGTTTGGTTTGGCTTGTTTTCTTTTGTTTTGCTTTTTGGTTTTGTTTTGATTTTCTAAACATGCTGCTTCTGTGTTTTCTTGTGATTATAAGGCTTTTATGTCCTGTTAAAGGAATAGTTCACCCAAAAACGAAAAATTCATGAACATTCACTCACATTCAGACCATTCAAGATGTATATGAGTTTGTGTCTTCTTCAAAACAGATTTGAAGCAATTTAGCATTACAGCACTTGCTCACCAATGGATGCTCTGCAGCGAATGGGTGCTGTCAGAATGAGAATCCAAACAGCTGATAAAAACATCATAAAAATCCACAAGTAATCCACAGGATGGACATATTGACTAGAGGAAGTAGGGGTCAATTGATATGTGACCCAGGACCACAAAACCAGTCATAAGGATGAATTATTTAAAATTGACATTTAGACATCTGAAAGCCGAATAATAATTTTTGGCTACTGCTACAAATATACCCATGCTACTTATGACTGGTTTTGCGCTCCAGGGTCACAAATGTGTTTTTCAGGACCGATGCTAATACAGATTATTACAGATTAAGTAGACCGATAACCGATATTTTTAAACTGATATATATGTCTGGTGTAAAAATGAAAGTTAATGTCTAAATTAATAATATCAAGGGTTCTGACAAGAACTTTCTTTAAATGGTTTTAAATTATTTTATCAGCAAATTGGTTTTGAAAATGACTATACAGTTAACCATAAAAATGCTTAATTTCGGTGCAGATAATCGGTCAACCCCTAAGAGAAACATTATTATAGATTATAGACTAGAAGTGGCTAGAAGCGACTGACTAAAGTTTAAAGGTCTAAATGATGGATTTGTTTTTGAATAAAAAAAAGTTTTTTTATCAGCCTTGGTTAAACTCTCCTTCTGATGGCGCCCATTCACTGCAGAGGAACCACTGGTGAACAAGTGATGTAATGATAAATTTCTCAAAATCTGTTCTGACAAACAAACAAATAAGAAGATATATTAGATGTTTAGTTTGATTTAGCTTGTTTTGTTTGGTTTGGTTTGGTTTGGTTTGGCTTGTTTTGTTTTGATTTTTGTTTAGTTTGGTTTAGCTTTTTGTTTTTTGGCTTGTTTTTATTTTTTGTTTTGTTTTGTTTGGCTTGTTTTGCATCTTGTTTTGTTTTGCTTGGTTTAGTTTGCCTTGTTTTTTTGGTTTGGCTTGTTTTGCTTTTTGTTTCGTTTTGCTTAGATTGGTTTGGTTAGGTTTAGCTTGTTTTGTTTAGTTCGGCTTGTTTTGTTTTGATTTTGTTTTGCTTTTTGTTTTGTTTGACATGTTTTGTGTCGTTTTGTTTGGCTTGTTTTATTTTGCATTTTGTTCTGTTTTTCAAGACAAGTTGTTTCAACTGTTTTTGCCCATGCGATGAGGGTCAAAAATAGCCTAGAATCTAGACGCGCCCCTAGCGGCAGCAAATTACATTTGCTTCTAAGGGCAGTCTAGTAACTCTCCGTTCACTTGAGATTTCCAAAAATCCAAAATGGACCGGGCCAATCACAAGTCGGTGGGCGGGCTTAACATGATGACGACTGACCTGCAACCATTAGTTCCGTCAGACGTTCCGTGGTTCCGTGAATTATGAGCGATGGCTGCTGCTAGCGAACAACTTTCTTTCGAATCGGCTTTGGCCGCCACTCTGAAAGACTTGGAGTTAAGCTTTTCTCTGAGAAAAGAACAAGAAACTGCACTGAGGTCGTTCTTACAAAAGAAGGATGTATTTGGAGTTGACTACGTCACCTTCTTCGTTGCTCCGATTGGTTGTAGCGCTCTCATATTGCGTGGAGAGGGAGTTTGAAAGACAACCGTTTATCCCACCCCTCCGGTTGAGCGCTGTCTATGGAGAGTGCCCAGACCCTACATTTATGTGGGTCTGGCTTGTCAGGCTAGGTCAAAAACATAATTTGCCCTGCAGTAAAATTTATTCATGGTTTTGACTTCCCTCTAAGATTGCAAGGCAGTTATCTGAAAGCATCTTAATCGAAAACTTTAAACTGTGAGCAATCACTTGCGATGACCATGCTTTGAAGTGATGTGGAGGCGAACAACTTGCTTTGTCTTAATGTGACTCTCACCTTTATCACTGTGAGTCACAGTAGGACACCTCCAGCATAGACAATCAATAGACAGTTTTTGGCGAAGTGACATTAAAAACACTTTTGGTCACCAGAAATGCATGGAAAGCTTCTGTGAGTGTCTGAAAGATTTTTTTACGCAACACTTGTTACAGTATCGTGACTCCAAGCCTCAGTATGACTTGATAAAATCTGAGGCACATCTGAGAGGACCTGCTGGGTCATAATAGCACTCTTTATCAAGCGCTGTTGGACTCTTTTAGCATTTGGAAATATGGTGATTTTCCCTGTTTTGATACCAGGTCAGGAAAAACCACAGAAATGGAAAATAAAATGCTTTTTGATGCAAATAACCAATGAATTTTACTTATATTTGTCTGACACATCAGCTTTAAATAACTGACAATGGCCTCTATATGAAAGACTTTGCCTTGTTCGTTTGTGAACAGGGCCGTGCACAGACCTTTTGAGGGGCATGCGCTGAAACTGAAAAAAGCCCCCCCCCCCCAACCCCTCCACGAAAATAACACACAACAATATTCTTATATTATATTTAATTAGTATTAATAACTTTTATACAGATAATAAATACATGCATCAGCACATTCGGCAGATAGCCATAAAATCGAAATAGAAATTTCTTATAGTATGTTTTACCTAGCTGACAAGGATCACTCGGTTGCTTTGTGTCAAACCCAAATGCAGTTACACCGCGGGGTTCTGACCAGCAAATGTGTGCAATTTGTCCATCATTAAAACGACATCACATTACGTCAACATCACACCGGTGTGGTGATGCATATGAACCTTTATAGACATACTAGTGTTTATTTCATAAAGACAACGTTGCACTTATTCAAGCAACAAGATATTTTACCGTTACAAGACGAAGTTTTGTGAAGTTTGACTGACAGTTTGAGCAGTTCTAAGAAATGCGCTTTTTAATGCCTTTAATCGGTTAAATATTTGTTAAAAAGACAAACAGACGTAAAGGGTTACCAATAGCATTGATTTATAAAAAAAAAAAAAAAAACCTACCCCCAAAAAAGGGCACTTCCGAGTGTAATTACAAAAACGGCATGTGCTCTGCACAGGTTGAGCCCTACCTGTGCACGTGCCTGTTTGTGAAATATTCTGTATGTTTGCATGGACTGTTGCAGTCAATAGTTTGTAACAGCCCCAGGCTTATGAATAATGTCAGTGCCAGTGCGGCTCTGAAATAAACTTTAAATTATTAATTTAGGATTCATATCTTCTGGAACAAAAGCGGCTGGAAAAGGCATTACATTTTCAATTACAGAAGTGATGAGTGAGTTTATTCTCCTCATTTTAAGCACTGAATCCTCCACAGAAGACACACTGGGATAGATAAGGCTTTATGCTGGGGACACACTACACGACTAGCAGAAGCATTCTAAGACTGACCTGAACACACTTAAGGATTGTTTCCACCGACTGGAACCGATTTTAGTCTTTGACAATCGGAAAGGAGCACAAACCTAATGACTGAGTCACTCCACTCCACAACACACTTAACGATTGGTGAGTCACGACTGGACAAATTCTGCCAAACCCAAAAAAATTAAACAAAAAATACAGTGTAGGCTACTCCAACCGCAGCATCTACCCGCGCTCCCTCAGCCGCACCAAAATACAACACTGCGGTACTTTATTTGACACCCGTTTTACCTATTGAAACGTTGTAACGCATTTTTATTATAATATGTCTTTTCAAATGCCTAGGTCTGTTTAATTTCCTTAATTATAACATTTCTAGCACTACTTTTAAAAGGTTTATTCAAGCAATAATATATAAATGATATCATGCATGCTTGTCTAAAATCAGGGATTAGAAACGAATTGGTTCCAGGTAAAATGGTATTTTTTTCTTTACATTTACAGAGAATGAAACGAACGAAATTAAACATTAGCCTACTTAATAAATTCAAGGCACTATAATTTTCTTATCCATTTGATACAACTGTTATCAATTAATTTATATAGAATAATTGTACTTCGTCATATTCGTGATTTATGAAATTATATATAAAAACTTCGTTTTGAAGTGTAAGCTATTCGTTTTGTTTGTATATTTATTATGAAGAAAATTCGTTAACCTAGCCTTTAAAGTTGATTTAATATTGTTTTAGAAGAAGTTAAAAGTTAAGAAAAAATAGGATTAAGCCTGTAGTTTATATATATTTAGGGCAATAGGCTAATCTTTTTTCTTGACTTTTCTTACACTGCAGATCGAAATAAAATCATTCTTGATCATCTTTAAAATAGGAGAATCACTGAGAATCAGAGCGCGGGGCACAAACGAACGCGGGGTTAGTTGTAACGCGTGGTTTAAATATTTCCACACATGCAAGCATAACCAAATTTTCAGTATTTACTAGTTGGCGTAGCAACACTATGCAGAGAAAAAAAGTGCGCCAAAATGCAAAAGCCTTTTGAAGATATCGCAGAATATTTTGTTTACCATAGTAAAAGTACATTTCTGGCTGAAATAATTTTTTCATTTCAGCTTTTGGTATTCATTTAAAATGAGACAAATAGGCTATTATATTTTATTCTCCAATCTGTTGTTTGTCAGTTTAGAAAGTTTATTAATGGTTCTCAAACCAGCAAGACAGTAACCTGTATTATATTCCAGTGGCGCAGAGAACGTTGTAACACTGTGTTATTAAACTATGATATTCGATGCAATTTACACTATTGACTTTCATGGATTTTATTGAGAAATGTAAAGCATTTTGGCTCGTTTATGTGTGTTGTTTATGTGTGTCGTGTTCTTTGCGAGCTGTGTGTGGACAATGTGTGTCCACATTGTTTTGAACTACTGTACAGCTGTGTGTTGCGATCAGGGCCGTTCTAACCATGTGGCAATGTGTTCATTGTCAAACTCCAAAATTGGATTCTTTTTATTATAATTTTTTTTAAACGTCATTACTTTATTTGAAAAAGTGAATGCATGCATTTTATTGACAAAATATTTTAGTTTGTTGTGTAAATGTTTTTCATTCGATCAGATAGCATTTTAAGCTGTCATATGGTCGTGTTATAATGTACCCCACCTACGGGGCATGTTGTCACATTTCACTACCTTTCTTTTGAGGTAAATAACGAAAAACGTATACACTGTAAATATGAAACAAAGCCACATATTTGTACTAGACAAGTGTGAAAACAATGTGGACAAAAATTGTACTCCGAACCCCTCGCAGACTAGGCTATACAAACCATGAAATTCAAAAAGTGTTATGCGCTCCCCTTTTGAAAACGAAACTATTTAAATCTGTGTAGCCTTAAGTTATGAATTAAAAGAAAGGCGAAATAAATCACATCAAGTCCAATCTGTATTTTTCTTGTAATCAAGAACATTTTTTTGGACAAAATTACCTAATTAATGCAGAATTATGTTTGACAGTGAACACATCTCCACCGCATAGCTGCATAAAATCGCTGGTGTCAGTCGCAAATATTAAACATGTTTAAAAAAATCTTAGTGAAAACGACTGGCTCTTGAATTCTAAGATTATTATCTTTAGACACCACACACTATGCGATTTTTTGTGACGACTATAAACAGCGACTGAGCCCGACTGGAACAGACTATGCCCGACTAGGCACGATCTGTGATCAAGACCAAATTCCATTCATAATCGGCATGAAAATCGTGTCGTGTGTTCTCGGCATTAGAGACATTCTCTCTACTATTTACTTTTAAACACAATGCTTTGATGGATTTGTGTTATGTTTACACCATCTTAAAAAGAAAACTTGACTTAAAGCAACTGGTGGGTAATGGCTATTATTATAATTATTACTTCTCAAAAAGTGTTTTTTTATGCCACTGCATAAGTTAAAAAGACTATAGAGAATGTATTGTGAATCATTTTATTTATTTAATTTTATATTTATTTTGCTCAATTTAATTTGTGTTTTATTTTGCCTCATTTTATTTTATTTTGTTTCATTGTGTTTTATTTTGCCTAATTTAATTTAATTTTGTTTTATTTTGCTTTATATTATTTTATTTTATTATTTTATTTTGCTTTATATTATTTTATTTTATTATTTTATTTTGCTTTGCTTTATTTTGTTTTATTTTGCTTTACATTATTTATTTATTTTTATTTTATGTTATTATTTTATTTTATTTTGCTTTATTTTATTTTATTTTGTTTTATTTTGCTTTGTTTTATTTTGTTTCATTTTGCTGTACTGCATTGTATTTTACTTAATTCTGTTTTATTTTGCTTTATTTTATTGTATTGTATTTTATTTGAATTTGTTTCATTTTTGATTTTGCTTTATATTATATTATTTTATTATTTTATTTTGCCTAATCTTATTTAATTTTGTTTTATTTTGCCTTATTTTTTATTTCATTTTATTTTGCTTTATTTTAGTTTGGTTTATTATTTCATTTTGCTTTGATTTGCTTTATTTAATTTTGCTTTGCTTTATTTTGTTTTATTTTATTTTATGTTATTATTTAATTTAATTTAATTTAATTTTATTTTATTTTATTTTATTTTATTTTATTTTATTTTATTTTATTTTATTTTATTTTATTTTATTTTATTTTATTTCACCTAAGGCCAAAAATACTATTTTATTTTGTTTTATTTCAATTTTTTTTTCATCTAAGGCCCAAAATACTATTTTATTTTGCTTCATTGTATTTTATTTTTATTTTACCTAAGTTCAAAAAAAATTTCTTTTTCTTTATTTTTCTATCTTTATTTCATTTTATTTTATTTATTATTTCATTTTATTTTATCTTATTTTATTGTAATATATCAACTAACTATTGTTTCTTTATCAAATATATCTTGTTTTAGCGATATTTAAAGGATATTTTCTATTGGAAAAGAGACATACTGATTAATAACATGAATTTGTGCTGTATAGATTCAAACAGAGAAAAGATATGTGAGAAAGATTATATAAAGGGTTCTTGAGGAGGAGAGAGTGGGTGGACCGAAGGACAAGTGTGTATCTATGAAAAGTGTAAGAGAAAAAGCTGGAGGCTGAGAAAGTAAAAGGGTTGGAGGAAAGGGTCTAGAAATGCTCTGTGTTTTGTTAATGCAGTTTAAGGACTGGATTGAGCCACATGCAGTACTCTACATTATTTTCAAAAGATATTCAAACCTCTTTCTCTTAATTATAGATGTTTTTGTCTTCTTTCTATTATCAAGGCTGCTGAAGTTTCAAGTACATATACAAAAAGTTTATACAAAAAGCAATAGATAGTTTTTTGTTCCCTTGAAAGTGAGTCATATAAGTTTTGAGGTGCCAAACATGATTAAATAATGTCAGAATTTCATTTTTTGTGCTTCCCCTTAAACATTCATCGAAACCTTCAAACGTGGTGTTGGTGTTCCTGCTATTTTACAGTCTTGGCAATTTCCTGCAGCAGTGTGAACACTAATGTTCTTGGTACGACAGAACGCTTGTGATGTAATGACTGGATCTTCCAGCACTCTTGACAAATGCTGCTAATTGATCACAGCTGCAGTGTGAATGGTGCTTTTTGGCACTGCATCTTCCCAAATGTTTTGAAAACTGTGTTGTGTTCAGGTCATAGTACAGAGTGTTTCTTGTGTTCTGCTGTGCTTGCAGATATCGATGAGTGTGCGGAGGGAAAACACTACTGTAGGGAGAACACCATGTGTATGAACACACCCGGCTCATTTATGTGTGTCTGCAACACCGGATACGTCCGGATTGATGATTACTCCTGCACAGGTGAGTACTGAAAATAGACTTTTTTGCGGGGTAATTATTGAGTGGGGAGAAAGGGAATTAGAAATAATGAAGGCTAGATTCAAACCTGAATCTCTCAGATGAGCATCAGATGTGTCTGATAATTAGGTTATGGCTCCAGGTCTTTAAAACCCCATAAAACCCCCTAACCCCCCCATAAATGCATCTAATATGCTAAATTCTGAATATTTTCAGAATTTTCCCCTAAAAATGATTATTTTTTAATTAATTAAAAAATATGATTCGCATTTCTTAAAGAGTAGATAGAATTAAAAAAATCATGTAAGTAAAATAACAAAAGGATCATATAAATGAATTAAATCATTTTAATAATGTTTTATGGTAATTATTAATTTATTACATGGATGCAGCTACTATATTTAATATTTTAATATGAAATATTCCAAAAATATGATGTACATTTGTTAATGAGTAGATAGAATTTAAAAATCATACAAGTAAATGTAAGATAAATGAATATTTAAAAATAAAGTATAAGTAAATATTATTTTAATATTTAACATTCCAAAATATTTTAATATTAAATATTTGAAAATGATTCACATTTGTTAATGAGATTTTAAAAGTCATATAGGTAAAATCATAAAATAATCAAACAAATAAATGTAATAATTTTAATAATGTTTTATGTTTAATTGTAATATAAAATTTATTGTATGGATGTAGCAAATATATTTAATATTTTAATAAAATAGATATTATTTTAATATTTATTATACCAAAATATTTTAATATTAAATATTTGAAAATGATTCACATTTGTTAATGAGATAGATTTAAAAAATTAAAAGTCATATAAGTAAAATCATAGAAGAATCATAAGATAGAAGAATCATACTTTAAATTATTTAAATTATTTTATATAAATTATAAATATTAAATAAATATAAATATATTTTATATAAATTATATATAAGTAAAATAAATATTCGAAAATGATTCACATTTGTTAATGAGATAGATTTTAAAAGTCATACTAGTAAAATCATAGAAGAATCATACAAACAAATTTAATAATTTTAATAATGTTTTATGTCCATTAATATTTTATTATATGGATGTAGCTACTATATTTAATAAGTTAATAAAATAGATATTATTTTAGTATTTAATATACAATATTTTACAATAGATAGAATTTAAAAAGCATACAATTATAAATAAATTGAATTTAATTATAATAAATATATATGTTGATAAATATTTTATTGTATTGATGCAGCTACTATATTTAATATTTTAATGAAATAAATATTACTAATATTGTTAATATTTAATATTTCCAAATATTTTAATATTAAATATTCCAAATTAGTAAAAATAATAATCATTTTGTACTGTTTTTGAAAGAAGTCTCTTAAGCACATCAAGGCTGTATTTATTTGATGAAAAATACAGTCAAACCAGTAATTTTGTCAAATATCATTACTATTATTAGTGTTTTATTCAAAACATAAAAATAACCTAAGAGAAAATTAAAGTTTTAAGAGAAATTTTAGTTTAGTGTTTAGTGTAATATGATTAAAAATGGAAATGAATTGAATTATTTTTATTTAAAAAATAAAATGTTTGAAATATTTTATGGTAAACAGAGGTATATAAATATATTTCAGTACAGAACATATCTTTTAAATAACTAGTAACTCCTGTTATCAACTTATTTTTCAGGGCAAAAAAAATATTTTCATGTCTTTTCATATCTGACACGCACAAGGATATTTTGTTTTATTATTTAGTTTGTACTAATAATGTTTGTTTTTTATTAAAATTGCTTTAATGGAGCATCCATTAGTAGAATAACAAGAATCAAACAGAAGGAGAGACAAAAAAAAAAAAAAGTTTGAAAAAGCGAATTGGGGGAAAAAAAAGCACAGCATATGCGAAAGTTTTCACTGATGGAAAGTACAGATGGTACTTGCTCCTGATCTTTAACTTAAAAAAAGCAATTAAATCTCTTCAGGAGCGCAGGATAAGGAAGCAAAACACGACACGAGGGAACAGCTACGCGATAAATGAGCCTTAGTCCTTCTGTGACCTACTTTAAAACAGAATTAATTACAACCAAGAGGCCAGGAAGGTTTCTGTCTCAATAAATACGCGAAAGCAGAAAAAATGCACCTGGGCTGCAAGGTGCAATCATGGGCAACAACAATTCAGCTTTTATTTTGGAAACTATTCAAGGTTTTTTTTTCTTTCTGCTGATCGTCTCAGAAAGCCATGTGTGTTCAAGGCCAGCTGAGTTGGTGTTATCATTTATTGTTATAATTTTCAAGTAACTTGCATTATACTGACTTAGATGAAGACCTCTGATGTTGTTTTGTAATGGAAAGGACTGGACTGATGTATGAAAGTGGAACAGGTGGTTGAAACTCTATTTGAGAATCCCAGAAATGCTTCAGAATCTTTTTTGTTCGTAATTTTTAAAATCGATCTTCTGACTTTTTCTTGAATTCACACCCTGCTGCTTTTATACCCATTAAATGAAACTATTATAACCGCAGTTATCAGTTTAACTGTATGAGTTTAATCTCTTGCTCTTCCCTCTGGATCTATTTCCCATTGATGATTGGTTGAAAGCCTTGCGTCTGTTGTTGATTCGCTCAAAGCTGTGTTTCTGCTTCTGTAATTACTCAGCGTCTCACTGAGGCTGGCTTTCTGATGGCAAACATTATTATTTTCAATTATTCATGTGTGCAGTAGGGCTGTCCCCGACTATGAATTTTCATAGTCGAATCAGAATTTTCGAATCTTTCTATAGTCGACCGATAGTCGAATCATCTTATGTGCGTGTGTGAATGGGTTGGGAGGGGCACGACACTATAGTCAGCAGGAGGGTAAAACTATTTTTATTTTATTTTATAAGCGACCAAAACTGCCTGCCAACTGACAGACAAACTTATTTAGGTTTAAATAAAAACACAGAACGCGTCTTTTAGTTCTAAAAACGCGAGGCGCACAGCACTGCCTTTTTTGGTGACTTTTAATGAAAGAGCAGTGTGCTGCGGTTTTTTTATGTTGCTAAGCAACGACCAAAACAGCTGTCCTGTCAGTCAATTCAAAGGATTATAGCGCGAGCGCTCTAACTTAGTTTTTTGCTGTTAAGTAAACTGTCATATTAGCAGAAACCCTAAATAATACAGCTCCGGGTTACCCACGATAGACACCAAAGGTTTCTCCTCCATTTCTTGCAGTCTCCGGACTTTTTAAGCAACGGTAAACTTTCGCCATCACAACAGAAGACCCGCATCTCCATTCATTCGATTGGACAATGGAAAAGAACGCGAATGACGTTGGGTGTTTTTCCGCTCAGAGTTGATTTTTTTTTTTCAACTTCAGGCGCTCAGAGCGCTCCTGCAAAACGCGAGGCGCAGCAGCCGGGGGCGCATAAACAGGGCACAGAACGCTCACTGCCAACAGAAAACCATTCAAAAGAGGCGCCTCCAACTGCAAAAACGCGTCAAGATGGTCCTCATCTCGTCATGCATCAGAGAAAGTGAAAATTAAATTTGTCACAGGGGTGGTTGGAATTATTCACAAACACGTTAAAAATATTTACTGAACGCTTCTTTCTTTTCACTTTTGTTTTTACTGCATTATCATAATCAAAGGCTGTATATAACTTAATATAACCGTACAAAACCAGTAGTTCTGTGTGCAATTAGACATTGAGCACCCCCATATTGGCAAAATGGTATGATGCTCGTTTCACCCGCGAAGATTCGACTGTGAGATCGGTGGTCGAATCAGGCTCCGCATATCGATGCATCGAATCTTCGACTATTCGGGGGCAGCCCTAGTGTGCAGTCACACAGAGAAAAAAATATTGTGTATTTTGCCTGTGGGATTATTATAAGATAATCTGCAGTCTGCAGTCACTTCAGTCGAAACTGGAATTCATTTAATATGAAGCTGCGATAGACGTTACCTGATTCAAAGCGAGTGCACTTTTAATCAGCCGATCTTATTTTAATTTAAAACATCAGAAGTTATTGGAATTACTGTAATTATTTTAATTGCGCTCCACCGTTTCCATATCTGTTCATTACAGCTCTGTCTTGCCTTCATGATCAGCTCACTGATATTTACTAATTACATCCTTTACTCAGCAATGAACAAACTCGTAGGCATAAGAGGTTTAGTCAGTTACATGAACAGCACCAGTCATTAGCGTTTGTTGTCATACAAAGACGGACATTATGTGGTTTATATTTCTCCTTACTTTCTGTGTCTCTCACAGAATGCTTCATTAGTTCCCCTTGAGCAGTCAGCAGATGTTAAGCCTAAAATGACGTTGGTCTCCAATCAGTTCATTTATGTGCTATTCTGGACAGAGCTGTCCATGTAAATGTTCCTTCATAGATTAAAGAGATTTCACCTTCATTACACTCTTAAAAATAAAGGTGCTTTAAAAGGTTCTTCGAGCGATGCCATAGAAGAACCATTTTTGGTTCCACAAAGAACCATTCAGTCAAAAGTTCTTTAGAGAACCATTTCTTGCTTACCTTTTTATAACCTGAAGAACCTTATTTGCCACAAAGAACCTTTTGTGAAACAGAAATGATCTTCAGATGTTAAAGGTTCTTTGTGGAGCCATTAAGACAAAAAGGTTCTTCTATGGCATCGTGAAGCACCTTTATTTTTAAGAGTGTAGGTTTCTATTTTTCAAGAAATAGTTAATATTCACTCATGTCAGTGTTCAATTCTGTGACTTTTTTGTGCTTCAACTGAGCTGTTTTGAGGACTGTTCATGCTGTTCTATTACATACAAGTGATCCATATGCATCATTCACTATATTCAAAGTAGGGATTCCTCAGTTAAATTCAAGTACTCGATTCAAAAAAAAAAAATCCTTGATTGCATTTTGCCTGTGTCGATTATCCGGCAAAATACCAGAAGTGGTTTTCGCATTCCACAAATGAGAATAGAGGGTTTGCACTTACCTGACAATTTTGATTAGAAATAAAGCTTCTCTAAAAGGTTCTTCACAGTGGTGCCATAGAACCATTTTTGGACCATTCAGTCAATCTCTTTCTTACCTTTTTAGAATCTGAAGAACCTTCTTTCTCCAAAAAGTATCTCATTCAAAGATGTTAAAGGTTCTTTATAGAACCATTTAGACAAAAACGTTCGTCTATGGCATTGTGAAGCACCATTATTTTTAAGACTGTACCTAAATGTGTGACCATATTATAGATACTCGGATGTAAACAACAGCATGGATTAAAAGGTTAATGTACAACTAAATACGTTGCTCAGCTAATTTTTGTTGTCTAAACCACAGAAAAACATGAGGAAGCTGCTAAATCATATACAAAAAAGGAAAGGAAAGGGCACAATAGTTTGACAAACTAAAGTTAATAGGTGGTAAAGACACGTACAATCAGTATTAATTAAGATATTAGCCTAATATTTCACCTACCTGAAAGGAAACGATAAGCACAAACATGAATGTTGTCAAGATGCTTGCTCTGGAAACCCTGGTTCAGTTTGGCCAACCACAAACGCCTTTTGTTCCTCAGACAGTTTTTTGCACTCTTCTCCTTGATTTGTTATAACTTTAGTCTATAGTACTCCAAATGTTCTGACCGATTAGCACAGCTCAAAACAGGACAGTAATTGACCCTTTTTAGCAGCAATAATCAGCAAAGTTAGTGAGTTTTGTTCGGTTCAGTGTAGGGCTGCTTCTTAATAGTCGACGAGAAGAGGCTTGATCGACCAAAATGTTATTAGTGGCGTAGTTGCAGAAAAAAAATTCCACAGGAAGGGGCACGCAGTCCACGATGGTAGTACATTGGGCAGGACATCCATAAGCCCACTATTCATCGACCTCAAATATATCTGAAAGATGTATGTAGTAGCAACTTTACATGGCAGCTCAATCTAATGTTAATCTTAATGTGCAGAGTGTGGAAGTTGAATAGTAGCGTGCTTACTGCATGACAGATGGAGGTGCCAGCATGGTCACTTGCTCTTAAAATACTCCGTGATTTTTGATCAAACAGATTAAAGTGTTACATCTTTCAAATCTGTAAAGACTATGTTTATATGTGTGCACCTCAGAATAACAACGCTTTTGTGAAATTATTAAAGCAAACAGAATGTGCTTTCTGCCATCTGGGTCTCTTTGAACTTGAGCGTGCAACTTCGAAACTCTGTGTATACTTGCTTTACAGACATGAAAAAATGTATTTATCGAGAGGGAAATGTCTACTTTAATGAACCAATTCAAATAGAAAGCAAATATTCTCTGATTATGTAATCTGTATGAAACATACATACAGGCACATCCACTGTGGAGATGTCAAGTCAATGAGTTCAACTCTTAAACCAAAAACAAAGAAAGCTTTATCAATGAATTATTAAAATGTTAATGGTCTCCTTGCAGAATTTTCCCTGAGACATTTAGAATTATTATATCTGCCAGTACACTGTGACAAGCTTTTTTTTTTGTCTTAAGCGCTTATTAGGCTATGTAGGCAATAAAAGGCTCATTATTATGATGAATATGGTTTATTAATGAATGGGCGGCTAATAGTCGACTAATGCTTAAAATGAATGAATACTAGTCGACCAGAAAAATCTTTAGTCGAGGACAGCCCTAGTTCATTGGCATGGTTTACATTCAGTGCCACCAATATGGCCAATTGATGGCACGTCGTGGAAACCCTCTATCCATGAAAAGCATAAAGACCGTTTTCTAAGGCTGCATGAAGTCTTAAAGCCATTTAAAATCATAGTAAGTTATATTGTAAATTCAGGAAAGCTGCAATTTATTGTGTGTAGGTAAATGTTGCTTTACACAAACAGTCATCATTTACATGTGGATCGTCTCTAAGCTTCTTAAAGTCCATTGTTTGCTTAGGTCTATTTTTATTACCACAAAAAAAATGATCTGATTACTCGATTAATCGTCAGAATAATCGTCCGATTACTCGATTACCAAAATATTAATTAGTGACAGCCCTAATTTAAAGTCTTCTAAAGATGTATGATATGTTTGTGTGAGAAAGCCTTCAAGAGCAGCTTTGAGGTCATGAAGACATGACTATGAGTAAATGATTTTAACTTTTGAATAAACTGTCTCTTTCATGCACAAACACAAAGAATCCTCTATTTCAAATGCGATTTTGATTCTGCATGCTTGAGAAGTAGCATTTCTGTCTGTAAGGTAGAATATGATTTCTGGCACCCTGTATTCAAGCATTGAGACTGAATATGTGATCTGCATTGCGCTGGTGAAGGTTCCTCAATTCAGCTGCAATTGCATCCTGAGGTGTTCATAGATGAGAAACCGCAGCATAAAAACACACAGCCAATCAGTATCATTCATCAGTTAAAGTGCGTTTTAATGAGATGATTTAATGACATTTTAATGAGAGTGATTTAAAGATCTGTGTTGTGAGATTTATGACTAAAGTTGATTAGGCAGTTTCGCTTTACCGGAGGATGGGTTTGAGGAGATGGAAAGTAACGCGCGTTGAAGAAAAAGACATAAGACAGGTGCAAACACTGGGATTTGGAGAGATAAAACAGAAGAGAGGGAATCACTGAGGATATATATATATATATTTCTAAGCACAACGTGAGTCTGCTGTTGCTTGCATTGCTGAGGTGTGCTGAGGAGTGTTTGACTGAGATGCAGAGAGAACATTTTTCACCTGGTTGTAGCTGACAGATCTACCCATCTGGAAGATACAAGGTAAATGAATATGCGTGAGGCAAGGAGAGAAAAGCTTTGTCAATGTGAGTAATTAGGAGGATAATTGGTGTCGCTTTAGCTGTCATGGGCAGATGAGTCAACGCAGATGAGAAATCAGACCACACAAACACGTCCAGTGAGGGATTCATCTCAGTCAAATGCTGCTTGGCATGACTGTAATATCGCTGATTGAGGTAAACAGAGCTTGCGTCAAGGGGGCCAATGGAGCTGATATTGGACCAAATTGTTTATTGGCTTTAATTTCATACTTTTTTCTTTTGGATCTTCAGGATAGAGATATAGATAAATAGATATACACAGTTAAAGGGATAGTTCACCCAAAACTGAAAATTCTGTCAAAGCCGCAAGATATTTTTGATGAAATTCAAGAGCTTTCTGACTCTGCATAGACAGCTGAGTGTTGAATAAAGTCATTATTTTTGTTTTCTTTGCACACAAACAGTATTCTCGTAGCTTCATAACATTACGGTTGAATCACAGATGTCCCATGGACTATTTTAGCCATGTCCTTGCTAACTTTCAGGGCCTTGAATGTGTCAGTTGCTTTGCTGTCTATGCAGGGTCAAAAAGCTGTCAGATTTCATAAAAAATATCCTAATTTGTGTTCTAAAGGGTTTCGAACGACATTAGGGGAGAAATTAAAACCAGAATTTTCATTTTCATGAATGAACTATCCCTTTAAGGCCAACATATACATTGACCACCACCGATAAATTAAAAAATCTTTAATATCGGCCAATAACCGATATGATATATCAGCATAAATTGTACATCTGTAACATAAGGTTTGATTTTTTGTTTAATTTTATACAGATCTCTCTCTTTTGATTGGTCAGTATGCTTTATTTATGAGGTTCACTGAAGTTTCACCACTATTTTCAGAGTCTTCACCATTCTCTGTGAATGTCTGTCCGATTCTCCTTAACTCCTGGCTGCTGTGGGAACATTTTTCCCCAAAGAGAAATATTAATGACAGAGGCTCTGCAGCAAAGGACCTTTCATTGGCATTTCAAGCAGGTTCGGTGAAGCCTTGCTTTTAGTATGGGGTCATCTGGAAGTCATTGTAAGACTGTAACTTTGTGAGATGATTGCTGAACGTTTCATGATCAATTTCAATGCAAAATGTATTTTTATTATGATTATTATTAGTAGTAGTATTACTATTATTGTTATACTGTAAACAATATATGGACTGGTTTGCTGTCTTAATTATAAATCATAAGTTTCAATCCAATTATTTAGTCATTTCATTTAGTAAAAAAAAAAGACTACTTAAAATTAAAGTTTAATTGTTTGTGACCAAAAATTAAAATTTAAGTGAAAGTTAAGGAAAAATAAAAATGCAATGGCTAAAAAAACTGGAAAATGCATTGTTTATGATGTTCAGTTAAATAGTAATACATAAATCAAACATTATTCCAGCCAAAAAGAAAATAAAATGATACCGTTATTATTATTATATTTATAATATCACAAAAATATTTCTACTTTAAGTACATGCTGTTCTTTTGATTATAGAATCCTGAATTTATGTGTTTATGTATTATTTATTTATCTAAAGAATCAACAAACTATAGGCATTTTACAGTTTTTGAGACTTTTCTTTCCGGATCGAGAACGTCTAAGTGCAAAAAACTCTTTGACAGCATCTCAAAAGTGCAGACAACCTTCAGCAAAGACTGTGGCGTATTATTTTTGTACAGTAGTGTCAGTTATTCCCTAAGCACGGTGCTCATGCGCATCTGACTCCTACCCCTTTCCGTGTCTTTATGCTTTCTTTCTGTCTCTTCCTCTTTCCTTCTGCCTGTTTTTCATCTTTGAGATGGAATTGCAATCCCTCCGAGAGAAATGGCAGCAAGGAAGATGGAAAGTGCCGAACGTGCAAAAAGTTTGAGGGAACTGATGCACACTCCTCTTGTGTTTTCAGAGCACGACGAGTGTGTGCGTGGACTGAATACCTGTGACGAAAACGCTCTTTGCTTCAATACGGTTGGCGGACACAGCTGCTCATGTAAACCGGGGTACGTCGGTAACGGAACCGTCTGCAGGGGTAAGCACAATCATCTGAACACTGTAAAATAAAAATTCTTTTTCTAATGGAAATTTAGAATTTTTGAAAATTCCAAAAACGTATGACTTACTTTCTTCCATGGAACACAATATTTTTTGATAAACTATCCTTTCAAGATATAAAGATAAAAACTTGTGAGAAAAATCAGAGTTGCAAGTTTTTTCTTGCAATCCTGACTTTTCTCGCAAATCCGAGTTTGTATCTCGCAATTCTGAGAAAAACGGTCAGTTGTATCTTGAAAGGGTAATTTATCAAAAGTCAGAATTGCGACATATTCACTCACAATTGCGAGATATACACTCAAAATTGCGAGAAATACGAGTTTGTATCTCGCAATTCTGAATTTTCTTGCAAATCCGAGTTTGTATCACGCAATGTTAATTTTTTGTCTCGTGATTATGATTTTTTTAGTTATAAAGTCAGAATTGCATGATATTGACTTACAATTCTGACTTTTTTCACAATTGCATAAAATAAACTCACAATTGCAAAAAATAAAGTCAGAATTGCACGTTTTTATCACAATTCCGACTTTATAACTTAAAAATATGAGTTTTTGTCACAAATGCGAGTCTGTATCTTGCAATTCTGACTTTTCTCATAAATACAAGTCTGTATCTCGCAATTCTGACTTTTCTGTCAAATGCGAGTCTGTATCTCAATTCTGACTCCTCATAAATGCGAGTCTGTATTTCGCAATTCTGACTTTTCTTGCAAATGCGAGTTTGTATCTTACCATTCTGACTTTTCTTGCAAATCCGAGTTTTTATCTCGCAATTCTGACTTTTTTCTTGCAATTGCGAGTTTATATCTCGCTTTTCTTACTTTTTTCTCACAATTCTGACTTTTTTTCGAGTTATAAAGTCAGAATTTTGTGATATAAACTCACAATTGTAAGGTTTTTTCTCAGACTTGCGTAATATAAATTGCAACAATTGCGAGAAATAACGGCAGATTTGTATGATTTAAACTCGCAATTTTGAGTTATAGTCAGTATTGCGAGATATATACTCATGATTGCGAGAAATAAAGTCAGAATTGTGAGATAAAAACTCGTAATTCTGACTTTTCTCACAAATGCAAATTTGTATCTCACAATTCTGACTTTATAACTCGAAAATAGTCAGAATTGTGAGAAAAAAAGTAAGAAAAGCGAGATATAAACTCGCAATTGCTAGAAAAAGTCAGAATTGCAAGATGCAAACTCAGAATTCCGAGTATTCATCTCACAGTTCTGACTTTATTTCTCGCAATTGTGAGTTTATATCTTGCAATACTGACTATAACTCGAAATTTCGAATTTTATATCACAAAATTCTGACTTTATAACTCGAAAAAAGTCAGAATTGCGAGATACAAACTTGCATTTGTGAGAAAAGTCAGAATTGCGAGTTTTCATCTCACAATTCTGACTTTATTTCTCGCAATTGTGAGTTTATATCTCGCAATACTGACTATAACTCGAAATTGCGAGTTTATATCACAATTCAGATTTTTTTTCTCAAAATTTTGAGATAGAAACTCACAATTCCGAGTTATAAAGTCTGTTATAAAAAAAAAGATATAAAAAAGTTGTAAAAAAGACTGATATGTTCTGATTTTATAACTCAAAATTGCAAGTTTATTCTGTATCATGCAGTTCTCAGAAAAAAAGTCAGAATTGCAAGATGTAAAAAGTCTGAATTGTGAGCTAAAATGTCGCAATTACCTTTTTTAGTTTTTTATTTAGTGGCCATGGTATCCATAGCATTATATTGGTACATAAAAAAAAATTACTTTAGAAACATTTTCCACTCATAAATTGCTAGTAAATGAATTACAAAGAAATGGCAAGTAACAATTAAACTTGAATGTTAAAGTATAAAGACTAAAATAGTATTTTCTTGTGAAGTGCATTCCAATAACTTTTTTGGATTTAATTTGAAAAAGTTTTTTTTTTTTTTTACCGTGTGCATCACTGTATTGCACACATGCATTAGTTCAGCCTCTGGTTTGCCAATACTCTTTTTTTATTGGCATGGTGTAATCCTGCTGAAATGTGTGTTGACCCGTGTGTCTTGTGTTTGATGTGCAGCGCTGTGTGAGGGCCAGTGTCTCAACGGAGGCTCCTGCGTCTCTCCAGATACCTGTGTCTGCCAGCAGGGCTTCACCGGGAAGAGATGTGAGACAGGTAAGACGCAATTAGGCCAGTGGAAGGACATTTCCTGTAACCTTTCAACAGATGCCAGAGCAAGAAATTTGGGAGTGGAGAAAAGTGTACAACACATTCTCATACTGTGATGTTGCTCCACAAGTGTTTTCATATTATAGTGACAGAGTGAGTTGGTAGAAATGTAGTGCCGTAGGAGCCATGGAGGAAAGGTGATTTATTTTGGATATTTTCCAGGCGAGTGAGAAAGTTATCTCAGATGATTTCCAAGAATGTGAACATGATCAAAGATTTCTCTCTGTGGACTGTGCGTTAGTTTGTGACACTGTTTGCTAGGAATTAGATGATTAATGTCAAAAGATAATCTAAAGTGATGGTTGCAAATATAAAAACCCATACAATGTATTTTTGGCTATTGCTACAAATATACTCATGCTACTTATGACTGGTTTTGTAAGATATAGATCACATCTCTTCCATGTCATTTCAGTTTGTGTCCTAATCACGTCAGGTGACACACGACATACGTTTTGCCCATCGCTTTGTTTGTGTTTTGTCACGCTGTGCTGACAATCCCTGCCCACGCCTCATAGCTTTATATTAAACATTAAATATGTTCTGAAGGGCTGTGATTTTGTGGCTTCACACAGTATTGCACTTTTAGTGCTGACAGGAAAATTACTTGACACTCAAAACTTGTCATTTTGTGGACAAGTTCTTCCTGGATTGTTGCAGAGCTGTACATGCAGGACTAAACACTGCAGAAAAAACCTTTTTGGAATCAGTATTTTGCTTTTAAAGTTATTCTACACTGTAATTTTTTTCTTGACATAATATAAATATAAAACATTAATAGAGTACATTTTACAAGAAAATACTATTTCAGTTTTTTTACTTTTAAATTGTATTCATTGTGTTTCTTACGCTATTTCTTTGTAGATAGTTAACTATGAAATTTACTTCTGAGTGAATTTTATTTCCACGTAGTTCTAAAAGATGTTTCAAATTTTCACTCAAGATCATATGAAAGCCTGTTTCCGCCACTTTATAAAAAACCAAAAAGTGTTTTTGTGACTTTTTTGTCTTACATTTCTGACTCTTTTGCAGAATTGCAAGATACAAATTCGCAATTCTGACTCTTTCTCGCAAATTCTAGTTTGTATCTCGCAATTCTGACTTTTTTCTTGCAATTATGGGTTTATGTCTGGCAATTCAGACTTTTTTCTCTCAATTGCGAGTTTATACCTGGCAATTTTGATGTTTTTCTCGTAATTACAAGTTTGTACTGTATCTCACAATTTTGACTTTTTTCTCACAATTATAAGTTTATATCTTGCAATTTTGACCTTTTTCTCACAAATGCGAGTTTGTATCTGGCAATTCAGATTTATTTCATGCAATTACGGGTTTATATCTGGCAATTCTGACGTTTTTCTCGCAATTACAAGTTTATATCTCGCAATTTTTTTTATTTATTTTTTTTTTGCAAATGCGTGTTTGCATCTCGCAATTCTGACGTTTTTCTCGCAATTACAAGTTTATATCTCTCAAATTTTTTTTTTTTTTTTTTTTTTTTTGCAAATGCGTGTTTGCATCTCGCAATTCTGACTTTTTTCTTGCAATTGTGAGTTTGTATTTGCCAATTCTGACTTTTTTCTTGCAATTGTGAGTTTGTATTTGGCAATTCAGACTTTTTTCTCTCTTATACCTGGCAATTTTGAAGTTTTTCTTGCAATTGCGAGTTTATATCTCGCAATTTTGACTTTTTCTCGCAAATAAGAGTTTATATTTAGCAGTTCCAACTTTTTTTGCAGTTTCTTGCGTGTTTGTAACAAATATGAGTTTATATCTCGCAATTCTTGACTTTTTTCTTGCAATTACGAGTTTACATCACATAATTTTGACTCTTCTCTCAAGTACAAGTTTATGTCTTGCAATTCTGACTTTTCTTTGGAAATGCGAGTTTGTATCTTGCAATTCTGATGTTTTTTTCTCACAATTATGAGTTTGTATCTTGCAATTCTGTCTTTTCTCTCAAAATTACTGGTTTATATGTCACAATTCTGACTCTTTTCTCGCAATTACAAGTTTATCAATTACAAATCTCACAATTTTGACTTTTTTTCTGGCAAATGCGAGTTTATATCTCACTATTCTGACTTTTCTTCACAAATGTGAGTTTGTATCTCGCAATTCTGACGTTTTTCTCACAATTACGAGTTTGTATCTTGCAATTCTGACTTTCCTCTCACAAATTACGGGTTTATATGTCGCAATTCTGACTTTTTTCTCCCAATTACGGGTTTATATCTCACAATTCTGACTTTCTTCTCAGAATTGCTTGATATAAACTTGTAATTGCGAGATGTAAACTCCAATTCTGACTTTTCTTTCTCACAATTCTGTAGTTTTTTCTCAGAATCGTGAGATATATACTTGCAATTGCAAGAAAAACAGTCAGAATTGCGAGATACAAACTTGCATTTGCAAGAAAAAAACTCTTTCAAAAACAATTGTAAGTTATAAATTCCAATTTTGAGGGGGAAAAAGACTGATATTCTCTCACAAATATTTTTTTCTTGCAAATGTTAGTTTATGTCTCGCAATTCTTACTTTATAACTCGTAATTGTAAGTTTATATCACACGATTCTGAGATAAAAGGCAGATTTGCAAGTCTGTATTACACAGTCCTGAGAAAAAAAGTCAAAGTTGCAGGATTTAGACTCGCAATAGTAAAAAACAAAGTCAGAACTGTGAGATTAAAAAGTCACAATTACCTTTTTTTTTATTTTTACTCAGCGGCTGAAATGGGCTTCCATAAAAACTAGCCAAAAATAATGATTAAGAAATTGATTTTTCACAGTGCAGGCTTTTGTTGACAGGTACAATTTCAAGCGAGCCACTGAACTCTGGAAAAGAGTTGGACATGAAGCTTTTTTATGGCTCTGGGATATGTGTGTGTGTGTGTGTGTGAGATAGAGAGACATAGACCCTTAGAACCTTTTGCTCAACGTTACCCAGCAGGGCATCTGCCGGTGGTTTTTAACAAACTGGTCCAACACCCACTCGCTCCTATGTGTGAGTGACAGAGGGATGATGAAGGGAAAAAGAAAAAGAGGAGTGAGGAGAGAGGAAATGAGGAGGCATGGGGACTAAAGGAGACAGCTGGTGGAGAGATAGAAGGGAGATGGAGTGAGGTGTGGTTTGCGAGACGCTGTGTGTGTGCTGAACGCCTGACTCACCGTTCTTGGAGGCAGAACTGGCTGACACACAGACTAACTCACAGCTATGTTACGTGGGTCAGGTTTTGCCTACGTTGCCGGGACCAAATGTCTCCACAAGGATGAAAAAAGCTTAAAATATCTACATAGGAAAAGAGTTTAATATACATGCCAAAACCTAGAAGTTATTTCAATTTCTAAGCTTCATGGCAGTTTTATCGCAGTTTTATCATAATCAGAGTAACTCTGAAAAATTGTGTATATATATATATATATATATATATATATATACACACACACACACACACACACACACACACACACACAAATTTATAATACAACATAATATTTTATATTTAATTATTTAAATCTAATAATTAATTAGTTTAATGAAGTGGAGCTAATTATTGTTTATTGTTAATTAGCATCTTTCCTTTACTATTTATCCTGCTTAACACTGAAAAATGAATGTATAATATTATGTAGAATAACATTTTATTATACTTCTTAAAACTTTTTAAATATATGTTATATGTATTATATATTTATTTTGTATTATTTCATTATATGTTTTATTTTACAATGCAGTATACATAATATTTTAAGTTGATGCTTTGTGGCATTTATTTATTTATTTATTTATTCATTAATTTATTTATTTGATTAGTTGATTGTTGTTGTATTTATTGTGAATCACAGAGGGAAAACATTTTAAAGAGAAATTAGGATAAAAATATTGAGAAACAAATGAAGACCCAAAAAACTAATCCACTGAAATCCACTGAGATCACAATATTTATTTAAAACTTATTTAAATATTTATTTCATGACTTTTTTTTCTTTTTTTTATTGTTTTAAAAATCCTAATCTTTTCTTATTTTCACATTAATTCGATTTTTATAAATATTTATAAAGAAGATTTTTTTGTTTGTTTGATTTATTTTCTTTTTTGTGAATTAATTAAGATTTTGAAATCCTAATCTTTTTCAAGATTTTGAAACCCCAATTTTTTGTTTTATTTTTTAGATATCTTACAAAATTTTGAAATATTTATAAAGACTTTAAAAACACAGATTTAAAAACAAAAAAATCACAGATTTTTATTGCAATTTCAGACTATTTAATTAATTTAATTATTTGTTTATTAATATAAAAATGATAAATCTTTATAAAGACTTTGAAATCTGGAGAAAAAAAGGACTTTTATTGCAATTGCACACTATTTATTTGTTTGATTGCTTGATTTTTCTTAAATTCAGAAGAAACAATTTAAGACCAAGACTACTACAGAGAAAAAAATCCACTAAAATCACAATGTTCGTTAAAAATACATATATATAATAATAATAAAAAAAAATGATAAAATAATATTTTTTATTATTTTCATGACTTTTTTTATTTCATTTTTTTTTAAATCTTAATGTTTTTGAAGATTTTGAAACCCATTTTTTGAGTTTTATTTTATATATAAATCTTACAAAAATTAGAAATATTCATAAAAACTTTGAAACTCAGATTTTTATTGAAATTTCAGACTATATATATATATATATATATATAGTTTTTTTAATTTATTTGTTTGAAAATAATTCAAACAAGAGAAAAAGAGAAATTACCCGTTTATTTATTTTTAAAAACTCATAAATATTTCTTACTAATTATATGTCATTACTTAGTTTTATTTCTTCTTATTATTATTTTTCTTTCAATTTCAGAAGCCCATATTTTTTTATTTATTTTTTGCTCTGTCTTTTGGAAACTATTGATCTTACTTTTTTTAAGTGTTGTATTACCTTCCTGTATGTATGAGCGATAGATTATGCGCTTTATGCCTGTTTTGCGCTCTCAGCCGTCTGTAATCCCTCACGGTTTCTCCCTCATGTTTTCTTTCCTCCTCTGAGGGGAAATATAATGTTATGACAAAAGCACAAAGAGGATAAATATTGCACAAACAAACATGAGAGGCAAAGAAAAGTCTGTTCTCCGTCCCTTTGAAACCTCCTATCCCTCCACTAAAAGAACTGCATTATTAAACTCTCCGTCTTTGTCAGTAAGCCTCTCTACTTTTTTTATCTATGCCAGCTTGACGTTGGCACGAGCGGCTCCTTACCAGTTCTGTAAATACAAAGCAATCCATTAGTTCAGGGGATATTGTTCTCCTGGTAAAATAGAGAAATGATTAGATAAGAGCTTTGTGTTTTTATTGTTATTCTGTTCTTTAATGAGAGTAATCGACTGAAGCACAAAGACTGAGAATTATCTTCTCCATCAAATATCCTGTCGCAGTGATGCTTTCGGAATAAAAATGCTGCGAGGGAAGCTCTCTTTTTATCTTCCCCTGAAAAGGAAGCTGTAGGGAGTCGCAATTCCCTTTCATATTTCGTCTCTTACCTCTTAGAAGACTGGCAGCGTGTATTATCCATCGGATTGGCTCAGATGCTTCACACGTGCTCTGTTCATAAAGGAAACCCAATTACAGCAGGTCCTCAGGGGTTAAACGCCCTGAGCTCGGGGTCCTTCCTCTTAAACAAGACGTTTCTGCAGGCTACTTGTTAATTCTTTATGTGATGGGTGTATAGCAAGGGGACGTGGGCACCTTCAACTTGCAGACTTGCGAAAAAATACCTCTGAACATCTTAACGGTGTCTTTGTATCAGGATGGAGTCTCTAGGAGTGTTTATTCCTAATATAAAGCTAGAACGGAGCCCTACCCCGATCAAATTTTAATGAGGATGTCTTCAGAAGCTCTGGTGAGACAGTCCCACTGGGAGGAGCATAACATTGCGTGTACAAAGAGATTCAAAACAACTGCTGGTTGGGTCCTTCGATGAAACTCCTGCATGTTTATTTAAGCGCTCTGATTATGTCTACTTCATTGGGTTCGTGTTTTCCAAGGCATTACTCATCAAGTCTAATGAGGTGGAGCTAATTAGTGTTAAGCTGTTAAGCGCGACTTCCCTTACTGTGCAACACAGGCCTCGGTTTAATCATAATCGGAGTAAGACTGAAAAATTATATTTTAGATTTATTTTGCAATATGTTATTGCACATTTTAATTTATAATAAAGCATCTTTTTCTAATCTTTAATTAAATAATCTTTCCTTTACTATTTATCCTGCTTAGCACTGAAAAAGTATGTATAATATTATGCAGAATGTAAAATAGTTATGATTGACTTATGACTTATGTTTTATATATTCATTTTGTATTATTTCATGTAATATATTTCAGATTTAATTTTGATTTACAATACAGCATACAGAATATTTCAGTTATGATTAGAAAATTTGTAAATATATATTATTTTAAATTATTAAATATATTTACTCATATTTTATTATACATTTTGATGTATTTATTATATATATATATATATATATATATATATATATACTGTATTTGTATTAATATTTCCTATAGAACTATAATTTATATTTTGATATTTTTTAAAACTTTATATAATATTATTATAATTTTTATTAAATGTTATGTAATGTATATAAGTATTTATTCTTGACAAGACCTATATTTTAATAAATATTAAAATATTTCATAACTATTATCATTTTTATTAAAGTGGTTAAATATATTATTTTATAATGTTAAATGTATTTATTTTGTCAGATTTTATTCTACATTTTATATAAATATAAAATATGTAATGTTCTATATAGAGATTTTTGTTATTTTATAATCATTTTGTCATATTTTATTATACATTTGAATTTATAGTACAACATTTTTATTTTGAATATATATATATATATATATATATATATATATATATATATATATATAATTTTATATAATATTGTTATAATTGTTATTAAATGTTATATATGTAATATAAGCATACGAGAATTCCTGAGAAAACCTGTATTTTTATAAATATATTATTATTATATATTATTATTTTTATATGTATTTTGTCATATTTTATTATACATTTAAATTAATAATACATAATTTTATTTTAAATATATATATATATATTCATATCTTTCATAATTACTATAATTGTTATGAAATGTAAGAAGTAATGTATGTTTATAAGTATTTTTTTCCTAAAAAGAGTTATGTTTTTATGAATATAAAATGATTGTTAAAATTGTTAAATATATATATAGGGATTTTTTTGTTTTGATATTCATTTTGTCATATTTAATAGGCATTTTAATTTATAATACAACACAAAATATTTTGTGTGTGTGTATATATATGAGTAAAAATGACGTTTGATGAATTAAAAAGTACTTTGTTTTGCTATTTATTATACTGTTGTTATTGCTATTTGTTATACATTTAAACAACCATAAAATACATTAAAAATATATAAATATATTTTTTAATTATTTTTTTAAAAATCCATTGTATTCAGTTAAAGTTAAAGTATTTACTTTCTAAATGCTCCTGTTATTCCAAAGAAACATTTTATTCTCACTGGATATCTTTGAAATACATCACCATCTCCAATAAAATGGGTGGCGAACAGCAGTTCGCTTCAGCTTTAAAGATAATACTTTCTTCTGAATTGCCACTTATATTGGGGAAGCTCTTCAAATCTGCTATCTGCCTACTCGGTAAGAAAAGGTGTGCTTTTGAACTTCCTGTTAAAAAAAAAGTGCCAGACTTTGTTTGAGAATGGGACCGGGCTTTCATGCACACACCCTCGTTTGCATCGAGGCCCTTCTACAGTGCTGAGTTCCCCAGTGAGAACCAGGAGTGGGTGTGAATCTGTTCATTAGCGTGAGGATGGAGGGGGAGGATGAAGGGAAGGGGGGGGGGGGGGGACGAGAGCAGGGCAGATGAAGGAGATAGCTGGGGTGGGAACAGCCGGGACGTAAAGGGACTGAGTGGATTGATGACTTACCGTTTGAAGAATCGTCCCTGATGAAATTGACTTGAGGATTCCACTGTGGACCCATAACTATTCCCGTCTGCGCTCATGGGATTGGATAATCTGTTTTACTTGGCACTTTGACTCGGGAAGTGTTCGGCCTGTTCTAGTAGTAAATTATACATCCTGATCCTCTTGATTATCTCAAAAAGAAATGGCACTCTTAAAGAAATAGCTCACCCTGAAATGAAAATCTGCTGAAGCTTTAACCCTCAGGCCATCCAAGATGTAGATGAGTTCGTTTCACAATAATCCACAAGTAATCCACACGACTCCAGTTCATCAATTAATGTGCTGTAAAGTGAAAAGCTGCATGTTTCTAACAAACAAATCCATCATTAAGGGAGACATATCACGAAAATCTGACTTTTTCCATGTTTAAGTGCTATAATTAAGTCCCTGGTGTGTCTACCAACCCAGAAAATGTGAAAAAAAGGACAACTCAGTAACTTTATTTTGGTAAGCCTTCCTCTGCAAGCATATGAAAAAAACAAGCCACTCAGATTTTGCTCCTCATGACGTAGAAAGATCTTCACCCACATCTCCACCATTTTGTTTTTCGCAAACGACAACGACGTACCAGCGCTAATGCCATTGCAAAAGTCCGAGCAAAGCATGCTAACTGTTCTGTCATTTCATGCACAGATTAGCACAAACACAATTTAGAGTCCCAGCCTCAGACGAGACAAAAGAGCAGTGGATTTATTGATTTATTTACTGCCACACAGATCTAATATAAACCTGTGATTTCTTTCCCAGCTGTTTACTTTCACAGGCATAACCGTTTTTAACTGTTTTTGTTATCCCTGTGTATTTTTAACATAAACTTGTGTGTATTTGACAGTTTAAGTGCAATAAGACATGAAAGAGAACTTAGTTTAGTATGAGAATGCTTAGAGACTTAGAGAAGTATGAGTGTGTTTCTGGTTGCACTCAAAATAGGCATTTTCAAAATGATAGGCAGTGAAGTATTTTGAGACTTAAAAACTTAACACATTCTGGGGACACTTACGTTATGTATTGTAAAATGGGGCATAATAGGTGTCCTTTAGGATGTTTTTAGCTTTAAACCTTGCTTCCGACAAAAATATGAAACCTATATCCATAACTGTCACAAATCCGGCCTCTGTCGTTTCTCACATTCATCTCCAGAGATCTCCAGCAAATTTGCCTCCCAGACTCCATTTCCCATAAACCCTTGCATAGGATCTATTATGGACACCTGTTTTCAATCAGGAGGACTATAAAGGCTGCACTCTCACACACTTACATTGCAAAGTATTGTTTTGCTATTGTGGTTTTCCTTGTTCAGTCTTGTTGCATTCCTTGCCTTCCCTTGCCTTGTTTATGTTTTGACCCTGGACTGTTTCTTTGTTTTTGATCGATAGCTGTCTGCCCTATCCATTGCCTGTTTTGTGGATTACTCTGTTGCCTTGCCTTGGATGTTACTGTTTGCTGGTATTTTGACCCTGCCTGTTTTGACTGCATTCTTAAAGGGTTAGTTCACCCAAAAATGAAAATTAGCCCATTATTTACTCACCCTCAAGGCATCTTAGGTGTATATGCCTTCCTTCTTTCAGACAAATGCAATCAGAGTTCTGGCTCCTTCAAAATGCAATGGGTGGGTGTTTCTCTTCATCAGTCCAAAACAAGTTCAATAAACAGTTGAACAGTTCGCAGTTGTACACAGAGTCTCGTGAAAACCGTTTATTTACTGGTACAAAGGTAACAAAGCTTCCTGACTTTAGCAAAGGAAAACCAGTCTCCAGAAAACCTCTGATATTTTTTCCCGGAGCTGTGTAAGGCACTTTTTATTATGGATGGATGCACTTTATTAGATTTGTTTTGGTCTGATGAAGAAAAAACACCCGCCTATGCCATTCTGAAGCTAGGAAGTGCCAGGATAATTTTTAATGTAACACCGATTGCATTCGTCTGAAAGAAAGAAGTCATATACACCTAGGATGCCTGAAGGTTCCTTCAAGGATAGCTGTTGCCAATCAGGAGGACTATAAAGGTTGTACTCAAACACACTCACATTGCAAAGTATTGTTTTGCTATTGAAGACTCTACAGAGTGTTTTCTCATTTTCCTTGCCTTGCCTTATGTTTTGACCCTGGACTGTTTTCTTGTTTTTGAATCGATAGCTGCCTGCCCTGACCATTGGCTGTTTTGTGGATTACTCATTTGTCTTGCCTTGGATGTTACTGTTTGCCGGTATTTTAGCCCTGCTTGTTTTGACTACGCTCTTTAATCTATATCAGAAGTTGAAACTAATATGGTTTAAAATGTATGATTTCAGCATGATAGACATGATAATTAAAACCAAACAGTTGGTTTTTGGCAAAGTATCTGAGGCAGGAGCTGTTAAGGCACAGCCCTATTCTGGAAAAGAGGGCGGTGAACAACAGCTCATTTGCATTTAAAGAGACATGCATGAAAACAGCGTGTTTCTGCTTCCAATCAAAATAGCCATTTTCTGGACTCCATTTCCCACAAGCCCTTGCCTCGGAACTATTACAGACACCTGTTTCCAATGAAGAGTACTATAGAGGTTGCACTCAAACACACTCACATTGCAAAGTATTGTTTTGCTACTGAGTGTTTTCTTGTTTTCTTTGCCCAGTCTTGTCGTGCTCTATACCTTGCCTTGTTTATGTTTTGACCCTGGACTGTTTACTTGTTTTTGATCGATAGCTGCCTTCCCTGACCATTGCCTGTTTTGTGGATTACTCTTTTGCCTTGCCTTGGATGTTACTGTTTGCTGGTATTTTGACCCTGCTTGTTTTGACTATGCTCTTTAAATCTATATCAGAAGTTATAAAACTAGTTATAAAACTGCGTGTTACTGCTTCCAATCAAAATAGACATTTTCCGGACTCCATTTCCCATAAGCCCTTGCATAGCAACTATTACGGACACCTGTTTCTAATCAGGAGGATTAAATAAAACCTGCACATGGTTCCCCAACTACATTGTCATGGCTCCTACGTTACAATAACATTGCTTTCTCCAGTGAAAAAGTCGTCTCGTCTGAATCAGGAGAGAAATATGTACAGATCAAGCACTCTTTTTTCTAAGCGAAAACAGTCCAAAATTGGATTTTGATGTGAGAGGAGAATAGGGGATAGACGTTGTCACTGAACGAAGCATTATTATGAATTGTGAACTTGATGGTTTAATGGTAAAATGACTTGATGATTGATTCGCTTCTTACAAACAGAGCTTTTCACTTTACAAGATATTAATTGATGGACTGGATTTCTCGTGGATTATTGTGATGTTTTTATCAGCTGTTTGGACTGCAAAGGATCTATTAGTGAGCAAGTAAGGGAATGCTAAATTTCCTCAAATCTGTTCCGATGAACAAACAAACTCATCTACATCTTGGAGTGCCTGAGGTTGAGTAAACTTTTCCTCTAAACGGACCTTGGTTTTTGCTAGAGCGAAACTCACTACTGCAAACAAATGGAAATATATGAGGATTCCAAATGCTGAAGATGGAACAAATGAGATGGAGACTGTGCATTGTGCCGTCGACTTGTGACATTCCGTGACAAATTAGTGGCAGGGCTGCAGGACAGCGGGAACCCTGGGGGTTTGCCCGTGAATACACAGTCAATCAATACTCGCTACTGCTTACTGACAGCACAAATGCCAGCCGTTCCTCTGAGGGAGATGAGTGCAGTGTGTGTTTGTGCTCAAGGAAGAAAATGAATAAATGTCATCAGCACTGCCTACATCTATGTATTATTCAGCACTGTTTGTGTTATTTTCGCCGTTCTTTGTTTTTGAGGGACGGGGGATTTAGTGTTAGGCGAAGTGAAATCTTTAGAGAAAGTGTGGAAATCTTAGTCAGAGGAGTGAAAAATATTCAGAACCCTCCTCACATCAGACATTCCATTTCTAATCAAATGTTCTGCAGATTCTCTTAAAGGGATAGTTCACAAAAAAAAATTAAAATTCTGTTATTAATTACTCACCCTCTTGTCGTTCCAAAGCTATAAGACCTTCGTTCATCTACTGAACACAAATTAAGATATTTTTGATGAAATCCCAGAGCTTTCTGACCCTGCATAGACAGCTATGCAAGTGACATGTTTAAGGTTTATGTTCTGTAGATGAACGAAGGTTTTACAGGTTTGGAACAACATTTTTTGTTTAACTATCCCTTTAAAGAATTTCTTAGCCTGTGCAATACTAACATGCAACACTTGCAAACCTAATTCTCAAGGTCTCTCATATTCTGTGCTCTTTCACAAAGACTCTCAAGGCTACATACATTTTTCCCTCTCTCTCTCTTGCACACCCATAAACACAAAGTATTCACCCGCTTTTATTTTACTGACTCTACTCAGCCTTGCCTTCACTTCATACATCGAAGTTGCCATTGAAATGCAATATAATACACCACTCTCTTAATAGTCTTAATGAGATGGGTGAGGTGAAACGTATTCGGTAGCCTAAGGTTAAAGTCACAAAATCATTTCTCTCCCAGTATGCCATTGTGGTTGAAGTTGTCATTGAACTGACTGGGTCTGAGTGATGCTCGGCGGAGCTTTCTGTGAAAGTGTAATCCAAGGACAAGCACTGAAAGTTGAATAGATTCTGAAGAGCATCATTATCAACAGCTGTTGGATACGCTGCTTTCAAGACGCCCATGGCGAAAGCTCTATTTGTCTGCCTTCCTTTGTGTTTGGTGTGAGGACAGACATCAAATATATTTATGTAGATTTGTATGCGTTTAGGAATTTGAAAAGGTTGTGGAAAGAGGATAACACACTCTAGCATAACTAGACATTAGAATATGCACTTTATGGCAGTTTTTTATGAAATTATGGTGATAAACATTGTATTGCATTTTAATTTAATTAATTTAATGCAATACCGGCTTAATGCGTTATGTTTTCTTCTAAAGCATCAATGAGCCTTTGAACCTTCTGCAATTCATATTTCATATTTCATACTATTTTAAAAAATGTTTTTTATGGTATGTGACAACTTTTGACGTCATTCAGGTACAGTTGTGCTCACCTAGAATGACACTGTGCTTATTTTGCACACTTCTTGGGTTTTCTTATGCGTGTCTCCACATTGTCTCCTTAGACATCGACGAGTGCTCCGATGGATTTGTGGAGTGTGACAGTCGAGCCACTTGCGTCAACCTACCTGGCTGGTATCACTGCGAGTGTCGCGATGGCTACCATGACAACGGAATGTTCTCAGCCAATGGAGAGTCTTGTGAAGGTAACTTATACTGAATGAAACTATGCTTCTTTTAAATAGAAGTCAATGGAGAAAATGTATCAGTAGTTACGACATACACCAGCCAACTAGGCCATGCTAACCAAGTGACTTAATTGGTGTTTGGTGTCCTCTTTGTTTCTACATGGCAGACATTGATGAATGCGAGACGGGCCGGCACAGCTGTGCTAATGACACCGTGTGCTTTAACATGGATGGAGGTTATGACTGCCGCTGTCCGCACGGTAGGAACTGCACGGGTGACTGCGCCCATGACGGGAAGGTGAAACACAACGGGCAGATCTGGGTGCTGGATGACGACAGGTGCTCTGTCTGCTCTTGTCAGGTGAGCCGAAGGGGCTGATGGGAATTGTGGTCAAGGGAAAACTCAGAAATGGATTTTTACTCAGTCTCTTGTCTTTCTTTCCTGTTTTAGTCGGGGTTAGTGATGTGTAGACGGATGGTGTGCGATTGTGAGAATCCCACAGTGGATGTGCTGTGCTGTCCTGAATGCGATCCTCGTCTGAGTTCTCAGTGTTTGCATCAGAACGGTCTGCTGGCGTACAGTAACGGAGAGACCTGGGTGGAGAACTGCCAGCAGTGCCAGTGCATGGTGAGTGGCAGCATGTTATGCCAAGTCGATGTGGTAATGCATTATGATTGCCAGTATATATTTATAAACTAGTATGTAGTGTATGGTTGACATTGGAAGAAGCTATTGCCAAAGAACATTAGAAAAGATGATATTAAAATGATTATTATCTAAGCATTTAGAGATAAACAGTGGAGCCCAAATGTCTGAGACCACTAGTAAAAATGCTTTTATTTGACATGCATTTCTATTTTTTTTTATTAAAAAATTATGTCATTATAAAATATGTTATTGAACCTAATGTATTATAAAACCTAATGGTTCGTACGATGTGTGATCTGAAAATATATTGAATGCACTGCCAATTCAATGGAAGCTATGGAATTTGTTAAATGTCATATTATATATTTAATATAATGTTACATATATTTTAAATGTGAAAAAAATTATATGTTATTATATCATATATTATAAAATATTAGTTTTTATTTAGGCATTTACACATTTAAAAAATAATATACATGTTATATTTTGAAAATAATACAAAATATATATAAAAATATTTGATCATACCTCTGATCATACCATACCTTGGAAATGACTATTTTTTTGTGCCGTGTAGTATTATATATTTTGTAATATTTAAAATGTCAAAAATTTTATTTATTAATATTAATTATTTTGATATATGCATATACTTAAATATTTAAAATAAAAAAATGTTATGTTATACATGTTATGTATTTTATATATATATATATATATATATATATATATATATATATATATATATTCAAACATTCTTTGTGCATGTAATTATTGTACTTTAATTATTGAATATGAGGTAAATGTAGTAATTTATACTATTTTTTTTATTTTAAATGTTAAATTAATTATTTTTTAAGATATATGCATATTTTTTAATATTTAAAATATCATACATATTATATATTTAAAAATAATACAAGAATATATTTAAATATCCTTAGATATTTTAGCGTACTTTTGCTTTGTTATATAAAATATAAAAAGAATTCAATTAAAAATGAACATTTTTCTCAGACTTTTGGATTTGATTATTATTTGTGCACTAATTATAATGTTATTATTTATTATGAGGTACTTAGTATTATTAGTTACTTAATATTTTACATTATTTTATATTTTTTCATATTTTACATGTCTAAAAACATATTATTATTTATTATTTAGATATGTGTATATTTGTAAATATTTAAAATTATACATATTATATATTTTTAATTAATAAAATAATACATTTAAGCATTCTTTAAACTGAAGAATTAACATGTTTTTACACTTTTGTGTATGATTATTATTTGTACGTTATTCAATTATAGTATTATTATATATTAATATTATATATTATCTATGTGCTGTTTGTTATCAAATTAAAATATCATTAAATATCATTAAAAGTAAAAATGATTTTCTTAAATCAAGTGTATAATAATAATAATAACTATTAGTAACATATTTTTAAAACTAAATGAAAAAGCACTTTAATTTATGATCTCTCACATTTATATATCATGACTTTCAAAATTAATTTCTTTATTAAATATTGTATAAATCTCACGTATGAGAAGTTCAGCTAATAACAGCATAACTTGTCATATTCTTCCAAATACATTGGCAGAAACAGCCTAAGAGTTAGAGTGAGAGTGAAAAATGGTCACGTAAAAAAGAACTGCACCTTTTTTGGTTCACCCTTACTAAAGTTATAACTGGACTCGAGGGAAAGAATATGATGCAAAAGTGTGAAATATGTCCCCTTTAGCTAGTATGCATTCACACATGCACAATGCTGAGAAACCCCACTGTCATTCTTTTCTCTGTGTATTAGATTCAGATTCAGAGAAACTGCTGGCCACAGTGGAACTTTCTGCAATATCTCAAACCTTGAACAATGCAGTTTTCAGCCCCTCTGGTGTTTCTCCCTCCGGTGTGTTGTGGTTCAGCACTGAACTTTGATCCAATAGCCATTTTTTCCATCTTTATGCAGAACTTTCTGCACTCTGAGAAGAATTGAATTATAAAGTCCAGCTAACTCTATCTTTCTCTCTAGTGAAAATCCTTAGTACGGTATTTGTTGAGCTGACAATGGGTTCAAACAAGGTTTCTAAACTTGTCAGAGGTTCCTCACATGACATGCCAGGCTCCCAGCTCACATTTTCTCTGTCTGGGAGTTTTTTCTTTTAGTTCACAGAGAATGAAACCTTTGCCTCAGGGTTTAGGACTGATAAACTTGTAGGTGTGTAATGAATTCTGTTAAAGACTTCTGGACAGTTGTGGATGTTGTTTTTCAAGTTACGGCTCTGGATTAATTGCTCAATAACTGACTTTAAATTGAAAGCCATTTTTAATCCTAGACAAGTGTAATCTGTGTCCATTAAACCAGCTTTGAGAAAGAGAAATTATCAAATAGAGCCAGTTTCACACTGTCATATTGAAATTTCATTAGGTTTCAGTACAGCTGTTTTTTTGTTTGTCTCTTTTATGTATACCGTCGGACTGTTATCACATTCTCTTTCAGTCAGCGCTTTTTTTTTGTCGTTTTCAACCCCCTTTACTCTTCGAATCCCTCTTCTCATCAGTTTTTTTCCTTGCTCCCTCTGAAGTAAAAAGAACACAGGACTTGAAAGAGAGGAAGAGACACTGAAATACGAGAGAATGGAGCAGGAAGAATGCCTTGTGTTTTAAGAATACAAAAGTGTGAGGAGTGGAAGAACAAAGACTGTTTCCGGAATGGAAAACTCCAGGAGGGGAGAGAGAGACATTGAGAGAAATATGCATTCCCTTTGTAATCAAGGTCTACGTAACCCGCTCGGCCTGATTCAGGATGTAATCTAAAAAAAAGAAAAATGTTGTCTTGCAGTGAAAAACAGCAATCAAAAAATGAATCACCCAAAAAATGAATCATTTATTCGCCCTCATATGGTTTCAAACCTGTATCTTGCCTGAAACAAAAAGGAAAGGATTTTAATAATTCACAGATCATCTGTAAAATATACATAAAAAGATTTTTATGATTCAGAACCAATAATAGTGTAAATGAAATAGTCTGAAGACAAAACGTAAGTCATTATTTACTGATCAAAACATTGAATCTGTAACGATCATTTAGACCAGAACAACAGATTCATTAGAGTATATCAACAGGTTCATTAAAATGATTTGACTTAGTAGTAATTATTTATCAACAAACTTAAATCAGTACTTGATTCACTACAGGTCAATGAGTTGAACTCAAGAACCGGGTTAGTCCAATCTGTTACCAAATAGTTTAGACCAGATTAGAACAGATTATCAGACTAGATCAACAGATTCATTAAAATGTTTCAACTCAGTAGAATTATTCATCTACAAACTTGATTCACTACTTGATTCACTACAGATCAGTAAATTGAACTCACGAATTGGATTAGTCCCATCTGTAACTGAATCATTTAATCCAGAACAACAAATTCATTAGACTAGATAAACAGATTCATTTAAATGATTCAACTCAGAATTATTCATCCGCAAAATTGATTCACCACTTGATTCATTACAGATCAGTGAGTTGAACTCAAGAACTGGGTTAGTCCAATCTGTAAATGAATCATTTATACCAGAACAACAGATTTGTTAAAGTAAATCAACATATTCATTAAAATGATTTGATTTAGTAGAATTATTCATCCCCAAACTTGATTCACTATTTGATTTACTACAGATAGTCCAATCTGTAACCTAATCATTTAGACCTGAACAACTGATTCATTTAAAATGATTCAACTCAGAATTATTCATCCACAAACTTGATTCACCACTTGATTCATTACAGATCAGTGACTTGAACTCAAGAATTGGGTTAGTCCAATCTCTAACCGAATCATTTAGACCAGAACGACAGATTCATTAGACTAGATCAGCAGATTTATTAAAATGATTCAACTCAGTAGAATATTCATCCACAAACTTGATTCACTACAGATAGTCCAGTTTGTAACCTGAATCATTTAGACCAGAACAACAGATTCATTAGAGTAAATCAACAGATTCATCAAAATGATTTAACTCAGAATTATTCATCCACAAACTTGATTCACCACTTGATTCATTACAGATCAATGAGTTGAACTCAAGAACTGGGTTAGTCCAATCTGTAACTGAATCATTTAGACCAGAACAACAGATTCATTAGACTAGATCAACAGATTCATTAAAATGATTTGACTTAGTAGAATTATTCATCCACAAACTTGATTCACTACAGATAGTGAAATATGTAAACAAATCATTTAGACCAGAACAACAGATTCATTAGACTAGATCAACAGATTCATTAAAATGATTTGACTTAGTAGAATTATTCATCCACAAACTTGATTCACTACAGATAGTGAAATATGTAAACAAATCATTTAGACCAGAACAACAGATTCATTAGAGTTAATCAACAGATTCATCAAAATGATTCAACTCAGAATTATTCATCCACAAACTTGATTCACCACTTGATTCATTACAGATCAATGAGTTGACCTCAAGAATTGGGTTAGTCCAATCTGTAACTGAATCATTTAGACCAGAACAACAGATTCATTAGACTAGATCAACAGATTCATTAAAATAATTTGACTTAGTAAAATTATTCATCCCCAAATGAGATTCACTACAGATAGTGAAATATGTAAACAAATCATTTAGACCAGAACAACAGATTCATTAGACTAGATTAACAGATTCATTAAAATGATTCAACTCAGAATTATTCATCCACAAACTTGATTCACCACTTGATTCATTACAGATCAATGAGTTGACCTCAAGAATTGGGTTAGTCCAATCTGTAACTGAATCATTTAGACCAGAACAACAGATTCATTAGACTAGATCAACAGATTCATTAAAATAATTTGACTTAGTAAAATTATTCATCCCCAAATGAGATTCACTACAGATAGTGAAATATGTAAACAAATCATTTAGACCAGAACAACAGATTCATTAGACTAGATTAACAGATTCATTAAAATGATTCAACTCAGAATTATTCATCCACAAACTTGATTCACCACTTGATTCATTACAGATCAATGAGTTGACCTCAAGAATTGGGTTAGTCCAATCTGTAACCGAATCATTTAGACCAGAATAACAGATTCATCAGACTAGATAAACAGATTCATTAAAATGATTTGACTTAGTAGAATTATTCATCCACAAACTTGATTCACTACAAATAGTCCAATCTGTAACCTAATCATTTAGACCTGAACAACAGATTCATTCAAATAATTCAACTCAGAATTATTCATCCACAAACTTGATTCACTACTTGGTTCAATTCCGATCAGTGAGTTGAACTTAAGAATTGGGTTAGTTCAATCTCTAACCGAATGATTTAGACCAGAACAATAGATTCATTAGACTAGATCAACAGATTCATTAAAATGATTTGACTAGAATTATTCATCCACAAACATGATTCACTACTTGATTCACTACATATAGTCCAATCTGTAACCTAATCATTTAGACCTGAACAACAGATTCATTAAAATGATTCAACTCAGAATTATTCATCCACGACAACTTGATTCACTACAGATCACTACGTAATTCATGAACACAGCTGTTTTCTACAATAATAATAATAAGACATTATAAATAATAACAATTTTTTGATCTTTGAATTAGGATCAAGTCTGGAGGGAATGGCTTGTTTTTTCCTCGGCTAATGCAATTGACTTAGTATTAACTGAATGGTGAGACTTCCAGACGCCATATTATGCAAATGATCTCCTCACACTGTCCCTGGATAGACTAGAGTTTCTTCTCAGTCTGTCTTACACTTGCCGTGCAGTGTTTGTTCGAACTGACCTTCGCACACTTTTATGTTTGTCCTTCCAAGTACGCAATCACTTCCAAAAAGCATCCAAAAAGCATCATAGCTTTGATATACTTTGACACATCACCTGCGGTCTAGCAGATGTTACACAAAGTTTTAAAGAATACTGGAGGAAACAGAGCCCTGTGTGTGACTATATTAAACCAGCTCTGACCTAGGAGTGTCGTATCGATCCTTCATTACACGCTCCTCTCTGGATCAGTGAGCACAACACACTATTTGTGATTTGCAGCATGTTAAAGTGGGAAGTGTGTAATTTATGTGCTACTAGCCTCACCGAACAGGATTGCGAAAATATTGATTTAGTTTTCTGTATAGGATTGAAGTACGTCTCTGTCTGTGTGTTTCTCAGAGAGGTGAAGTGGACTGCTGGCCCATATCATGTGCGCCGGTGGCTGACTGTGAGTTTACGGTTGTTCCGGAGGGCGAGTGCTGTCCACGCTGCGTCACGGACCCCTGTCTGGCCGATACGGTTCGGAATGACATCACCAAGACCTGCGTGGATGAATACGGGATCGCTCGCTTCAGCGGCTCCGCTTGGACCAAACACGGCACGGAGTGTTCCCTCTGCCAGTGCAAGGTACTTGACACTTACGTAACCACCCACAGACACACACGAGATCAAGCGCTATATTTACTATTAAGTATTTAGACGTAAACCCCTGTGGTTGTCATTATTTTTAAGCTGGATCCTTTCACATGAAACAAGCACAGCTTTCCCAGGCCCGCTAAGGGTTTCATGGACATCTGGCTAATTTATTTTTGAACATTTTAATACCAATTCAGTCAAAGGCAAATGCTTTTGGTTGTGCGCCCAGCCACAGCTTTTGTTTTATTGTGTTTGTGCAGATAAATATTATTCTGAAAACACTTTATCTTAGACCCCATTGAATTGAGACCCTCTAGAACCTAATTTAAACCTGGAAATAAACAAAGGTTTATCATTTTGAAAAATCTAAAGAAATCAAAGACACTTTATGATAAGATTTATTGATTAACTATTTTAACAGACTGTGATGATATGTTTGCACAGTTATTACCACTGTAAATCTAGCAAAGTTTTTTTTATATATTTGATGTACATTTATAACACTGTACTTTGTTTTCTTGCATTTTTTTGAGTTTATATTAAAAAAAAATCTGAATTGTGAAAAAAGTCAAAATTGCGAGATGTTAACTCATGATTGTGAGTTTATAACTCGCAGTTCTGAGAAGAAAAGTCAAACTGTGTGATGAAAAACTCATAGTTCTGAGAAAGAAGTCTGAATTGTGAGACAAAAGCTTGCAGTTGTGAAACAAATCAGAATTGTAGGATAAGAACTCAGTTGTGAGAAAAAATGAATTGCGAGGAAAGTCACAGTTGTGAAAAAAGTCAATTGTGAGATAAAACTCAGCTGTGAGAAAAAGAATGAATTGTTAGAAACAGGGCTTAAAAACTAAAGTTTGAATTCATGTTTTTGGTCTGCCAAATTAATATAATAAAGAGAACAATAAAAATACCGTTATTAACCGGTTAATTTGGAATTTCTGTTTCCGTTTCTGTTCAGAACGATTAAAATTTATTTTGTTTTCGTTTTTGTTTTTGTTCCTGTTCCTGTTCAATGTCATTTGTTTTCGTTTTTCGTTTTCGTTCCTTGAACCGGTTCAGAGCCCTGGTTAGAAACTCACAGTTGTGAGAAAAAGTCAATTGTGAGATAAAAACTCAGTTGTGAGAAAAAAGTCAGAATTGTGAGATAAAAACTCAGCTGTGAGGAAAAAAAAGTCTGAATTGTAAGATAAAAACTCAGTTGTAAGAAAAAAGTCAGAATTGAGATAAAACCAGTTGTGAATAAAAGTGTCAATTGTTAGAAACTCACAGTTGTGAGAAAAAAGTGAATTGTGAGATAAAAACTCAGTTGTGAGAAAAACGTCTAAATGTGAGAAAAACTCACAGTTGTGAGAGAAAAAAAATGAATTGTGAGAAAAAATGAATTGTGAGATAAAAACTCAGTTGTGAGAAAAAAACAGCTGAGAAAGAAAAGTCAATTGTGAGATAAAAATTCACAGTAGTGACAAAAAAAGTCAGAATTATGAGATAAAAAGTTACAGTTAACTTTTTATTTTTTATTCTGTGGCGGGAAAAAAAGTGCGCTGTGTAAACTCAAAAAAGAATTGCACGATGTGAACTTGGAATTGCAAGAAAGTAAGTCACAAATCTGACTTTTCATGTACTGCAAAGAAACAAATTCTGAATTTAGAGATTTTAAAGTCACAATTACCTTTTTGTTTTCCATTTCATGGCAAAATTAGGCTTCAATACATAATTTATAATAAATATACATCATTTTAGCATGTCATGACTGGGGCTTCTAAGAAAATATAAATTGTACTGTAATTGAATTTCATAATTATTCATTTAATAAGATGTATTTTCACTAGTGGCCTTTGACATTTAAACCCCTCTCTAAAGGATAGGCTAAGTCATTTCTAGATAGACAGCTTAGAAACGCGGCCACTCCAGCTGAACACAGAGAAAACGATCCCGGATGCTGTGAGATGAATGAGATGAATGCAGGAATAAAGAACAGAGCTCAGGGACAGCAGCGAATTCATCTACTTATTAAAGCACCTTATGTGACTGGCCAAGGTCATCAGCATCATTTGAGCTGAAAGATGAATCATGAGAGACTGTACTGATGCTTATTCAATGCGTTACACACATACAATATGGAAATGCTTGAGTGAGTGTCAAATTGGCTACTTTTCTTTCTCTTTTTTTGACTAATGTCTCTTCTGCTTCTCTCTCTTTCCCTCCCTCTCTTTTTCTCTACAGAACGGTCACATCTGTTGCTCTGTGGACCCTTTGTGCCTCTAGTCCTATTCAAATTTTGTCTGTTATACTTTCTCCCCTTTGTCTCGGCTCTCTGTACAGTTTCATCCCCTTCAGAAGATCATTTTATACCAAATCTTCACATGTATTATAGCATATAACAACAATATACAGCTCAGTCACTCACAACAAAAGATTAATGAGAAAACCGAATTGTTTTAGCTTTGAACGGTGTTTCAGAATTGCTTGATGCATTTGATAAGATGTTTATTGATCATTATTCAACTATCATCGGAAACCATGACGCAATATTCAGACAAAGAGATGAAGTTTCACGAATTCCATTCGATTTTAAGGTTTCAGTATTAAAGCTATGTCGTCATTGATCGCAGTGTTTTGTGCTTGATGGGTTCAGCAGACTGCAGACATGGTAAAACCCTTTGTAAATGACCTACAGTGTTTACTTCTTTCAGTATTAATGGTTGTTCTGCTCCCTTCCAGGGAAAATATGATCTTGATGTTGTGAATAGTTTATTTAATGTGTTTGTTTCTCACGTCTTTACTTTGATGTTTTATGTTGCACCTTTAGTCAAATGGATGTTTTGTTTCCTTCAATGGCTCGGTGCACTAATTGTGTCATGGTGAAATAAAAGGTTTCCATTGAAAAAATATGCAGATGCATTGTTCTTCTTTAAACTTTAAACTTTAAGCTTTTGATTTCATCTTAACTTCAAGTATATTTTTTCTGAGAGGCTTTGGGGTCTCTAAGGCCAAAATAGAATGAAACAATAATCAGAATAATGTTATTTTCTTCTCAGCATCCACTTGTTTCCATCCTTGTTGATTTATTGTCATCCTCCATGTATCTTTTCCATGTCAAGTCTCTATTTAATAGAGCTTGCTGTCTTTTTTCATCAATCTGGTGTCTGAATCGTTGGTTGATGCTGGTTCTGCTACAGGCTTTCACATCTCACATGGTCTTTCTCTCTTTCTCACGCGTGCACGCAGTTTTCCCAACGCAGGAGATTACTGCAGTGTGATGGCTCTCATTTCCGTGATTTTACTGATCCCACAGATTAGGGACCATACTGCAGATCTGATGTCACTGTGCCAGCCCTCGCCTTATGAGAGCTTGCCATGTGCCAACCTCTATGTGACCTATAGTGTATGCTTAAATGTGTGGACATATGGGTGTGGGTTTGACTCTGTGTTTTCTCTTGATGGAATATACTGTATATCTAATCTGAGTAGCTATTTATAGAGTCAGCATTTGGGTACTTGGCATGAAGTGCTTTTGGAATATTGATATACTGTAGTCACATGCAAAACTCCATCTGAAACCATTTGAATGGCATTTACTATTTTATTTATTTCTCTTTCATTTTTATTTCAATTAAATATGTTGCAATACTGATTTTGTATGACCACATTAGTAGTAGTAGTAGTAATAATAATGATCAAAAACTATTTTAAATACCATTTAATAATTGTTTATTTATTTATTTACTCATTTTATTTATTTTTTATTTACACATTTTATTACTGTAAATAGTTTTGCTGTCAGCCTTTACAACCCTATGGTAATAATCTAAATGTTTATAATAATAATAATAATAATTATTATTATTATTATTATTATTATTATTATTATTATTAGTGGTTAATGTTAATTAGTGAAGGCAAATTTGATTAAAAATGGTGGAAACATACTAAACGCCATTGAAAACTATTTTAAATACCATGTATTAATTGTTTATTTTATTTATTTATTTACTGATTTTCTTCATTTTTCATTTACACATTTTATTACTGTAAATAGTTTTGCTGTCAGTCTTTACAACCCTATGCTAATAATCTAAATGTTTATGATAATAATAATAATTATTATTATTATTATTATTATTATTATTATTATTATTATTAGCGGTTAATGTTAATTAGTGAAGGCAAATTTGATTAAAATGGTGAAAACATCCTAAACGCCATTGAAAACTATTTTAAATACCATTTATTAATTGTTTATTTATTTTCTAATTTTATTCATTTTTTATTTACATGTTTTATTTCTGTAAATAGTTTTGCTGTCAGCCTTAAGAACCCTATGCTAATTATCTAAATGTTTATTATAATAACAAATAATAATAATAATAATAATAATAATAATGTTATTATTATTATTATTATTATTTGTCTAACAGCAGGAGCAGCTGAAGCATCACATTAGTAGTAATAATAATAGTGATTATTACTAATATTATTATTATTAACACTTTAAGATTAATTTTAGATTAATTAGTGGTAAATATGATTAAAAATGGTGGGAAAATACCAAACTTCATCTAAAACTAAATACCATTTATTAATTGTTTATTATAAATTATTACTATTTTATAATCTAAATGTTTATAATAATTATTATTATTATTGTTATTATTTGTCTAACAGCAGGAGCACCGCATTAGTAGTAGTAATAATAATAATAATAGCAGTAATTATAAATATTATCATTAACACTTAATATTAATTAGTGAAGGTAAATATGATTAAAAATGGTGCCAAACTTGCCATTTATTAATTGTTTATTATAAATTATTACTATTTTAATCATGTTTCTAATAATAATAATAATAATAATAATAATAATAATAATACTTTTTATTATTAACAACATTTAAGGTTAATTAGTGAAGGTAAATATGATTAAAAATTGTGGAAATATATTAAGTCCATCTAAAAGTATTTTAAATGTGATTTATTAATTGTTTATTTAAATATTTTATATAAAATGTGAATTTATTTTATTTTTTTAAACTTTCATTTACACTTACTGTAAATAATTTCATTGTCAGCCTTTATGTCAATATTATGAATGTTTATTATTGTTTTTGTTGGTGGTATTGGTCTAACAGCAGGAGCACCACATTAGTAATAATAATAATTTTTATTTATTTATTATTAGTAGTAGTAGTAGTGCTTAAGATTAATTAGTGAAGGTACATATTATTAAAAAAATAATGTAATAAAAGGCTGGAAACAAGGTAAACTCCTTCTAAAACTAGTTTAAATCCTGTTTATTACTTGCTAGTTTTTTATTTGTTAATTTAAATTTTAAATTTATTTTTATTTTATTTTTGTTACTAATGATGCTATTTTTTATGTTTACATTTTTATGTTTATATTTATTTGTCTCACTATAGGAGTACTTAAAATGATGAAAAAAACATTAAGACTAACTTTAATTATATTGGACATACCATGGTGGTATTAATATGCTATTCAGTGCAGTGTTTATTCCATGAGCAAAATTTTATTCAACAACAAAGATAAAATAAGTAGTATTCAGTATATTGGTCATGTGATATCAACATGGTGGCCCTCCATGTAAAATAAAACATGAGGCTTTGTTTCATGTGAACAAAATTGCTATTAAAATATTCTTTTTTTTTAAGGGTAGGAAAAATTACTGATTGCACTTTTGACCTGTAATCACCATGCTGATTACAATTTTTGTAGCCGCGCTTATTATTCTTATCTTCTCCCTCTCTCTTCTTCTCACCAAGTGCTTGTTTTTTTAATCTCTTGCCCTTTTCAGCACAGTGTGTAATCTTGCTGAAGTGGTGAATCGGGTCCCTGCCAAAACTAACTGGCAAGGTCTCTTTCCCCGTGCTGTTGGGCACTTTGGCGCTATATTTGTCTGCCTGTCCTGGCTAATGGAGAGCCAAGAGTCTGACTAGTGCTTCCTCATGCCTGTGAAGAACGGAGAGGAAGAGAGGAGGGGGGTGGGGGGGACCAAGTGACCCGGCATGTTGTCTGGTTATCCAGCTGGCTCTGAAAAGCCTGTAGCAGAGAAGAGCCCCACGCTTGAGCGGAAGTATCAGCACCATGGAGAGCTCCTCTGAGAGCTTCTCTTACGTCAGCACTGGTGGGACAGACTGCCAGGAAATCTGACTCTCAAAGAGGATCGAGCGTCTCTTTATGACTGTTTGACTAAGTTTTACAGGCTTGAAGAAATGCTTCACCCCGAAATGAACATTCAGGCGTCAATTACTCACCTTCATGTTGTTCCAAACCTCTATTGTATCACTTTCTTTCTGATGTGGAAACCAAAGAGAGGAAATTCTGCTAGTCAATTCTTCTTCATGAAGGGATGTAAAAGCACCACGAAGGTGACCCATATGAAGCCATGTGATGGTTTGTATGATCAGACTGGCATTTAAGTCATTATTCAATGATGATGGTACATTTTTGACATTTCTAAAGGGATAGTTCACCCAAAAATGAACATTCTGTTATTAATAACTCACCATTATGTCGTTCCAAACCTGTAAGACCTTCGTTCATCTTTGCAACACGAATTAAGATATTTTTTGATGAAATCCGAGAGCTTTCTGACATTCCATAGACAGCAATTCACTTGAAACATTCAAGGCCCAGAAATAGAAAAAGAGAATTTTTTTTTTTTTTGTGCGCAAAGAAAACAAAAAATAACGACTTTATTCAACAATTTTGCTTGCATGTAGAGCCGGCGTTCTGACATATTCAAAACAAATCAACATCTGCTGAGGGGATGAAAAGAAATATCTTGATTTTTGATGTTTGTCTTACTATAAAGGATCAGTTCACATCCAGAATACAATTTCCTCATAATTTACTCACCCCCATGTCATCCAAGATGTTCATGTTTTTGTTTCTTCAGTCAAAAAGAAATTAAGGAGGAAATGTTTGAGAAAAACATTCCAGGATTTTTCTCTATATAGTGGACTTCAATGGGGATCAACTGGCTGAAGGTCCAAATTGTAGTTTGAGTGTAGCTTTAAAGGGCTCCACACGATCCCAGCTGAGATTATAACAAATGTATTGACATTTTCATTAGCAACATTTTTTTTCACAGACGAAAATGAGATGATAACGAAATAGAAGTAATTTTGAATTACAAAAACGATGACAAAATTCTATTGACATTTTTGTCTGCAACATTTTTTTTCACCACCGAAAACGAGACAATAACAAAATAAAACTCATTTTGTATGACAAAAACTATGACGAAAATCTATTGACATTTTCGTCAGTGCCATTTTTTCACAGATAAAAACGAGACCATAATGAAATAAAACTTGTTTTAAATGACAAAAACTGATGAAAATCTATTGACATTTTCATCAACATTTTCTCACAGACGAAAACAAGACGACAACTAAATAAAACTCGTTTTGAATGACAAAAACTATAATGAAAATAACGAAATAAAACTTGTTTTGAATGGCATAAACTGCCGAAGTTTTATTGACAATTTCATCAATTAATTTTTTTCACCAACGAAAACGAGACAATACCTAAATAAAGCTCCTTTGAATAATAAAAACTATGATGGAAATCTATTGACTTTTTCGTCAACTACACTTTTTTCACAGACGAAAACGAGACAATAACTAAATAGTTTAGTAGTTTTGAATGACAAAAACTATGACGAAAATCAATTGGCGTTTCGTCAAAAAAAAAAAATACCAACGAAAACGAGACAATACCTAAATAAAGCTCTTTTGAATGATGAAAAACTATATGACGAAAATCAATTGACATTTTTCTCAACGACAATTTTTCACCGGCAAAAATGAGACGATAACGAAATAAAACATGTTTTGAATGACAAAATCTGATGAAAATTCATTGACATTTTTTTCACCGACGAAAACAAGACGATAATGAAATAAAACTTGTTTTGGATGACAAAAACTGTAGCGAAAATCTATTGACTTTTTCATCAACAAATAAAAACAAGACAAAAATGTTAGGGAGAGTTGATTTGGGAAGAGAGTCATTCAGAACGAATCTGCCGCAAGGTTAGGAGGTTAGATGCGTACATTTGAGCTGTATCATAGCCATTGACCAACCCAACCTTTATGAACACAGACAAAGAACTAACCACACTTTTCCAATGTGATTATGGTAATGCGTGAAGTTATAGACGCACACCATATTTTACAAAATGACAAACCGTTTTGCTAGATAAGACCTTTATTCCTTGGCTGGGATCATGCAGAGCCCTTTTAAACTGCAATTTGGACCTTCATGCTGATCCCCATTGAAGTCCACTATATGGAAAAAATCCTGGAATGTTTTCTTCAAAAAACGTAATTTCTTATCGCTTGTAGAAAGAAAGACATGAACATCTTGAATGACATGGGGGTGAGCAATTTATCAGGATTTTTATTCTTCTGTATCCACCTAATACTTCAATGCAAGTATGTTTTTTGAGCTAATAAAACAACCCTGAGAGTTATGCTAATTTTTCATAATGTGTGATGTTGTACGTTTCCTAATATATGAAGTGTTTCTGACAGGAGGAGGTTAGCGAAGGGTGTGATATTCTGACCAGTCGTATCCTGTTCAGCAAGACAGCACTTTAGAGAGGAGCAGACACATTAAAAACCTCTGATCCGACAGAAGAAAAGGAATCATGTTACCTTTGATCTTCACTGAATGAAGGAAGTCACGGTGTAAAATCTCCGTCTCGCTCTCTTTCACTCTACCCCCACCCCCCCAATCCCACCTTTTCAGCTCACTTCAGTCAATAGAAATTAAGAAGATCTGAAGCGAGATCCATTTTCTGTGCCATATTACTTTTATAGACCTATAGAAGCGGTTTGAATGATCTAATTTCACCGCATGGAAGGAGAAGTTTCCTTTTTTACATCATATTTACTGCCGCTTTAATACTTACACTGTTACCAGCAGCTACGCCTGCAGTTTAAAGTCATTTTAAACCAATCTGAAGTCAGATGAATCATTTTGATGGTGGAGAACCTCTACTTTGATATGATTTTACTCTGACATAAAACCACCTAAGCACTCGATGTGTGAAAGGCATGAATACTGAAGTATGGCAGAAGGGGGATTGGTTATGCTGTGTTGAAGGTTCAGCGGATCTACGGCCAGGGCTTTGCCTTTGAAGTCTGTGCCATCGAGCGTGCTCATGCAGTAATGAACACTCTTGAATAGCATGAATATTTTGAGCCGCCACTTTTTATTTTATTATTTTTCTCTAATAAAGCTCGGCGATACACTCAAGGGACTTAATGCAGAGTTTAAAAGCAGTCCTTGTCGCCAAGAAATAAATCCGTTTTTATTCCTGCAACGAGTCTCTTTTCATATGCCTCGCAAAAGAGATTTATTTTCAATTAATGGCTTGAATAATTTAGGCCTAATGGGCTTCATCATTCATCGTTTTGTATTCTGTAGAAAAGGATAGTTTCCAATTACAGGAGTATAATGGGAGATGATGTAGGGGGTGAGATGCTAACACACCCCTAACAGATGTAAACCTGAATATTTTCACTCCCAATTATGATTATTAATAAGGCTTGATAATCATTATCACCTCTCACCCTGGGTGTCATCATTTGGAGAATGTGTTAGGAGAGAGGAGGGGGTCCCATGGTACTCTCTGAGACGAAGATGTACTGTTCATTCCTCTTGTACACACGTATAGAAACAGCTTTTATGTTAAACAGGCCGATTGGTAGATATTATTCTGGCATTGTTTTAATACGATGCATTAAGAGCTTTTTGAATTTAAAACTTTTTGAATTTAAAAATCAGGGTAAATTTAAATTATTTTGTCATCTGGGAAACATGTAAGTATCTTCTGTAGCTTCTGAAGAGCAGTACTAAATGAAAAAAAATATGATAATTAGGCAAATTAAGGAAAATGTACACATCTTCATTCTGTTCAAAAGTTTACACCCCCTGGCTCTTAATGCAGTGCTTTTTCTTCTGGAGCATCAGTGACCATTTAAACCTTCTGTAATAGTTGCATATAAGTCCCTCAGTTGTCCTCAGTGTGAAAAGATGGATCTCAAAATCATACAGTCATCATTGGAAAGGGTTTAAATACACAGAAATGCTGAAAATCAAAGAATTTGTGGTACCTGAAGGATTTATCTGAAGAACAGCAGGCAGTTTAACTGTTTACGACAAACAAGGAACTCATGAACAACTATCACTAAACAAAAAAAAAATCATTCAGGTAGCAACACTATTAAGAATCAAGCAGATGTAAACTTTTGAACAGGGTCATTTTTATAATTATATTCTTTTCTCTTATGGACTATATGTAAACCTCTTTATTCAGGTTAGTATGATCCAATATTATATGTTTGTGTGTGGCAAAAGTATGTGAATATCTAGGATTAGCAGTTAATTTGAAGTCCATCTGTTGTTTTTAATCAATGGGATGACTGGCAGTGTCAGTGCATGCCCTGTTTTATTTAAAGAACAGGGCTCTATCAAAGTCTGAACATGTTTGTAGAAGTGAATCATGGCACAAACAAAGGAGATCTCTGAGGACCTCAGAAAGAGAGTTGCTATTGCTCATCAGGCTAGAAAAAGTTACAAAATCATCTCTAACAAGTTTGAACTCCACAGATCCACAGTCAGACAGATTGCATACACTGTAGGAAACTCAAAACCATTGTTACCCTGTCCAGGAGTGGTCCACCAACAAAGATCACTCCAAAAGCTAGGCGTGTTATAGGTTGCGAAGGACCCAGAGTAAGTTCTAAGCAACTAAAAGCTTTTCTCACATTGGTTAATGTTAATGTTCATGAGTCCACCATCAGGAGAACACCGAACAACCATGGCGTGCATGGCAGAGTTGCAGGGAAAAACCCACTGCTCTGTAAAAATAACCACTTGTGCCTGTCCAGTTTGCTAAAGATCATGTGGACAAGCCAGAGGACTATTGAAGGTTTGGAGAAAGAAAAACACTGCATTCCAGCATGAGAACCTTATCTTATCTGAGAAACATGGTGGTGATAGTATCATGGTTTGGGTTTGTTTTGCAGCATCTGGGCCAGGATGGCTTGCCATCATTGACTGAACAATTACTATTGGAGGACTATTGGAGGTTTGGAGAAAGAAAAACACTGCATTCCAGCATAAGAACCTTATCCCATCTGAGAAACATGATGGTGGTGGTGGTAGTATCATGGTTTGGGCCTGTTTTGCAGCATCTGGGCCAGGATGGCTTGCCATCATTGATGGAACAATGAATTCTGAATTATACCAGCAAATTCTAAAGGAAAATGTGAGGACATCTGTTCGAAAACTGGATCTACACAGAAAATAATCCCAAGCACACAAGTCGTTCTACAAAAAAATGGTTAAAAAAAGAACAAAGTTAATGTTTTGGAGCGTCAAAGTCCTAGACCTTAATCCAATTGAAATGTTGTGGAAGGGCCTGAAGCAAGCAGCTCATAGAAGGAAACCCACTAATTTCACAGAGTTTAAACATTTCTGTAATGAGAAATGGGCTAAAACTCTTACAAAAGCTACCTACAGTTATTGCGCAAAAGGTGGTTACACCATATATTAAAAGCAAAGATTCATATACTTTTGCTCAAAGATATGTAACACTGGATCATTTTTCTCAAGAAAATAACACTAAAGTATATATTTTTGTCTCATTTGTTTGATTGGATTCTCTTTGTCAACTTTTAGGACTCTCTTTGTCAACTTTCTGTAAAAATCTGATATGTTTTGGGTTACATTTATGCAGAAATATGTGACCCTGGACTACAAAATCAGTCATAAGGTTAAATTTTACAGATGTATACATCATATGAAAGCTCAATAAATAAGCTTTCTATTGATATATGGTTTGTTAGGATAGGACAATATTTGGCCGAGATACACCTACTTGAAAGTCTAGAATCTGAGGGTGCAAAAAAATCAAAATACTGAGAAAATCACCTTTAAAGTTCTCCAAATTAAGTTCTTAACAATGCATACTACTAACCAAACATTACATTTTGATATATTTATAGTAGGAATTTCACAAAAAACTTCATGGAACATGATCTTTACTTAATTTCTTAATGATTTTTGGCATAAAAGAAAAATCAATAATTTTGACCCATACTATGTATTTTTGGCTATTGCTACAAATACACCCCAGCGACTTAAGACTGGTTTTGTGGTCCAGGGTCACATATAGAAAATTCAAAAGAGTTCACAAAATTTCAAGCAGAACTGTATATATACATATGTGACCCTGGACCACAAATCTAGTCTTAAGTAGTCTTATTTGTAGCAATATCCAAAATTATATTTTTTTTATGCCAAAAATGATTAGGATATTAAGTAAAGATCATGTTCCATGAAGATATTTAGTAAATTTCCTTTCCTCAGATGATGTATCAATCTCAACTTCAAAAAATGGACCCTTATGACTGGTCTTATGGTCCAGGTTCACATATGTGTTTGTGTGTAACAAACTATAGTCCTAATTGGACTTTTGATAAGCTGAAACGTAGTTTCATTCCAGTCTCATGTTGGCGGTGTGCTGCGCATTGATTTATTTTATGCAGTATCTGTCATGTTTAAAAAAGTAGGACATTAACTATTACTGACAGTTCGTAGAAAGACACTGTCATATTAAACATATTAATGACTACCAAGGCTGTGTCATATGAATAATCTGTCAGTCGGCCTTGGTAGTTAAGGACTCCAGGGACGAGACTCCAATCAAGAAAAGGAGGTTTCAGAGTAATAATATTTTAAAACCTTATCACATCCACATGGGATTAAAAGAGGACTATATATACAGAAATGTATGATTTCCAGTCTTTAAACTCAAGCTTAGACAGAAATTGAATGTAAAAGTGACCCAGTCAGAACAAATATCTTGAACAGTATTTCTTCCTCAGTCTTTAAACGTTTTGTGTCTTAAGACTTCAATGTATCGTCACGAGTCGCAGGGTTTAATTTGGTTTTGTCTGTGTATGTTTTTTTACTCTTAAAGATTTGGTAACCATTGACTGCCATTATATGACTGACAGACTGCAACAGTTTGAGTTAAAAATCTTCATTTGTCAACTGCATCTTGGATGCCCTGGGGGTAAGCAGATAAACATCAAATTTTCATTTTGGGGTGAACTATCCATTTAACATGCTAGTGAATACTAGAATCAAACATTTTTCAGCCAGTAAGAGGTTCTCCATAACCTATATTCATAAATAACCTGCTTTATCTCCTAATAATAAATAGACCGTTCGGTAAACCTGCTTGAACAGCAAGGAAACGGTGAGCCATTAACGCAGCCCTGCATTTTTCATCTGTTTGAAATGTCAATAAACCCTGAGAACAAAGACTACCCTGCGCCAAATGTTTATTTTCCGCCCAAGGACAAAATGGAGTGTGAGTGCGTGTGCGTATGCGTGAGGAAAGTGAATTTCCTCGCAAAAAGGCTACTTTTGAATAATTTGTGCTTAAAAAGCCTTCTTGTAATATCAGCAGGATTCAGCACTCTGTCCTGCCCTTACATGCATTCTCTCTCCGCCCGCTGAATGCTAATGCAGGTGTTACACTGAGCTGTCAGGCCGCTCTCTCCTGCCGGCTATCAGATAGCTGCAAGACTGCAGTGTAAGGTCTTGACAGATGGCTGCTCGCTCACTCTCTCTCTCTTTTCTGTTGAAGGAAGCAGAAAGGGTGTTTTAAAGGACACTGTCAGAGCACTTTCAAACTCAGTCTCATCATTATCCTCCCAGCCCATCTCTCCTTCCTTTATCACAAACTCGTTTTTTTCCCTCCTCCTCTTCAAGTTCTATCCAACTACTTCTCTCTGACCTTAAAGTATCTCATGCACTCATGTCATTCTATTCTCCGTCTTGTATTTTTCTTTATCTGTTGCCTCTGAATGGCTTGTTGCTTTCTGTTGTGTGACTAAGCAATTGGAGCTTATTTTTAGACACATTGTTCACGTAGAATTAATATTTTGCAGGTGTAAACGGGTCTGAAATGTTTTGTGTGCATTGTACCTGTAATGGAAATACTTCAAGTACTGCTTTAAAATAATGATTCAACTGTATGTTATACAATACGTGGCAGATTTGTGACACTGGACCACAAAACCATAAGGGTCATTTTTTAAATTTAGATTTATCTTTATTTATCACCTGAAAGTTAGGTTTGTTAGGATATTGACAATAATTGAAAATCTGGATCTGGAATTTAAGTTGTTAACAATGCATATTACTAATCAAAAATAAAGTTTTGATATATTTACGGTATAGTCAATTTACAAAATATCCTCATGGAACATGATCTTTACTTAATATCCTAATGATTTTTGGCATAAAAGAAAAAACGATCAATGGATTGTTGGCTATAGCTACAAATATATCTGTGCTACTTAAGACTAATTTTGTGGTCTAGGGTCACATTTGGAGAAATTAGGCATTATGTGCTCACCAATGAATCCTCTGCAGTGAATGGGTGCCATCAACTGTTGATAAAAACACAATAATCCTGATTCAAACAAGACAACTTTTTCACTGGAGAAAGAAATAGGAATTTAGCCAGAAAAAAAATATGCTATATTTATTACAAACATGCAGATTTTTGCCTCACTAGATGTTTAATGATGGACTGGATTTGTGTTGATTACTTGTGGATTATTGTGACGGCACCCATTCACTTCAGAGGATCCATTGGTGAGCAAGTGATGTAAAGATAATTTCTCCAAATCTGTTCTGATAAACAAACAAAGTTATCTTCATTTTGGATGGCCTAAAAGTCAGTAAGTTTGCAACAAATTAGAATTTTTGGGTGAAAATCAAAAATCAAATCAAATCAAATCAAATGTAGCTCACTCCAAAATGAATTTGTCATGTTGAAGACTAGCATTGGGTGAACTATAAATAAAAATCAATAAAACGAAATAAACTCCAAAATTATTTTGTCATATTAAACATGTTATTTGGTGAAAAATAAAATAAAATAAAATAATAAATAAAAATAATAAAATAAAATAAAATGTAGCTCACTCAAAAATGATTTTTTCATAATAAAAATGTTGAAGACTAGTATTGGGTGAACTATATATTAAAAAAAAATCCAAAATGATTTTGTCATATTAAAGATGTTCAACATGTTGAAGACTATCATTGGGTGAACTATAAATAAAATAAAATAATAAAATACATTTAAATATAAATAAAATAATGTAGCTCACTCCAAAATAATTTTGTAATATTAAAAATATTGAAGACTAGCATTCAGAGAAATCAAATTAAATCAAAATAAATTATAAAATGTAGCTCAATGCAAAATGATTTTCTTCCCAAGGATTTTTAATTCTTTTCATTGGAAAACAAGTCAAAAAGTATAATTAAAAATAATTAAAAAGTCTTCCACCCTGACCTTTATTCAAACGGAACAGCATTTACTTTCCCTGTTCAGTAATTTTTAAGACAACTTTCAGGAGATTTTTCATGTCGGAAACAGAGCATGGAATATTTTTATTTATTTATTTTCAGTGTTAAAATACATCTCCTAGCCCAACTTATTTTTTATTTGTGAAGTGTGTGTGTTATAAAAGTTAAAAATCTGCCAGTAAAAATACACTTGTATAATACATGAAGAATGTTTTCCTCTCATCTATCTATCTATCTATCTATCTATCTATCTATCTATCTATCTATCTATCTATCTATCTATCTATCTATCTATCTATCTATCTATCTATCTATCTATCTATCTATCTATCTATCTATCTATCTATCTGTGTAAAGGAATATGAAATGTAGCCCTAGCAGCCATTAGGATCTTGCTGGTTGTAGAGGATATGTAATATTAATTACCTTATGTCTGGGAGCTATCTTAGAATCAAATCCACCTATCCATGTTTTCACTGACAGACAGATGGCTATACAGAACAAAAATCGATCCAAGCGCGCTCCTCTGTGTGCTCCAAAACAACCCCATTTAACATAAATTGCTTGGAGAACACAAGGGCCGATCTTTTTCTGTAGTCTTTGCATGACTGACAACAGAAGCCGCATCTTGAGAGAAAAGAGCGATGAGTACCAGGAGGGGGGAAAAAAAGAAATGAGTGGGAGAAAGTGTCACAGAGTGGACGTGTGAATGAGTGAATGAGTGCCAATCTGCATGGCTAAGTGTGACTGCCGTCAGAGTCTCTCACTGAGTGTGTGTAAGTGTGTGTGTGTTTGAAACAGAATCTCATGCAGTCTGTTTGAACAGTATCCATGTGCGTTATGTAATAACTGTTTGTCCAAACAAAACCGATCCATCATCACTGCTGTAATCATTTTCTGAAATGAAAATTGTATGAGGTTTATTTCAAAAACATGCTCACCTATGGATACAAAAAAATGCTATACGGTCATATAACCTATTTGAGAATATATCATATGTGACCCTGGACAACAGAACCAGTCATAAGGGTCATTTTTATCATCTTAATATATCCTATTTATTTTTGGCATAAAAGAAAAATCAATAATTTTGACCCATACAGTGTAATGTTGTCTATTTCTATAAATATACCCGTGCTACTTACAATTGCTTTTGTGGTCCAGGGTCACATATTTTGAGCATATATCATTAATTTGTAGGTAGGCTTGTGTTGGCTGTATATGGGCCACACACTGTAGTCTCAGTGACCAGTGAATCTGGGTCAGTTGCTTTCCCTTGAGTGAATCTCGACTAGACCATCTTGTGAGTCGATGGATGAAGAGCTAAATCTCTAGAGGTTGTAACACAGTTGATAAGCGCATTTGTGTATATATGGAGTAGAATTTGGGTCTGACTTCTGTGATTAAGTTTAAAGGGATAGTTCACCCAAAAATTAAAATTCTGTCATTAATTACTCACTCTAATGTCGTTCAAAACCTGTAAGACCTGGTTTATCTTGGGAACACAATTTAAGATATTTTTGATGAAATCCAAGAGCTTTTGGACCCTGTATTTACATCAACTCAACCACATACATGAGTGACTGGAAATGACACAGGCTTCTCCCAAAAGATAATAAGATGATGTACAAGAGGCGTCATTGTGGAAAAAAATATTTCTCAGCTTTTATTTACATTTGAACAAAAAGTGGCATGTCCAAAATTATTCATACCCTTTGGAAACTGCCACAGTCTATGGGAAAATCCAAAGTTCTATACCATTCCAAATAGTCCAAGCTGTTCTTAAGCATCCTAATTACCCTGATTCATTGGGAACAGCTGTTTTAATCAACTCAACAGGTGAAAAACAGAAGCTCTCTGCTGTTGGTTTGTGGACAATCATGGCTAAGACAAAGGAGCTCACTGAGGACCTGCGGCTGAGCTTTGTGGCTGCTCACAAGTCAGGAAAGAGCTATAAGACAATATCTAAATGTTTTGAAGTTCAGAAAAAGGAGAAGCCCTCAACCCTAAGAACACCAGCCCCACAGTCAAACATGGTGGTGGGAACCTAATGTTTTGGGGTGTTTTTTTAGCCGGTGGACCAGGGTACTTAATTACAATAAATGGCACCATGAAAAAGGAGCAATACATCAAAATTGTCAACAACAACATCAGGCAGTCTGCAGAGAAACTTGGCGTTGGGCACCAGTGGACATTTCAGCACGACAATGACCCAAAACACACAGCAAAAGTGTTGAAGAAATGGATAGCTGACGAAAACATTAACGGTTTGCAGTGGCCCAGCCAGAGTCCTGACTTAAATCCAATTCAAAATCTGTGGAGGGAGCTAAAGATCAGGGTGATGGCAAGGAGTCCTTCCAACCTGAAAGAGTTGGAGCTCATCGCTAAAAATGAATGGGCAAAAATACCAGTGGAGACATGCAAAAAGCTGGTCAGCAATTATAGGAAGCATTTGATTGCTGTAATAGCCAATAAAGGCTTTTCTATTGATTATTGAGAAGGGTATGCATAATTTTGGACATGCCACTTTTTGTTCAAATGTAAATAAAAGATGAGTAATAATTTTTTCCACAATGATGCCTCTTGTACATCATCTTATTATCCTCTGAAAGACATCTGTGTCATTTTTAATCAAAAAAAAAACTTGCTGGTTGAAAAAAAAATTACTTTAAGCCAGGATTTGCCAGAGGTATGAATAATTTCGGGCTTGACTGTGTATGTATATATATATATATATATATATATATATATATATATATATATACACACACACACACACACACACACACACACAATGTATTTAGGTTAAGTGACATCTTGTTCGGCGGACCTGTGTAGGTGTAGATAATGAGATAATGTAGAAACCGCCACTGAATACTGTGCAAATTATGGCCACGTCATTCCCTTCAAACACAACGGAAATACTCTTCACTCAGTATGAGCCATAACGAGAACTAAATGATGGACTCCAGGTACAAATTCAGTCCTGCCTGATTCTCAGCGCCTTGTTATTTTATTCCATATCAAAAATGTCAAAACATTGTGAGCTAACTTCAGCCCACACATATATCACATGCCTCTCGCCGGGCCTGCGCCGCTTGTTCCTCACGGATTGAGACAATTTTTCTCTCCTGTTCTCTATATCTCTTCTCGTCACTTGCGATCACAAATTGAGGCAGGAAATTGAGAGAGGAAGGCAGAAAGAGAGAAGGGAGAAAATGAAAAGCCCCTCACTGTTGGACCTCCTGCATATTTCCTTTTGTTAAATCGTTTTCGGCTGACTCGCTGCAGGAAATATTCTCCTCTCCACTTGCTTCCTACACAGCTCATTAGACCTGAAGATCCCCATCGTCCGTCAAACCCACAGTAGCCCGGGAAGCTCTCGTGTCCTGAACCTGTGCCTCATCCACCTCCGGAGAGAAGAGGCCACCTTTGTGTTATCTCTCGAGTGCAGGGGTTTGTTAGGATTGCGGTTCAGTATTAGGGTTTATATCCCAAAATCCATTTAAATCACGTTAATGCACTTTTTAGAGCTGCTCCAAATGGATTTCTGTCACATGAAAACTATGGAGGCTGTGTTTGTTTAGTCGTACTAAAATAATTTAAATGACCCTGGGCTGTGTGAACGGTCTTATGGGAAATTTAATTGTGTCAGTCAGACTCAGGGCACCTTGTCTCACATAACCAGAGTTTAGACAGTCTCGTGTTATTCTAGACTAAGAAAATGCCCAGTTGTCTGAAATGTGAAGTAACCAAAAATCTAGGTGGCATTTAGGAGAAGATATAAAGCAACATGAAATGTTTTAACTAACCATTTTATTTATTTTTTAAATAATAAAATTAGATATTTCCTTTATTATCTTTATAAATAAAATAAAATAAATATATAGCAATAAATATATAAATGACACAAAATGTGTATATATAAATATATATATATATATATATATATATATATATATATATATATATTATACACTGTTAAAATATATGGATAATTTCTATTTAAAATCAATTAAAATTTAAAAATACAATAAAATAATGCTTGTACCAAAATGAGCAAAATGTTTTAAAAAAATGAAAAATGTCTTATAATTTATGTATGCTGTAACTTGAAACAGACCAAATGTAAGACAGGATTGTATTTATTTTACTATTTTTAAAATTCTAAATAACATTTAAAAATTAAATAGATATGTAACAATAAAAATATAAATATATAATTTAAATATAACCGTTAAATACTGGTAAAGAAACTGTTTGTTGTGCAAAAATATATTTATTAAAAGTTTTATATTTTATTTTATTTTATATTTCATTTTATTAAATTTTAAACATATTCAGATATTTTTATTAGAAAAAAGACAAAAATACTGAAAATAAACTTTGTAGTGCAAGGCAAACTTTTTTAAATTTTATTTTATTATTTTAAATAACATTTAAAATAAATCAAATCAATATTGTTACACTTTTTTAAAATAAGATCAAGTAGATATGTAACAAAATATTTAAATAAAACAATAAAATAATAAATAAATGTATATTTTATGCGTGTAAAACATAAACAGAATATTTCATATTTAAAAAATAAATAAAATAGAATAAAATAAAGCTGGCTCTATGTAATAGTTCCAAAGTGTAGTAAATTGATATGTAACAATAAAATATTTAAATGTATATATATATATATATATATATATATATATATATATATATATATAACCATAAAATAATAAAATAAATATATTTATATGTATAAAACCTAGACAGAAGAAATAAAATAAAATAAAATAAAATACATGTGACTATATGTAATGTTTCCAAAAGTGTAGCAAATACATATGTAACAATAAAATATTTAAATATAACCATAAAATAATAAAATAAATGTATATTTTATATGTATAAAACATAAACAGAATATCTGATAATTAAAAATATAAAAAATATCACAAATAAAATAAAATAAAATAAAAACAGTAGAAATAAAATAAATAAAATAAAATTGGCTATATGTAATATTTCCAAAAGTGTAACAAATAGATATGTAGCAATAAAATATTTAGATATGTAACCATAAAATATTTAAATATAATAAAATAATGTATTTCATGCTCAAAAAAAAAAGAAATGAAATAAAAAATTTGGTTACATGTTATAGTTCAAAACGTGTTATAAAATGGGGTAAAAAAAAAAAAGTTAAATGTTAAACCAGTGTAGCTGAGACGGGGCTCACATTTGCGCCCACACGCTGATTTTAAAAATTGAAAATCATTAGGTCAATCATGTTTCATTTGTTCCTCTTGCATGCCTTATTCATGTGTGCTAAAAATTTTGAAACGGGCAGAATGTAGGACACCTGTCAGAGCCGGCGCGGCCATCAAACCCAGGACTTCTCCTGCTATTGCGGGTTAATCTCTGAACTCCCTCTGAGACTCATTAGCCGTTTTAGTTGGTGAGTGCTAATTATGAGTTTGTGAGGGTAGCGGCATTTGCGAAATACAAACCGGACGCCCCTGCTGGGCTCTCGCCTTTCCATCAGAGCGACCCACATTCATACAGTCGCATCGGCGCACTCATGAATATATACAAAAAAAACCTCTGAAACGCATTCAGCCCACCTGTGGTGCACATCTGTTCGCCAGCACACACCTGGAGAGAGACCCCCGCAGTCGTCTGGCGCAGAGGCAAAGATGTAAGATTATGGATTCGTACTTTTTCAAACAGACTTTAAAGCCTTTGCTCAAGACTCATGCAAAATAAGCAGAGATAGTTTTAAGTCTGAAGTCTCTCTGCAGTGAATTTTGAGAGTTATATTTGATCCAACAAAAGCCTTCTGAGCTGGAGATTGCCTTCAGCGATGAATATTAATTTAGCGATCCGCGATTCCTTTGTGTTGCAATAATTGTTGCCGTGGCTCGCTTTTAAGTGGCCGAATGGACTCAGGTGTTGTGGATCCACCAGCTGTACCTCTGGACCCCCATAAGGCATCATTATCATACTAAAGCAATGAGAGACTAGCGGATTCAGCCGTTCGCTCTCTGCCGAGGGGCCACGAACAGCATGGCGGCCCCTACAACCATTCGTCATTAAATTACTGTCTGCTCCAGCGTTCGCCAATCAGCAAACCCCCTCAGGCTTAAAAAGTACCTTGTCCAAAAGGACAAATCACAAATAAGGTCATATTTCCTCTTGAGAGCCTCACATGTTCTGTTACTGGTATTGATTTTGTGAGGTTATTTGGGAAATATGCAAATGTACCCTCTTTTATGCATTTGTTAAACCTTAAACATTATTAAAATGTTATATAGACAAGTATTTGCCAGTTGTGAAAGAAAATGACATTTCATTCAAGATATATACAAATTATATTACGTTTTATTGATTTATGTTTAAAATAAGAAAATATTGTTTGCCAATGGTGTATATATTTTTTAAAGCCATGTTTCTGACTATTATGCATTTTTTTCTCATCAAGTAAATTATTATTTTTAAACATATACAGATATTTTAAAACTATGTATTTATTCATAGATTTTTTTATTAGAAAAAAAACCCTGAAATTTTTAATAGAAAAAAAAAGACAAAAGTATGGAAAATAAGAAATTGTTTATAGTGCAAAGCAAAATATTTTGTTTAATTTAATATGTTTATTAAAATATTTATTTATTTTCAAATTCAGATATATATTTTTTAAATATAAGAATAAAATAAGAAACAGTTTATAGTGCAAGACAAAACATTTTATTTTTATTTATCTATTTATTTATTTATTTATTTATTTAATTCTTTGGCTTTATTTTATTCTTTCTGAAAAAAAGCCAAAAGCCAGTTAAGGAACTGTTTGTTGTGCAAAATATGTTTATTAAACATCTTTGTTTGTTTATTTATTTTCAAATTCAGATATTTTTATTTCAACAAATAGATAAAAATAAATACTGAAGATAAGAAAGATAAGTTTATAGTGCAAGGCAAAACATTTTTTGGAAGAAAAAAAATACTTGAGGAACAATTTGTTGTGCAAAAATCTGTTTATTAAAATGTATTTATTTATTTTCAAACTCAGATAATAATAAATAAATAAATAAATGGTTACTGTTGATAGTGCAAGGCAAAATATTTTGTTTAATTAAATATGTTTATTAAAATATTTATTTATTTATTTATTATTTTCAAATTCAGATATTTGTTATTTGAAAAATATAAGAATAAAATAAGAAGTGGTTTATAGTGCAAAACATTTTATTTATTTATTTATTTTAATTCTTTGGCTTTATTTTATTCTTTCTGAAAAAAGCCAAAATACGTGTTAAGGAACTGTTTGTTGTACAAAATATGTTTATTAAACATCTTTGTTTGTCTATTTATTTTCAAAGATATTTTTTTAAACACATAGATAAAAATTAATACTGAAAATAAGAAACTGTTTATAGTGCAAGGCAAAACATTTTATTTATTTATTTATTCTTTCATTCTTTGGCTTTATTTTATTCTTTGGAAGAAAAGACAAAAATACTTGTTGAGGAACAGTTTGTTGTGCAAAAATATGTTTATTAAAAATGTATTTATATTTGTATTTAAAAAAGACAAAAATACTGAAAATAAACTGTTACTGTTCATAGTGCAAGGCAAAACATTTTATTTAATTTATATGTTCATTAAAATGTTTTTATTTATTATTTATTTTCAAATTAATTAATTAATTTTCATATATTTATTTATTGTAATTCTTTGGCTTTATTTTATTCTTTGTGAGAAAAGACAAAAATACCTGTTAAGGAACAGTATGTTGTGCAGAATTAAAAAAAATATATTATATATATATTTATTTATTTATTTGTGAGAAAAGTCAAAAATACTTTTTAAAAAAAATATATAAATATATGTAAATATGAAATATGTTTATTAAAAATATATATTATTTATTTATTTATTTATTTTCATATTTAGATATTTTATAAAAAAAAACGCAAAATTAATTTATAATAAAAAATAAATATTTATAGTGCACTGCAAAACTACATTTTATTTTATTTTATTTTATTTTATTTTATTTTATTTTATTTTATTTTATTTTATTTTATTTTATTTTATTTTATTTTATTTTATTTTATTTTATTTTATTTTATTTTATTCTTTGAGGGGAAGAGCCAAAAATACTGGTTACGAAATTGTTTGTTGTGCAAAAATATGTTTATTTAAAAAAATATTTATATGTTTTTTTTTTTTTTGAGGGGGAAAAGCCAAAAACACTGGTTAAGAAACAGTTTGTTTAAAAAAAATCGTTTATTAAAAATGTATTTATTTATTCATTTATTCATTCATTCTCAGATATTTTTATTAGAAAAAATGGCTGAAAACAAGAAACTGTTTACAGTGCAAGGAAAAAAATATTTAAGGCTTTATATTGGTTAATGTAGTTTTTTTATATTGAGATATTTTTTAGAAAAAATACCAAAAATATAAAAACTGTTTATTGTGCAAGGCAAAACATTTTATTTTATTTTATTTTATTTTATTTATTTACAGCCCTGAAAAGGTGACTGCTTAAATCTGTCATCCGCTTCTGTTCTAACTATGCATATGCAGCAGATTACATTCATTTATTTGCCAAATCCCTACTAGGTATGTCCCAGCAGCTCTGACTGAAGAGCATCAAGCGGTCATGAACAGCAATCATCTCCATCCATTAAACAGCTCCTCTTTGCATCATTCCTGAGAGAGGCAAATCTTAATATTCCCCTCAGCAAAGCAGCGCGTGGCTCTGGACTAGCTTGTAGAAATGTCATTAGCAAGCTGTGGGGGTCACGTTCCCAGCCCTCTAATCGTTTTTCAGTGGGCTGCTCTCCTACCCACTACAGCAGCATGAAAAGGTGTCCGTTCACATGATGCCATGCATCACTCTGATAGCCAGACCCCCTGGGCTCTTCATTAGACCTCCGTTTCCGGACAGATTGTGCGTGAGGGCCAGGGTTTGAATACGCAATGGGCCGTCTGCGCAGATCATGAATGAGCCCAGCTGATTGGACGGCGTGAACGGAAGTGTAGGATCCTTCGCGTTGGCTGACATGCAAGAAATGTGGACATATGTTTAATATGCTGCTTAAAAGATTTGTGTGTTTGATACATGCTTTTGAAAAATACCAAAAAAAAAATTTAATTACGAAAGAAAGTTATTTTGAAGAATATTGGTAACCAAACAGTTTTGCATATATATAGCCAATTAGTAGATACATATTTACTTGTTTTTTACTTATTCTATTAAAAATATGAAAGCATTATGTTTATGTTTTATACAAATTATATTACATTTTGTTGATTTATGCTTTAAACAAGGGGGAAAAAACTATTTGAAAATGAAATGATAAATTATTTTATATTCTAAAGAAATTCTCTAAAACCATGACCTATTTATTTATTTTTAACATTGTTTTTTTTTTCTATTCCTAAAAAACTGACCACTGAAGTCTTTTTTATTTAATTTCAAATTTAATTTTATTTTATTTTTAGTGCAATTTTATAATTTGGGTGCTTTTCCAGGAATTTAATTTAATTTAATTTAATTTAATTTAATTTAATTTAATTTAATTTAATTTAATTTAATTTAATTTAATTTTTTATTTTTAATGCCATTTTTTTATTTGGGTGCTTTTCCAGAAGTCTCTTTTCTTTTTAATTTAATTTAATTTAATTTAATTTAATTTAATTTAATTTTATTTTATTTTATTTTATTTAATTTTATTTTATTTTATTTTATTTAATTTTATTTAATTTTATTTAATTTTATTATTTTATTTTATTTTATTTTATTTTATTTTATTTTATTTTATTTTATTTTATTATTAATGCAATTTTATAATTTGGGTGCTTTTCCATTCCTAAAAACTGACCACTGAAGTATTTTGTTTTATTTTATTTTATGCAATTTTATGCAATTTTAATTATTTTATTTTATGCAGTTTTATTTTATGCAGTTTTATTTTCTTTTCTTTCATTTTATTATTAATGCAATTTTATACTTTGGGTGCTTTTCTATTCCTAAAAAACTGACCACTGAAGTATTTTTCTTTTCTTTTCTTTTCTTTTCTTTTCTTTTCTTTTCTTTTCTTTTCTTTTCTTTTCTTTTCTTTTCTTTTATGCAGTTTTATTTTATTTTATGCTATTTTATTTTATACAATTTTTGCAATTTCATAATTTGGGTGCTTTTCCAAAAGTCTCTTTTTTATTTTATTTTATTTTTAATGCAATTTTATAGTTTGGGTGCTTTTCCATTCCTAAAAAAACTCACCACTGAAGTCTCTTTTTTATTTTATTTTCTTTAAATACAATATTATAATTTGGGTGCTTTTCCATTCCTGAAAAACTGACCACCTAAAGTCTCTTTTGGGTCCCATTGACTTCCATAGTGTTTTTTGTCCATACTATGGAAGTCAATGAACCTGAAAACAATTGGTTACCAAAATTCTTCTTCTTCAAAAAAAAAAAAATAAAAAAATAAAAATCATCCTTTGTGGTCTATAGAAAAAAAAAGTCAAGTTTGGAACGACATGAGGGACAGTATTTGATGGAATTAACTATATTTATTATACAAAGGTAAAAATTTATATTTTCTATAGTATAGGGATTTACCTTTGTATAATAACACATCCCACACAGTTTTGTGGTATAGACGTAAATAATCCCTCAAATGCCATTGGATTTTGCCTGGTGGACAATAAGATGGCAGAAAAAATCCCTTAGACTCAAGCCATATATAGAGCATTTGTGAACTGCTGCTTAATTATACTACCATACCATACCAATTCAGCTTTTCTAACCCTTCATTAGGTGTAATATTAGCCTAAACAGCAACAAGGTTGATGAGCATTCACAGTGAGTTGAATAGGGTCAGCAGGATGGAGAATATAAGACAATGAAAGGGAGGAGAGGGATGGAGAAGTGAAGTAGTCTGCATGCTGTAATCCGGCTAAGCAGGCGTTTCTAATGGCCCTCTCAGTGTAAGACATTTACCGCCTCAAAATCCCCCTCACAATAGATCATTCTAAATAAATCCCTCTGCAGCACTCCCAACACACACACACACAGCGCTCTAGCAGCGCTTGATAAATGGCAGTGTGTAAACTGAGGTGATGTTAATTGAATCTGCGAGAGTTATTCATGCTGAGAGAAGCATTTTCAGCGCTTTGACTGGAATTTTCACGGTCAAATACATTTCTGTACAATTACGCCAGTTCATTAGTAGCACCAGCACAGCCATCTGCTACTCACAACTGAGGAAACCCCTCTATAGGACCCCTCTTTAGATGAGGAAATCAGCTATAGGGGGAAAATATGTCTTGATAATGAGATCCTAATATAGGTTCAGTCTAATTAGGTACGAGGATTATTTCTTGACAATTTCTGGCCTTTTAGTGCAATGTTGAGCAATGCAGTGTTGCTAATATTTGAATGCAAACACTTTAAACATGACTTAGTGCTCTAGGAGTAATTTGGATCAGGCACAGACAGATGTTCTCCCTCTTTGCCTTCCCACAGGTTCAAAGAGGTCAAAGAGACACAGAAAAGGTCAAGCTTGTTGCGGCTCTCTGCTTTTTTATGGTACAAAATCAACAATTTAAAAAGTAAAAAATGTATAAATATTTCGACAAATTTATTTGCTATTTAATTTATTTATTCATAATTGTATATACATTTATCTACTATATATGTGACTATAAATCATATTAAAAGAACAATAAAAATAATAAATAATGTTGTCTTATTGTTATTATTAATAATAATATTATTATTAATTGTATATCACAAATGTTAATTGTATATATGTATATACTGTATATGTGATTATTAATAATAATAAAATAACAATAACAATAAATCATAAAATATTAGACATACACATTGCAGAATATAATATATAATATTTTATATTATTAATATTTTCACAGTTAAGAGTATGTCACTCAATCTGTCCTAATTCACTAGATTCTTTGCAATATTTAAGTGATATTTATTTATTATTTAATTATTTATTATTATTATTATTAATTGTGTATACATTTATGTACTATATATGTGATTATAAATAATAATAAAAAACAATAAATTAATAATTAAAAATAAATCCTATAATATTGCAGAACATAATATATAATATTTATAATAGTTTCTTTGTAATATTTAATTCATATTTATTTATTATTTAAAATTGTTATTTATTATTATTAATTGTTTATACATGTACATGTATGTTATGTAGTATATATGTGATTACAAATAATATTAAAGACAATAAAAATAAATATTAATAATAAATAAACGAATAAATAATTATTAAAAATAATTAATTGTGTGTGTGTATGTATGTATGTATGTATATATATATATATATATATATATATATATATATATATATATATATATATATATATATAATTTTTAATAATAATAAAAAATACATAATAAGAAAATAACAATAAAAATAATCAAATTTAAAAAATAAATCAAAATATTAGACAGACACACACACCCATTACAGAATATAATGTATAATATTTTATAATATTAATGTTGTCACAGTTGAGAGTATGTTACTCAACCTGTCCTAATTTACTAGTTTTGGGGGTTTTTTTGCTATATTTTTTCATAATAATGCTTGAGACCACACACTTTTGACAACAACCCAAAATAAAACGTTTCTTTCAGCCTTCATTTTCAGTCACTATTGTATATGCCGAATTTTTTTTCTTTTCTTTTTTTTTTAAAGTCATCTTCCCTTGTTTGTGGATTGAATTTTGAGTTGAAAACCATTGCACTGTATCCCATGTGACAACTGGTTGTCACTAAGTTCTATTGCTTTCAAAACATCATATATACAGAGAATTACAAAGAGAAAATGCCTGAAAGAAAGAGGGAAATAACAGGTGAGATGTGTCTTAATGGAAGGTATTGTCAAATCTGGACAGTAGCATCTAATTTCGGGGCTTCAAGCCACACCCAACACTGCATCCCGAGAACAATGAACAAAAGCATTGGGATGGTCTTCGAGAACACAAAGAAAGATGTTTATCTTCATTTCTCTCTCTCTCTCTCTCTCTCTCTTTATTTTTTCACCCAGTCCAAAAGATTAATTTGCTATTGCTACAATAAGTGAAATTAAATTACAAGATAATTGCGATGTGTCAACAAGATCTCTCTCTTCCTGATCCAAAGATGTCCCTCCCCCATCCCGTGACTGATGTCTCCGCCACCTTTCATGACCTGCGTAATGGATGGGGTGATTACAAAAGCATGTACCCCCCCCCAAAAAAAAAAAAACCCAAAGAGAAATATTCCGCTGTCCTCCAGAGTCGCTCTTAATGCACGCACATCATGGGTTGCTGGATAGAATTGGTACAACTATAAAATATGAGTTTAATAAAATAGACAGTGTAGTCGTGTCACCCATCATATCTTGATTCATTGATAAGTCAGTGCTGTGAAATGGTGGAAGCCAGTTCCACATCCCAAGGGCACCCTTGTGTTTCGTGTAGAGCAAATGTGGACCGTCATTAGGTTAGTGTGAAATGGTCCTGGAGAGAATGCCACAAAATATCATTTGGGGGCAAAATTGCGCCTCTTGGTTTTAAACTTCGTTTAGCTTGTTTCCTGGTGTTTTTCAATAACGCCGGGAGGGCAGCAAGGAAAAGTAATAAGAGGTCATGCCATGTTTTTTTTTCATGTTAATTGCAAATTGGACCCAATATCCACCCTTTTCTTCCTGTAATTTTTTTGGTCTGGCTTCTGGTCTCATCCGCGTCCAGCTATTTTTAGCTGTGCAAAACAGCTGGTATTGCTGCATAATATTGCTGCAAATTGGTGTCTTACCATAATAATTTAATGTATTCTCTTCATTCTCATTAAAAATGATTAGAAATTCACTTTATTGTCCGTTAAGGAAAAGACACTTTTCGCGATTAAGAACATTGAAAAAACATTCTAATAATATTAGCAGACTTTGGATAAATTAACACTGTTACTTTCCTGTTTGAAACAGTTTTGAAACAATCTGTATTGTTATTGTAAATCACTATAATATGAATGCATTATTAGACTTTAAATAAATACAGTTTCTAAGGTATGTGAACATTATTTCTGAATCATGAAATCATTAAAATGTTTTTAACATTGAAAACTTAAGAATGTTAAAAGTAGGGCTGGGTATTGTGACCAATTCGGCGATTCGATTCCATTTTTATTTTTATGGATTCAATTCGATTCGATATCGATTAGCTATCAATATTTCATTTAAAATGTTATGTTTTGCAGACATGGGATCCATATTTTGATATAAATGCTCTAACTGAAACTCTCCTACTTAAGTTTATTACTGAAATGCACATCTACATTAATAATAGGGTGCACACAGTTGTTTATTTTAAACAACTTTTATTTTAAATGAACACTGTAACAAGAAGTCATAAATATGTGCATCCATTGTACACCATGTAAACAAACTGCAAAATGCACATTACCGTAAAAAAAAATTAAAAGACAGTTACAGTTCTTAACTACAGCCTAATCATTTTTGATCACCAGATTTTTCTGCAAAAAAAGCAGCTGATGGTGACACCTTCAGGGTGAATATTCATATCCTCTTACGTGAAGCACGCGTGCATTAAGGGGATTTCCCGAATCGATATCGTTGCGTTAAACTGAAGATCGATTAAAAACGGAGAATCGATATTTTTTACCCAGCCCTAGTTAAAAGGGATGTCTAATGTATGGAAGCCTGTTTTCACCACTGAATTAAAAATGTAAAAAGGTTTAGGCTTTTTTCTCAGTTTTTTTTTTTTAATATAAACTCGTAACTGCGAGTGCAAGATATATTTGCAAGATATAAACTTCAATTCTGACTTTTTTCACACAAATGCAAGTTTGTATCTCGCAATTAAATATTTATACTTTTTTCACAGAATTCTGAATTATTTTCTCTGAGCTGTGAGATATAAATTTGCAATTGCAATTTTATGTATATAGCTCAATGTATATCTCAAGGTATATTATATATAAGGTATATCTCAAAATTCTGTCTTAACTCACAATCGCGTATTCTAAAAAAAAATAAAAAATCAATTGCAAGACAAAATCACAATTTTGAATTAAAAAAATTTGTTATTTCTCAGAATTGCGACTTTATTTCTCAAAAAATGTGTTTATTTCTCAGAATTGTGAGTTTATGTTTTGCAATTCTATTTTATAACTCGCAATTGCGAGTTAGTTTCACAATTATAAGAAAAAAGTTGATTTGCGAGTTTATATCTCACAATTCTGACTTTTTTTTTTACCCAATTCTAACTTTCTTCTTAGAATTATGAAATATAAACTTGCAATTGTGAGTTATAAAGTCCAATTTTGCGGGGAAAAAAGACAGATGTGTTCTCATTTGCAAGTTTATGTCTCATAATTCTGACTGTATTTCTCAGAATTGTGAGTTTATATCTTGCAATTCTGACTTCATTTCTCAGAAATGCAAGTTTATTTCTCAGAATTGAATTTCTCAGAATTGAGTTTCTATCACGTCAATATCAAGTCAGATTTGCAAGTTTATATCTTGCAATTCTGACTTTATAACTCACAATTGCAAGTTTACATCACGCATTTCTGAGGAAAAATGTGTGTCATACAGGGCCATGCTAAACATAACTGAAGTATCAAAAAATGAATCGGACGTATGATGGAGTATTTCTGTGCCAAATACATTCCTTCAGGGTTTGTGTAAGTTTCAAAAACTTCTTTTTTTTTTTTTTTGAGATTGGCCCTGTATGACATCATAAAGGGCAGAATTCCTTGTATGGGCACTTATCTCGAAAGACACAATTATTTCACAACAAATGCCAGGTTTTCACAACAAAACCCACCCAATTGCTACTCAAAACTAGCCCAACCACATTTCTGAGCGGGGTCCCCCGGTAATAATTGCATTTGGGGGGATTAAATACACATTTTTTGATGGGGTTCTCCTGGTAAAATTAGTATTTCACAGCTAAATATCACATTACTAGAGTCGCTTTGGCAACAGTGTGAAAGTAGTCCAACTCTGGGTCTGATTGATATTGAATTGTTGTATCTTTAATGAACACACTGGTTTATAGTGCAAACAGTTTTACCGTTTACTAAACAATGTTATTTTTCTCGTTAGTTCCCTTTAGCAAAAAATGAACCAGAAGTCTTGCCCATAGGCTTACTTCCACCATGAAGAATAAGGTAGATAGGTACTCAAGACCAACAAGAGAAAGAACTACTTCGGTGTGGGGATGTTTAAAATCCCACAGCTTTGGGGAAAGCTCATAAATTATGAAAAAAATGTGTTCTCTGCATGATTCATGGTTGAAAGGAAACATACTGTACAGACGTCACAACTGGGAAATGATTTCATAATCGAGAAGCACTCATCACAGTCATTACACCTCATGTAAACACACAGTTTGGCAGATCAACATGTCTTAGAGAGACAATAATTGCTTTGGTGGATCTCTATACAAAATGTATCGAGTCACGAGTCAGAAACGCACATTCATGTTGATTATAAATTCAAGTGGCTTTCCATGAACCTCCTTCATAAATGCAGCAATGGATGTCGTGCGGTGACCATAAATCTCCTACTCTGCCGCTGAAGGTCATGAAATTTTAAACACCAAAAGTTGGTGATGTCCATCTGGATATGAGCTATAAAGCAGCCGGGCTGTGCTAAAGCCACTAAACCCAGAGCCCGCTGACGGATGAAGGCAAGAGCGCTTTCAGCAGCGATAAAATAAGAAAGCATTCAACTGTTTTATGACTAATGCATGTGAATTTTCCTGCAGATCTTTCAAACACAGGTATAATATCTTCTTTGGGGTGTAATTTGGTTTTTGTTTGGTTAAGAGAATGAATGGTGGGGTTTTCCTGCCGTGACGTTTTGCAGTAATGCCATTTGAAAAGGAGCTAACAGTTGGATCTATTATAGCTCGTATTAGACTTAGAGTGGGCATACAGTATGTATCATTACAGTAGGTGCTTTTATAGCCATATGTGTAATTTTGTACACTAATATCATAGTCATGAGTAGGAACATCTTTTCAGACCTAATCTATTCTGTTCTCTACCTTTCTCCCTCCTACGCGCACCAACAAAAAACATAAGCCTACACATTTTCATTCTCTTTCTCAGTCTGTGCTGTTGCCACACACACACACACACACACACACACACACACACACACACACACACACACACATGTTGGGTTTACATGTTTTATGGGGACATTCCATAGGCGTAATGGTTTTTATACTGTACAAACCGTACTTTCTATGGCCCTACACCTAAACCTAGCCCTCACAGGAGATTGTGCATACTTTTACTTCATCAAAAAAACTCATTGTGCATGATTTATAAGCCTGTTTCCTCATGGGGACCTGAGAAATGTCCCCACAAGGTCAAAATCTACTGGTATTCCTATCCTTGTGGGGACATTTGGTCCCCACAACGTGATGAATACCAGGTACACACACACACACACACACACACTCAAACAAATGAGACAGCTTGAGTTATGGCCTCTGTATGTATCTTGATATGGCCTTTCAGTTCTGGACAAACACCTGATGGCAGCTTTGGATGGGTCTATTTATTTTCCCATTACAGGAAGGCCAAACAATACTGGGCTTATTGTGTGCACTGGAGATTTTTTATTGCACGAGAACCTTCCTGACTAAGCACGTGTCTCATGACAGCTTGTTAGCTTTGTCCTGTGCATTTTAATTATTGTTTTTAGTTTTGTGTCACTACTGTGCTTCAGAGATGGATTTAATAAGCAGGCTAATGAAAATTCACTCCCTCTGTTAAGTTTATTAAATGACGGCATCTGAAGAAAGCAAATACCTATCTGTAACTGCTTTTCTAGATTTACGTTTCATATTTAGTCTAAAGTTGTTTAAGGAAATAAAAAAGGCTTTTAAAATAAATAGGATAATTGCGGCACCTAGTGGTTAAAAGCATCAACGCTATAAACTTTAGTCAGGGTAACGTTATTTTGTTTTTGACAGGAATGAAAACGACGCTGTGAATGATAGAAGTACAGTACGTTCAGTGGAATGTACTGTTGTTTAACAACATACCGATTGTTCAGTTGACAAAACGTCTTTCTGAGAAAAAAAAAAAACTTTCAGTAGACATAAAATCCATGAAACCGTTTAGAAAGTTTTGGTCTGTGAAAATGACAGGACCTTCTTACAGTGCGTGCCATCTTAAATACGGTATTGTTAAAGGGATAGTTCACCCAATAATTAAAATTACCCTGTGAGTTAGGATGTGTTCTCACTTGTCATGTTTGGTTCGATTAAAACGAACTGCGATTGCTCAGTGCGGATCATTTAAGTAAATGTGAGGGCTGCCATCCTAACCCTGGTGTGCACCAAACAGGCGGACAAAGACAGCTAAAAAGATGGGTTTTGGTCTGCTTTTAAACAAACTCTGGTGCAGTTTGAATGAAATATGAACATATCAAAGACCAAATACTTCTAAACAAACCAAAAAGAGGAAGTAATGACAAGATGTGATGCTATGCGACATGATTTCACGAAGGGAACAAGCGGAGCAACGAGGAGGTAAAGTGCCTTTTATGAGCTCTTTGTGGTGAAAATGAAATCATATACACGCAACAATGAGTGTGCTTAGTCCAGCAGACGGCATTGGTTTAGTCGAATGCACCTTATCTTTTTGTTTGAAGTGTTGATTTCTGTCGCAAAATATATGTCATTCAACCCGACCGATCAGGTTGTGAAAGTATCACTATGCCTTTAAGGTTCGATATCTTTAGGTTTGCTGTCAAAAATGCCAGTGTGAACGCTAAGTGGACCAGGACCAAATGTATCATTTTCCTTTTTGGTCTAGACCAAATGAACCAAACAAACCAAACCACAATTGTGAACACACCCTTACTCACCCTTAAGCCATCTTAAGTTATATATACATATAAAAAAAAGTCCTGGCTCTTCCAAGTTTTATAATGGCAGTGAATGGGTGTTGAGATTTTTTAATCCAATAAAGTGCATCCAGCCATCATAAAAAGTGCTTCTCATGCAGCATTAGTTTACATGTTTATTACTGCATATAATTCATTAAAATATAAGTTTAATTTCATAAAGTACAAGTTCATATCAAAATGCACCTACTTTTTTTTTGCACTTTGTGTTTTTTTGTTGAATAAAATACTATTTTCCCCTATGTATTTCATCATTGAGGATTTCTTTAAAAAACTCATCTCGTCTCGTGAACCCAATCTCGTGTCTCGTCTCGTCTCGTGAGATAAGTGTCTCGTCACACCCGTAATGGGTACACTTTATTGGACTTCTACTGAACCATTAAATCTTAACAGCCATTCACTGTCATTATAAAGCTTGGAAGAGCCAGGACATTTTTTAATATAACTGTATTAGCCTGAAAGAAGTAAGTCATATAGGCTTAAGGATGGCTTAAGGATGATGGTGAGTAAGGGTGTATTCACACTTGTAGTTCGGTTTGTTTGGTTCATTTGGTCCGATCCAAAAAGGAAAATTATACATTTGGTCCTGGTCTGCTTAGCATTCACACTGGCATTTTTGACAGCGAAGCTAAAGATGCCAAACATAAAGGAATAGTGATGCATTCACAACCTGATTGGTCAGGTTGACTGAGGTATATTTTGTGACAGAACTCGCCAAACACTCAAAAGGAAAGAGGTGTGTTTAACTTAAAGCGAATAAATCAATGCCGTCTGTTGGACTAAGTGCGCTCATTGTTGTGTGTATATGATTTTATTTTAACCACAAAGAGCTCATAAAAGACACTTGACCTCCTTGTTGCTCCATGTTTGCCCTCTGCTCATTTCGTTTTGGATACGCCGCTTATTCCCTTCGTGAAATCATGTCGCATAGTGTCACATCTCATCATTACTTCCTGTTTTTGGTTTGTTTAGAAGTATTTGGTCCTTGCTGTGTTCATATTTCATTGGAAGCAGACCAAGACCCATCTTTTTAGCTGTCTCTGTCCGCTTGTTTAGTGCACACCATGGTTCGGACGGCAGCGTTCACACTTACTCAAATGAAGTAACCAGAGTTCCTTTTAATCGAGCCAAACATGAAAAGTGTGAACACACACTAAATCATGGCATAATTTTAATTTTTGGGTAACTATTCCTTTAAGTTCAATATGACGTCTAACTACTATGTGTAAACTCAGGAAAAGAGGTACAAAAATGTCAAAAGGTATGTAGGCTACAGTTTAGGTATGCAGGCCTACACTTTAGGTTAGCCTACTAAGGCACCAAATATGCATCTTTAGGGCTGAATAAGGTATAAAGTTGTACCTTTTAAAAAGGTACTGCCCTAGTGAGTGAATAATTAAAAAAATGACACAGTAGGCATTACTTATGAATAATGTTTCAAAAAGTTGTAGCTCTGCTACACATAACCTCATCACATTGCAATGGAATAGCATCAGTTATAATTTCAGAAATTAAACGAAACTTGCATTTCCAGTTCAATTTTGTCTACATTTCTTAGCTTTTGGAGTCAAAAAGAGATGTTAAATAATGTATCTAATGTTACTTGATTGCATAAATCACAATGCAGTTGGAAAGTTAAATTTGAATGCATTTCGTTGTTAAACAGAATATATTTTGCATTGTGCTACTCCACTTTTTTTTTGCAAATGCATATTTATTGCATCCACTGAAAAAAATGAATACTGCACATTCCAGAAATAGCGTATGATTCATGTGCATGTGAATGCGTGAGCTTCTAACTTTATTAGTCATGTTGCATAGTGTCCTAGTTTGCTCTGATTGTAAATGATCCTCGAGGACGTGTTGAATGCGAGTCGTCGTAAAAATCCAGGCACTCTGCATTTCACAGCTGTGAGCTGTTGTCCTTTGTGTGCTTCACATAACCAGATAAACGAGCTGCACGAATTACAATGACTGTTGCATGAATCAGGTACAGGACAATATTACTACTCAAATAGTTTTACTATTTACTGTATTTTGTTATTCTTAGTAATTCAGACACATTCATGTCTTGCACATTCAGCTTATATTCACATTGCAAAATAAAGTGGATATGGTAAGTTACTAAGAAACAAATGATTTTTTCTTTAGTAATTAACTAGCAGTCGAGTTTAAGAATAGAATAGAATAGAATATGTTATTACACACACAGAACTATTGCAGAGGATCTCGATGAAGGCCTTTGGCAGTGGGGTGTGTGGCCCAGTAACCTCTAATTCACAAGGAAGATTTAGTCTGCTTTTACCTTGAATTGCCCTGCCATTGCTCTATGCCACCCCTCCCTGCTGAGTCTGTGGTTCATTTAACACACACAGCCACAGCAACTGCATCAACACTATAGTCTGGCAGTATATTTATATAGTATTTCTGTGGGATGTTCACAACCCCACCCTGCATTTGAGAAATTCCACCGCTTCCAAGTGCTGTCCCAAGTGCATGCAGCCAGATGCCATGTGCCCTGCTTCTCTCAGCATGAACTGCAACGTGCAGGGGTTTTCAATCGTTTAGATGCCACTGGCCTTCAATATGATCATCCACATAATACAGCATTGCATGTGGATG